>NC_133204.1:46075671-46385671 GCF_958299795.1 Porites lutea | reverse complement strand
TTTTCCATTGACGTTCAAGTCGATTTGCTTCGCTTGAAAGCGGGCGGCTTTGAAGATGTTCACATACGCAAAAAGGATGATGATCACTGGGATTCCGTAATTTAACACTACGACCGCCAGAGTGTACAAATCCAAATGCCAGAACGTAGGAGCGACGGAAGCAACTATAATCGAGTATACCCATACAGCGGAGATGATAACGATAGCTCGTTTTGAAGTCATACGCACATGGTAATAAAGTGGCCCCGTAATACAAAGATAGCGGTCTATACTGACAAATGTAAGGTTCCAAATCGATGCTACAGAGACCATAATGTCAGTTGCTGTCCACAAAACGTGAAGCAACGGTTTACTCTTGAAAAGAGAAGGACCAGAAATAATGTAGGTAAGCCACACTGGCATAGAGACAACTGCCACAAGAATATCTGTAACCGCCAATGACACCACGAAGTAGTTTGTGACTCGGCGGAGTCGACGAAAACTTTTAAATGCTAGGATCACCAACACGTTACCCACAATGGCTAGGATCATAATGACCACAACAAAAGTACAAGAGAGGGCGGTGTGGGTCATGTCGAACTTTTCTGGCGAGTTTGAGCTTGAATTAGCCATGGTGATCTGTACGTTGATTTTCAAGAAGATTACATAAAGCTACTTTGCGGATTCTGTTCTTATGTGACTGCTTTTGTTCAGTCAATGTTCTTGCTTATGTTGCACCTGTTTTCAAAACGAATCCTTCGTCTTCAAAATAGTTCCTTTTTTTTCGTCTTGGTCAACTGTACTTGGAGTTTTCGAGAAAATTACCAGCTCAAAAAGCATCAAGGCTCATCCTTTTATCGCCAATCGCTCTTGTTTTATGGCCGTTTAAAAGGGAGAAAAAAAATTGGTTTCTAGTATTGGGTCAGAGTTTGCGCTGCTCCTATGCGTCAACACAGATGGTGGGAAACTGAAACGAAAACAAAATTTAGTCAGATTCACAAGGGCAAATATAGGTCTGCCTTAATGAATATATTACTGGTGTATAATTAGTAAGAACAAATAAGTATTAGCAAATTAAGGAAACGAATGCACAGGAGGAATTACAGGCGAATGTTTGACCTCCGGCTAAGAATCTTCATATTAGCACTTTACATTGTTTATAGCTGAATAATGGGTTACTGTATCTGACAGTCTGATCATTTCACAAGTCAACCATACATAGCTAATGAAATGAGAACAGATATGATGAGCAAACATTTACTTAGGGAAAGAAATAAGAAATAAGAATAGAAGACGTGTTTACAATCTGGAACAATAATCTATAGCTAGAACGCAAGCGGCGCAGCTGATTTTACTGAAATTGGTTTTGGAATTGAAAATTAAAAGTTGAATTAGACATCACCAATTTACTTGCAATATTTATTTTTTGTGACAATTTACACTAAAACTCGGAACTCCTTCTCTTGTGCTTGGAGTACGGAGAGGTTTCTTTTTAATGTTAGGCTCACATTTAACTATTTTTCTAAGAGGAGCGCCGTGAACTGTCAAAAATACAACGATGCATATAGTCCCGAGTTAGTCAAAATATTGTGACGACCCATCTGGCTTGCTTGATTAGACTATTTGTCTTAGTAAAATGCAGCCAAAAATAGATGAAAGAAGAAGTCAGTCAAACATAAATTATACTAAATAATTATATGAATATCACGATAGAGTTCAAGGTCGACAAAAAGGTTGCCCTGTTTTAAAACTACCTTGCCGTCCGGTGTCTAACAAAGTTGAATGAATCGGCTTATTTAACTCCGAATCGGTATGAGGAAAACAAACAGACGCACAATGATGAAGGGGATTAGAGCAGAAAAAATTTGCAGCTACGATTACTATTCTTTCTGTTCGCACCACTCAGGATATTTGACGTTACGCCTCAAACTGAGTGGGTGTTAAGTCCAATCGAACTATCAGGGACTGTTTTGGGGACGATTTTGGCTTCTTTAATTGGCTATTACGAGAATGCTCAAAAAAGGGGTCAATTTTTGTTTACCAAAACAGTTCCACAGTGCAATTCGATAAAACACTGACCCAATCTGATATCACTCGCGACATGAAAATAAATAATATTTGTACTACCACAAAACGGAACGAAGAAACTGAATCTAAGTACCACGGGATTCGATCATTACCCCGAATTAAAGGTACCCTAAGTTCTGTACTGACTGTTTCTGCTTTTTAACTTTAATATTAGGCACGATTTACATAGATACACTCTTGCCGGCCCGGCATAAGAATTCATTTTACTCTGCGCTAACAGACTTCCTTTGCATTCTCCGTACTCGACGGGCTGTTCATTGAGAGATTCGTTGATTTACGTATCACCGAGAAAGAATCCGATTCACCTCGATACATAACGTTTGCGCTCACAATAGACGTAAATACCGTAATCTCTCAAATAATCCCCTCTCAGGTCTTATTTTTTCCAGCCATTTTTGAGGAGGAGGTGGGGTTTTAAAGAGAGAGTCTTATTAGCGGCGTAAGGGCTTATTCAAAGCAACCCTTGATAATTCATTTTATATGAGTATTACTGAAACTGCCTTAGTGAAGGATATTAAAAATATATACCAAATACTTTCTATCTTTCTCTCATTAAATCATGCAGATGTCTTCATGAAATTTCGTTTATATTTAGTGACTGTTTATTATAAGAAATAAAATCAAGGTATTTGCGGGGAATGGGCATAATAACTTTTGGATACTCGTTGATGGGGACGGCTTATTAGAAAGATTACGGTAGATCGAACAACACGATGATCTGTCTCCGTTTTACGTTGGGCCAACCAACTTTATTGGCCTCTTTGCGGATTCCATTTCTCCAAAGATTAATAACATAATCAGCAGTCTTACACTACATTTTGCGTTATTAATCCCATGCCTTAAGTACTGATTTGAATATGGATAGGACCTCTGAACTCATGCCGTAATTTCAGTTAGAGTAACGTATTGTTTAATTTAATTCAATGAGACTAACTGTTTCCTACTATTACGAAGACTCCTTTCTTTAATTACTTTTTACAATGATAAGGCAACCATACATACCTTACGTAATCACATATGTATGTGATTATGTAAAGACCTGATCTTAGTTGTTTGGATTTTTCTTTCTTTATGTATTTTTTTCCTTTTCTTTTTCTTTTCTTCTTTTTTTTTTTTTTTGTTTTGTTTTGTTTTGTTTTTTTTGTTTCTTGAATTTCTCTCTTTTGTTCATACTATTTTCACAATATTACATGCCCCCGAAATTAAGAAACGATAAGCAAGCTTAGTGCTGTATTATTGTGGGAACTTTCGCCTGAACTGTTGTAAAGTGTTAGGAAACTAACCGGCGAAAACATCTACGAAACTTGCTTACCGTTCACTTGCAGAATTTTCCTGCTTGTTTTAAGTGCCAATTTCCTAGCATAACTGACGACACGCACTAATAAATAGACATTTAGTTTTAACCATCTGACAACCGCCAGCGAGTAACGAAAAAACCCCATTTTGAATAAAACCTCCTTTTTGGACTAGCTTCGGCCAATTTGCATGGCGATGGCTAAAAAAGTGATTTGCAACACTAAAGGCATAGAAATTTTTCCTGCTAATTGCAGTCTCACTCCCACCTCACCGCTTTATAAAAATTCAGAAAGATCAACATGATCAATAAAAGATTGGAAAATGTTACTAACATTTTCCAATCGTTCATCAATTTAGTAAATGAGTATTTTACGGACAAAACTCTCAGTGTAGACGGTAGAATGATCTCGAAGTTCAGCTCTGAGGATAGCTTTTTGTGTATTCAGAAACGCGCTATGGTTATCCGCTATGGTTTTCGCGTCGGCGCAAGAACTACTGTCCCCTATAGTGTGAACACAGCCAGGAATTTTATTTCTTTTTACAGCCAGGGCGAAAGCATATCGGTTTTTCGCACAAATACTAAATATACTTCATCTGTTACGTAACCAGCGAAGCAAAAAGGCCAAACGGGCGCTTTAATTTTGACTGGGTTACGTGGTGAGACCTACTTCAAACTTATGTCCTCTATGTTATAGAGTGGCCAATCAGGGTGCTTCCTTCGCCGTCAATTGCTCGTCCACATAATCAGCGGCAATTCAAATAACTTCCTGGATTTATCAAACACAAAGGACTGCTTTAAAAGAATGCCAACCTAAGGAGCAGGTGACAAAAAAAACATAAGTTTCCTTAAATATTCGCGTTAACACCCAGGCTTTAATTTCTTGCTATTGACGGTCTACTCACAGGCGGCCGACAAGGCTGCTCTAGCTTGTTTCACCTTTTTCAGTCACGGAAAGATAGTGAAAACATTCCCAGCAAAAGTTTGATTTTCCGCTGAGTGTAAAATCAGTAGCAAAGGCATTCTTATAAGTTATCAAGTAACAGTGTGTAAAAGCATAGAAATGGTGTTGTCTAAAAAGGCGATAAGAGGACAAATTATTGCCACAGAATGAAAGCTAAAGCAGCTCTTGTCATTTTTCTTGTCGCCTAGTTCAGTTTCAGCCCCTTTTCTAATTTGAACTTTAAGAGTGGTACAACCTTTGTGTGCGATGACCGCTGGCAAATAATACATTTGAATTTGAAATAGATGAAAAGCTACTGAAAGCTTGACGTACTCACTCATTTTAATGTTAATGTTAGTTAATAATGATAATACTAACATCCTAGGTGAAAGCATTAAGTAAGCCTTCATACAAGATGGCGGATTTAAGAGCACAACAATATTTATCACCAGCAAGTTAAACATCTCTAATCCCTTTTATGAAGAGTGTCTCTGTTTTGAACCTTTTACGATTCAAGATGGCAAATCTGATATTGTGTACCGAGTGTTTACATCAGTATAATAAACTTATGTCTAGATTAATTTCCCAGATAGGACAATAAACAATGTTTATTTGAATGAAGACTTTTTTTTCTACGAAACAGTCAGTACGGTTCCTAGAACAATCGATGCTAGTAGAGCAAGTTTGATTTTAAGGACAATTTCATAACCTTACATACCCTGGCGTCCTTTAGACTTAGAGCCCGTCACTCAAGTTGAAGCCCCAAATTACAAGACAAAAATTATCACGTCCTTAAAAAACTGCCATTAATCAATCAAAGAAATAAAGACAAGCCGAAAGAAAAATTGTAAATACGTTCGTTTTACCTCAAAGGATGCTATCATTAACGTCATCCGCTCAAGAAGACTGCGACACAGGTATCTGCTTTGTCAGTTTCAAGACTTATATGCCTTAACACGCCACAGTCTGGTTTCAAATGAGAAGAAACACACTTTGTTCCACTAGCGATTGCCTTTTCCATCCGAGGCAAAACGACTGAATATCAAGATTTTCTTGCCGTGCGAGGTCCCAAATATAATAATAAAAAACTCCCACCGTCGAGCATTTATTAAAATTGGACAATTTTCTTTCGTGAAATGGTAAGCGAAAACAAACAAAAGATGTGTTTTGGCAGATGGGTCGCTCTTGTGGTCAGGTGATCAGCGTATTTGAATCAATTGTTAAGGCTTTTCACACTTTGATGGAAGACTGCTATGAATTTCTCCAATTTTCCAATCGGATGCTCGTTGAAAATAATTTGCATAGGAGCAATATGAATATGTGAACTTCTTCTGGCTAGACATAAACGACGTTTATTCCTTTTATTAATACTGATATCAACCATTCCCTTACAAAATTGAAAAAAAAATAAACTCCTGTGTAACTAACAAAAGTCACATTAGCAATCGGGTGATGGTAAATAAGTCACAAAAGCGCAGTTTTTTTGGCGTAATCTTTTTTACTTTAGTAGACAAAGTTATTAGTAAGACAACTAATAAATTTGCATTGGAAAGTATATTCTTCAGATCTTTATAAGCGAACATACAAGAAAGACAAACTTGTTTGAATAACAAAAAAGGCTTTGGAAGACATCGTACATTTGCTATTGTTTTTCGTTAATTATTTTTCATTCTCATTTTCCCTCTTTTCTTCCATGTAACTGTAATTCATGACAATGCCGTTTTCTAGATATTTTTGACTGAGCAGTACTAGAAAAAACGTCATATTGGGTCAAAAACAAGCGTAATGGATCTTGAACCTGACGAAAAACTATTAGGTTTGTGGTACACAATATATAATCACGACTAATTCGAAATGTGTTTTCATTAGCAATTTTTCATGATTAAATTAGCGAAGACAAAAAGAATTATGAACCAAATATTTGCAATCAGCATAAAAGTTAAAGTGTGTAAATTAAAGTAAGTAACACGGAACTTTTGACTGAAATCGTGTTGTGTAATTTATTCTAATCTTTTTTATTACTCCTAGGAGTGAACCTTTACAACTGGTTAAACAATGAGAAGGCACAATTTCAAAAAAACATAGTTTCATCACTTGATGCGACCAGTATTGCTAGTCAAGAAATGCCGTTTCTTAAAAACGCGAGTTAGAGTGTTTTTACCAGTTTCATTCCAGAGGCGTTGACTTGGTTTAGCTCTGTTAGCAGAACCGGATATTGTAAGAATCCTTAAAACCTTCAAAGTTTTTAATCATCCGCTAAGAACTAAAATTTATTGCAGTTATAAAGCTTACTGACTCCAAGCACTAGTCACCGAGACGGAGGAAAAATCTGAGGTCGAAAGAAATAGCAACTTGCTGAAAGAAAGTGGTAAAGAACTGAGATCTCGGTAACCGATGGTCAACACTGTTCGACTGACACGAACAGGCAATTAAGGAAAAGAAAACAGGTTAATTAAAAACAATAACAACAGAGAATTCTCAAGTGCCTTTAAAGGACTGGAATTCATTTTTCTCTTTATCTTGTCTTCCGTAGATTTTAAAACGCGGACTATAATTTGCCTATACATTGTCAGATACAGCGTACTGAGCTAAAAACAAACTTAAAGTATCCCTCCAAAACATTTCAGTTTACTTTTGGCATAACCATTATCCTAACACTAGTTTTCTCGTAAATGGGAATTAAAGCTGCAACAGGCAAAACAAACACCCTATATGCTTTAAAAACTCATGATCTTGTGTTACTATATATGGCTGACTCCGCGATTGGCTACCCGAAAGGGTAACATGTGCCAATCATGCCAGCACAGGATACACCGTTCTACCATATCAAAGGCTTTTATCGAATTAAAACTTGTTCGTCAAAGACGGCGGATACTAGCCTAGTTTCTCTTTCTTTTACCAAAATTTAGAATCAGGTGAAAACGGCGAGAATTGGCAATTTTTTGTGCTTGACACCTAGACACCTAAAATATCACATAAATAAGTACTTTGCTTCATTTTATGCGCAAGCTTTACTTTAATAGTTAAAAGAAGTTCAAAAAGCATGCATTTTCACGTAAATATGGTTGGACCACCTACTGACTTATGACGTCATATCTCGTAACCATAGTAGCTGATCATTACAAAACTTGTCTCAAAATGCGTGTCAGGGACAGCTACTGAAAACGTTAGGTGCTAACGTTTAATCGTCTAGGAAAAACTCAGAAGAGGGTGGCATCCACCCCCCTCCCCATGCACCCCCATTTACGCCCAAGGGTTAAGATCTAGGCCTGTCAATGTTGTCCTCGTGCGTGGTCAAATATAGCATTTAACTTTGCGTTTAATACCAGTGGGAAGCCTTCACTGAACAATCCAGAAGAAGAAATGCATGGTGAGAGCATAGTACTTTGATTCATTATATTTCGACAAGACAGCATGGTGAGAAGAAAAAAGTGAATATGATGACACAACTGTTTGTTACAACTAATGAAAACGGATGAACCAAACTAGCAAACCGTATGAACCTCCGCCATGGACACAGTTTGTTTCAAGATTGACGGCGAAGAGCTCTGCTATTTTCATGGAATTTAGCCACAAAAGTAAACCAGTTTTGCTTTCATGCGCAAAATGAAAGGTGCTCAATAAGATTCATATTTTGAACTTGCCCTCGAATTGTTCAAAGTAAGGTGAAATTGCGACTGAAAGTTTAGTTACTTAAATATTTGACATCTTACAGTTGCTTTTAAATAAATTAAAAGGCATTTAATCAAGCAGTCGCGGAAACTTGCGTAAATTGGCTTTTAATTTCTTAAAATAGAAGTATCCACTGCTTGGAAATGAAAAGACTCTGAAGATCAATACCGCACAGGTTGTCGAAACGTCAGTCACTGCATGTCAAAAACAACTACAGTCCTATTCAGGACTACCTTCACCGGGACGATCATACTCAACCTACTTATTAAATAAGAATTTTTGTTGTTGTTTTTGTGATTTGTTTTTGTTTGTTTTTGTTTTTTGTTTTTTTTCTCTCTCTCTTTTTAAGGTTGCTTTCATGTAGTCTGCGAGCTGGACGTCTCCAATTTTATTCCGTTACGGAAAAAAAGGAAGCGTCGCCCGCTTTAGGAAGGCTACTATGATAGAGTTGACACCATTCTCAAACCAGCAGAACATTATCACACTAATGCAGGTCTTTTACCCAAAACCTTTAAAAAACGTTTGAGACTTTATAGTACAGTGAAAATTACGATGATGGTAAAAAAAAAGCACAGACAAACAAAATTATACTGTCTCACAAATCCGTTGTTTCAAACTGAAACTTCCCTATTTAAGCTTAAGGTCATTTCTGATTTAATAATTTATTTTGGCAAGGTTGTAACTTTGAGGTTGCTAGTGTTTTGGTTTTAGATTAACCGATTCCTGCTTTACGACATTGCGGAATTTACTGACAGAGGCAATAATTGTTGTTTTATAGTAAGCTCCCAAAAATGGTTTATTTATTATTATTTTTTCGTGAATCCAAAGAGGCTCGAATATACTTGAAAGATTTCAACACGGAAGTGGTAAAATGCCCGTTAAGGACTTAAATTACTCACCTTATCCAGAATTTAACGTACTATTAAGATGAACATTATAACACGGTATATGGTCAAATAAGCAGCGAGCCTGAATCGTGGAGTGATAAATAAGCCTCTTTTTTCGTGGAACTGAAATTTAGCTAAGGTGTCACAAACCTCCTTAAACGAGCACGACTAAGGCGAATATGTAGCTGATTCAACAGACACCGATTCCACAAAGCTAAGTGGAAAAAAAAGCCGGCGGTGGGTACATGAGTGATACAGCTGTTTCTAAGTGAAGATGAAAAGTAAGATACTTTGACTATAGCTGACAGTTTTGTACATTAACGGAAAATGATTTGAAGGGTGACTTTCACCGTTTGCGCAGAAATATTACAGGTTTTTCTTATTCAAATTTTTATTTTACGCTAAAATAACAAAATGACTTTCTAAATCACGTTTTTCATGACTAGAAAAATAACCTCCGAAAGTAATGTCAGTAATGACAGCGCGAAACTGGATGGTTATCGGAAGAAATGGCGGCTGCTTCCGACTTTGATAGTAAACAAAACATTCTTCAAGGCAATCTTGTCTAAAGGTGCAAAGAGTTTGCTTAGGGTATAATTCAGGAATAGAAAAGATCCTTTTTTACTTTGGTAGAGGAAACGAGGGCCCACTAGGCAATACAAATGATGCAAATTTTTGCTTATTGACTGTAATTTGAATGTTATACATGACGCCAAATTTTGTTTATGAAAACATCTACTGCAGTAGGCATTACTAACGTCGGTCTAACCATGTATCCAAGTAGACCAAGTTATTGAAATAAAACAGGAGAAAATTAAACAGAACTAAAATTACAGAACTAATAAATGAAAGTAATTGTTAAAATTTTACAATGGCGCAAAATCCGAGCCTTTCCCTCTTTTCATTCGTTGATTTTGACTGAAAAACGATACTCACTGCCCTTTTATTGTATGGAACGGTGCAATTGTGCCGTTACCAGTGATGTAAAAGATTTTAATTTTACCTAGTGGATCCAAGCCATCTCCGAATTTGAAGGTTATCAAATTTAAAACTAATTTACTTCTTAGCTTACCATGGAGGTTCTTCGAAATTGAGCTACCTGTGATAAAAACATCGTCTGCTTTCAAACAGGGTCAGTTACACAACATACAAAAGACACAAAAGAAGTTGGTGACGCATCCACTCAACAAAACTAACAATCATCTAAAAACTATACCCTTCAAAATGTCCATTTGCTGAACTAATATTGGATTTTTCTTCCATAGCAGTCACTAAATGATAATAGACTTTAGATAGTTCCTTTCAAAAAGTGCTTGGAAAAAGATATCTCAAAGCTGGCTGGCATTTCCAAATGAAATTTCATTAACGAGAAAAATAGCTGCCATTAGATGATATTTTTTATTCGATTGTTTCGTTACTTAAATAAACACGTAAAATGTGAGAGCGTATTGCACAGTAGATTGTCAGCATTTCACCTTAGCTTGAAGCAACTAGAAATATTTTAGAGAAACATGTTAACACAGACACTGGTCGATAGTTGACCTTATCAGTATAGGACTATCCTTCTTGTAAAGGGGGCTCACATTGCTACGTTTCCACAAGCTTAGCCAAGCATTAATGGTATTGCAGTGGTTTACAAGGTTAGTAAGTGGAACTGCCAGTGCCTCAGAGGAAACAATAAGAACCCTTGGTGATATTTTATCTGGTCCAGTGGCTTATTTTTAGTTGGAGACCGGTAGCATGCTAGGACAATATTGTTGTTTCATTCTTTGCCTAAATTTCCTACGAAGCAACTTTCCTCGCGTAAACGGGGCCCTAAGAAAAGGACAGTTTTACCAAAAAATTCCAGTCTCAAAATCTAGAGAAGCTGACTGCGTTTTGGATATTCTGTCGTTGATTCTTCAGTTGTTGTTTTTGTTGTTCAGTTTATTTGGTTGCTTTGTTTTCGATATAGTCGAAAGTGCTCTTCTGTGGACACCCTTGAGAGGCAGATAAAGTAAGTAAGTAAGAGACTTTATTTTATGAGGGTGACGCGTAACAGTAACTGAACATTACTGATCAACTTGTGGCCCTCAAGTGACAACTGGAGGTTTGCCGCTTACGGGAATCGTTTTTGACAAAACTAAAACGGGATTTTTTTTCCGTGGCAGGGGTACGTACTTGTTTATCCCTTGCTCGCGAGCGCATGTCCGTTGAAGATCTTCGACTGTATATTTAAACCCACCAGTGTGGTCTATAATTTTAATTGTTATCGATCATATCGATTACTGTAAGACGAAGATAAAAGAAAGCAATTTATTCTTAATAATCAGTTTACAAAATAAAGAATTAAAAATGAAATATTTGTTCTCAGAAGACCAGTTATCCTCTTTAATAATGAGTAATAACCTGGTCTCTTTTATTTATAGTACAAAACCTCTGGGTCTTCCATGTTATTCAAACGAAGTTTTTAATGAAGATTTGTCTTTATTCCATTCCGACATCATGGAGTTTCATTTTTTTTTCATGTAATCCGTACTAGTGGCAGTTTATTTTGAAATCTATCTTCATTATCTGTCTCAGATCAAATAATTATTAGAACTGACTGTCTCCCAATTCCATTGATTATAAATAATTGATCTGTCTACTGTCTGCTGATTCTATCTCTCTTTACCAGAATTTCACTTTTCTATCGATATTTATCTTTCAAAAATTCACAGACAGAAATTTGAATTTGTCTACATTTTTCTTGAATACAAAAACCCTTATTCCCTCTAGATTAAATTCGCCATAAAATGCTTAAATGTACCCCTGGATTTATTGCGGTCGACCGAGACTTCGGTTACCCTTAAGCTAGTTTCTATAATATCAATCATATTCAGTGGAGAGAAAGAACATGAAGCTATCAGAAGAATGCAAACTCAAAGTCTTTTTTTTTTGGTACTTCTCTCTGTAATTATTCCACTTGTTCTTGCTATTGAAACAATTTTCGTTGGCAATACTACGGAGCTTTTTTTATGAAATAATAAAACAGCAGGGATTAATTCGTCTATTTTTGGCCAAGGTCACGGTTATGCTTTACTGGAAGTATTGCCTCTCTGCACAGCAATTCATGAATATAAAGACTAGAACAGCTGAATTCGTCGCATTAAATAATGTACTACGATGAACCGATAAGCTTCAACCAATTTTCGAAAATTATTTGGCTCACAATGTTGGCTGAATGTTAATGGCCCAAGTTAATCAGTATGAAATGAAAGAGAAGTGATCTCCCAAAGCGAGTGGATGATCGATCAACAAACAAATGAGCTTTATCACCGGGGATCTGCCGCCTGCTACAACATGCTAGTTTCTACGTAATTTCGTCTTTCTAGTGACTATAGGTGGGTATAAAAAAATGTTGATTAATTTCAATGTTAGTTACACAAATTAACTCTGGCACTTTTTCTAAAATTCATTAGTTCAATTGTTGATAATTCTTACACAAGTTCAAGAACCAGACAGAGGTATTGTTGCTAAGCACCGCATTGCAATTTAAAAACTTAAAAACTTATAAGAACGTGAAAGATTTTTTTCCTTTTTCAATTCATTCACGACAAAAATTCTCTTAAGTTTTTTTTGCATAAACTTACCACGTTAAGGTACATACAGTGATGGCCGGAAAACATGGTGTTTAATAATCAAAAATTTATTTTGAATCCCAACTGACCCTTCAGCGTTTTCATGTTTTAGTATGGAAACTCTAAGCGTCAAGAACCATTGCCGGGGGGTACCGTTTCTATGCTCACACTAGTATCCGTTGAAAAATGTCTAGCTAAACTTCCTAAACTTTATCACCGGTAGAATACCAATTGATGATTTTTGAACAGCAGTATTATTTTTGCTGCTCGAACTTTGAAATATAAAGCGTACTTTTAAACTGGGGCCTAGGGGAAGAAGATAGAGATGTTCTCCTTCACGACTTATAAAGTGGAAATCGATACCATTGTTAAGTCGAACTGTACATTTTTAGCCCTTTTATCCCTTAGTGGGCCTAGTACTAACTTGTCAGGTGTTTTTATTTATTTATTTATTTTTCTAGTTTTTAAAATTGGTAATGATTCCAAATTGACAACGATAGAGGTATTGAAATTTGCTTTTAGCGTAGCGTAGAAAACCGCAATGAATCTTGATTTCTTCGATAGTGTTCCAAAATCAGTATTACACCTTTGAGGACCCTGACTGGTCAACGCTTGGAAGGTTTTGTAAGAATGTAAGTTAACGAAAGTTTCTCATATGTTCGTCTTTAAAATTAAAAGGTAATTAGAATAAAGATGGACACTGACCGGTCGCCGTAAACTTTTGTAACATCATCAGCAATTTAACCCTGTTGTCAACGGACGGAAAAATAAGGCTTGCCACAACATTCTTTTCCGACCTATGCCCTCGCTAAAGTTAATGTTTTACACATTTAGCGAAAATTAAACATGCAGATAATGAATCAAAATCTATTCAGTCTGACAACTCTCATGCAGTCTCTGGTAAAAACTATAGAACCCAAGAAACCTCTACCTGGTGCTCGTTTGTATGTATGAACCTGAATTGTAATTTCCCATGACTGCACTTACCTCACTTTAACTGTGAAATTGCTTTCGCCACAAATCCTTTCTTAACTTTATTGGCGCACTTGTTTGTTCTACCCTAACAGCGAGTGAGAAAGTAGTGGTTACTTCGAAACAGAGGGAGGGACACACAACTGCCTTAAGTTCTCTTTCGAATGTCGTCAACTGGCATGGATTATTGGCAACCAACTATACATTCAAACCTGAGGCTGGGTGCCATAGTGGCAGGCATATAGTCAACTAAATTAATTTTACCAATGAGCTAAAATTTCATTGGTTTGATGGATGCAACCACTGCAAGAGATCGCTGCGAGTAGCTTACCACGAGATATTTCTCTGATCTATGCTGCTGGTGGTCATTGGCAAGCAAAACGTTTGGCAGGTGTGTATTCTTATGCTTGAAACAAAAAATGCCGCTTTCATTCTCGAAGAAAAGTGGTCTGCAAAGTACGGGGGCAATCAAAATTTAATTCAAATTCTTGTGAGTAAAACTTTACATTCAGCCAACATTAGAATATCAAGATATTGGTTATTTTCCGATGACGTCGCTGATTATTCGCCGGGGGCACTCAAATAAGCTACGATCGGTTTCCCATTTGAACAAGTTGAACAAGAGGCCGACCCCCGCGGGCTCTACGTCATTGATAGAGCAGGCTATTGTGCTATTAAAGATCATGAGAGCGAAGAAACAACTTACAGGCGAGGAAAATGATCATGTATTTTTCTTGGAAAAACAATCATTTGCTGTACCTATTCACGAGATCTCAGCCTTGGCGTACTACATGAAATTTTTGATCTCCCCTAAATTTTTTTTGTCGGGACTTAAGGAGTACATGGAACAACCTTTTCTTCCCATGCGTTCATCTAAGTGAAATGTAGTGCTGAACAATTCTGCCAGTTTAAATTCGAACCGAGGTTTCTGAACTCAATGAAATGCCTTACCTCCATTTATTCTTACTAATTTCACGTTTGTTTTGAATTGAATTTCCAAAGAAGCGGGAGCTCATATAAGCACAAAAGAAATTTTTAGCAGTAATTCCATTACAGACATAACTAACTTTACTGAGAAGAGGCTAGCTCTGACCTGAATACCAGAAAGCATCACAAGACCACCACTCTCGAGCTGCTTCTTTGAAATTATTTCTCCCAGGTATCTGATTGTTTTACATCTTACTCTTACGGTTGCATATGACCGTATAAATTTATATACTTCAATGTCACCAGAATTGTTATTGAAACGTTTGGAGACTTAGCTATGCAATACCCTCTTTGTCTGTATGTAAATTGTGAACATTACATATATAGACCAGTAAAACATAAAGACACTGAAGTGGGAAATGAGAAACGCGATAAGATATAAACCACTCGGACATATATCTCGACTAACGACTAACATCAACCTACCATAGATGTTGATATGTACTCTTCTATATGGCCGGAGTACTTTTGGAGCTGTCACAATTATAGGTATTTTACCGAGATGTCCTCCAATAAATCCTCTTTACCACAAGACTACAAATATAATGAAATATATATAAGGTCCACGTTAAAAATATATAGGCTATTGCCGGCTTACTGTGTGTTTTGATAAGCACCCACACGAAACTATTAAAACAAATCAAACTGAGAAAGCAACACACTGCAAATTTAAGAAAAAAAAGTTTTAGAAACCTTCAGAATTTTTTTGGCATGCATGCAAGAGGCAACTCTTTAAGGGGTAACGAATCTTGATAAAAGCAGCGACATTCCGTGAGCCGATTAAATACCGTAGAAACCAGACAAGTTGTTTTGGGCGTTTTGCTTATAATCGTCAGCTTTACAGATGGTCTGATCCTTCAGTGTTGCTTCTCACTTAAAATTTCCGTGATGTATGATACGTGTTGCTGATCACAAAAAAACCTACTGTGTATAACTTTCACGCCGGCTTAGAATAGCAGATAGTGAAGGCAAATGCTGAATGCTTTTCAACTGATTTTTTTCTGGCGTTCATAGAAAATTGTAACAGTGTGTGTTCTCGTTACATAAACCTCCTTAGCAGCACTTTAGCAGCGAATTATTCGTCTTTCAGTGTCGGTTTTACGATACTTGAAAGCTGAATTTGAGCGCTCAAACAGGAGTTGACTTGGATTACATAACATATTTGCCACTAGTCAAAGGCAGCGACACTAATTGGACCCAAATGCAGCTAAAACTATATTTATATAAAGTAAAAGTATTATATCATGAAATCTCCGAAGATCATGATTATGAAGTTAAAGATAACATCAATACCGTTTTTTTATACCTCCGCCGCAAACACAGTGCAAGTAGGTCTGGAACATTTGTACTCACAAATTATGTATGTATTTCTGGTGCTCAGCAAAGGTATTAGCACCTTAGGAAATTTTACAACGCGAACACCTACAAGCTTATGAAATTTTTATATGTTTTGACCAGTTCAGTTGTTTCTATATTTGGCTTTCACTGTTACCGTACATGTATCAGATAGATTCAAGAGGCATCATTTCTATTAACCGCGTAAAAACAAGAAACTTTTAAATTAAGTGATAATATTACTTGATGACGTTCTTCAGTAAACACGACTTAAGTGAGATTAAGAATATTTTTATTTACATCTACCGGCAGGCCAGATAAAAAAAATTACCTAAACATGAACTTTAACTTATAGCCCCAAAGCCAACAGCTGTAAATTTTAGAGTAAACACCACAAATCTATGTGAGGTTCTCTGTTAGTCGTAAGGCATGATCTTCAACTTCTGGTACCCTTTCATTTCCAGAGTATAATTTGGAAATTTGAACTAATACCTCTAGTATAATATTAATGCGCAAATGAAATCATTTTAAGAGCTCTTTCCCCGGTAAAATCCTTTATTTAACTTTCGTATATTTTACAAAATGGAATTTGAGTACTTCTGGGGGTAAAGTGCAATGGTTAATTGCATTCAGAGAGGTGTTGGAAGACATCATGATCACAGAGCCTCATACACTCATACAGAAGACATCACAGAACCTGATACAGATGTCTTGGCGGTAAGATAAAAATAACGCTGCGGCCTCCAGTCTGCTTCAAGTAAAGAAGATTATGAAGTTGTTTCCAGAAAAAATGATGCAAAGTGCTTCTCAACAATTTCCCTTATTATTAAGTACGTTTTAAAAAATAGTCAGTGACATTTGAGTTCGGGAGATTGATGCCAATTACCCAACTGACAATTTTTTGTAAACATATTCGTACTTTTATTTAACAAATTCTCCCATCCTTAATCTAGCTTTAAAGTTCATTTTTAAAATTAACAGACCGTCACACATCATTTGTGATCTGTAGTATTCACATAAGCGAGTGAAAGAGAAGACTTAAAACAGATCCATCGAATCATTAGCTACCCCCAAATAATTATACCTTGTCAAGGCATACTCGTCATAGAAAGGTAGTAGGGTAAGACACTGCAAAATAAATCACAAAAATTGTTATTCATTCTATAATTACAATTCAAAAGTCAGCGATTTAAGAAATAAAACTGTTATATATCTTTACAAATGCTTAGATGTAGTGTCCCCATTTCTACGGCTATGGAATTCTTTTGTATGTTCTCTGTTGGCCTCTTTGCTAACACTCTTGATTAATTTCTTTCGTCGTTTTTCGTTACAATACATTAACATCTAAAAAAAAGTCAGTAATGGAGTGAGCCAATTGCTTCATTAATATATCATTACGGCGGCATGTTAGCGATATTTAGCGGTTACTGGATTCGGCTTTTCCACGATATGAAGAATGCATATCAAGAAGATAACAGTCACCCTCCTCGATGTCCATGATTCTTTCATTTATATCATACGAAAGCCGAATCCTAAATTAGACATGCAAAATATTTCAGAGCTCCAACTTGTCTAACTCTATTTATTAAAGTTCTCTTCTTGTTAATGGCTCTTCAGTATAACATTTCTATGGCGCGTAATACTGCTCTCCTCCAAACGCCATTAAAAGACTTAGCTTCAATATGTAAACCGCTCGAAACAGTTTCAAGTCAACAGATAATTGTTGCAAGTAACATAGAAGCCTAGCTATAGTGTGGAAATTATTTCAGAGGTATTAATCATGGTGTCGTTTAGTTTTGTTCTCTTGTCTTGTTGATACGAGGACATTTTCTCCTTTGGCTTTTTTTTTTTTCGTCATAACAGACGACGACGCATTTTTTTAGAGAATTTTTTTTAAAAGTGCCTACTTATAACTGTCAGCTATCCATGTAGTTTGTTTCATCATTCTAAAGTAAGGTTAAAACTGTACCAATCTTAGTAATTAGACACACTTATAGAAATAATATTACACTACTTTTGTTTCAATACCCAACGTGTACCCAGAAAGAGCCGAAGTTAAGATTTGACAGAAATTCCAATGTTCGTTTTCTGACAAACTAAAAAACGAATGGCTCCATGTGAATTACTGCAAAAAGCCTACTCTGTTTCATTTGAGCGGTCACACTCGCTCACGTTAGGAATTTGTCCCACCGATTCGAAAAATAAAACCCCGTTCGGCAAGACTCCATCAGATTCACCCTGGGACCGATAGGATGAAAGGCAGTCTTTGGAAATATTGTCATGAAAGGTTCAATTGGAAATTTTCGGCCATGGCATATACTCCTTAAAAACCCCACAACATGCACGCGTAGCGTAGGCATAACGTTTCAAACAAAGAAGTGTAATATATTAGCGTATTACCACAAATTATTAACTAAAGTACTAAATTTCTGTGTGGTAAAAAACAGTAAAAACAAAATTCAGTTCCGGAAACAGCAAATTTGCGGCAACACACAGCTTTCTTGTTTAAAAATATCGCGGTTAATTACTTACAACATAGCGTGGGGAGAGCCAATGAATAATAGCCGTGCATTTATATTCGCTTTATTGACAAAGCTTACGGCACGTCCTCAATTTTTGTTGCTTGGACACTTGCGCGTTACAGAAAACATCTTTTTTTTTCAGACCCGTCTTTGCAACAAAGCAGAAAACTATTCATTGTTTAAAGTGAAATGTTATGAGTTTATGTCCAGTAACGTTTTGATACATTTTACTTTTTTTTAAATTCTGATGGTAAGATATGTAGTTGGATCTTTCGACCTTAGACTCCAATTGTCTGGACCACGATTCGTTTCCTCATGTGGTTCTTCTTTATTGGCGACCGTTAGTGCGTTAGCCTTGTTTATCTTGTTTTTGTTTATTTTTATTGTTAGTTCGGGTATTTTTTTTTTTAACTGGTATTTGAAATACCATAAGTCATATTTCAAAATTGTTCTGAGGAAAGGTGACTGACTCGTGACCACCCGTGATTCCACACGTTACCATCATGTATGGATGGTAACAAGCCGCTTTAAACCTTTCGTGTATAAAATGTAGGAGCATAATCGCGAGTCAGAACTAAGCTTAAGCTGATGAGTGAAAAATTATTTTACCAGATGAATAAAATCACGTAGATCATCCCATCATTTTATACTAACAGTGTAGCTCCTGGTCATGTTCTGGTAGTGGTAGCAGACACTAGCAGTAAACAGGTACGGTAGTGCACCATGAAAGTCGTTCGGACTGCGATTAAACCAGACAAGATTTTAATCGATAATTGACCGTCAAAATAGAATACAGATATTAACAAAAAAGGGTCTTAAAGCGAAAGCAACCGTCGAAAAAAATCAATAATAGTAGACTGTTGTCGCGAGATTACCGAGGCCCCAAATGACAATGATTTAAATGTAATCATAAGAATAAAAATAAAGCAAGACAAAAACTAACAGAAATCATCTTACCTAATATTCTCCTTTGTACTAGTTCACGAATCGCAAATAAAACAATATTCCCTTAAAGGTTTAAAATGTCCTTTCGCGAATGTAATCTGTCTCTGAAAACAGGGAGCGTATCCGATTATTGGGTAATGACACATGGTTAATGATCAACTCGCTGTTAAGGGGGGTATGTGCTGCATGTTTGTGGGATCAAAAGTAAAGATGGATTTCATGCTCCTGTCAAAAAGAGTATCTGCACACTGTTCCTTGGGACACCGCAGACATTGCATTTGAGACAAGATAGGCAAGGAACATGAAGGAGTCACCCTGATATTTTTCTTTCTGTCTTTATCTTTTTCTATAAAACTTGTAGTCTCCCTCGCATACATTTTTGTCACGTCACGCAACGTCCCTCCTCAGTTGCGTGACGAGGCAAAAAACGGCTGGGAGGGAGATTAATCTTTTTGCGAAGAAAAATTAGAAGGAAATCAGGGAGGAAAACATCGTAAGGAGATCATTTGCCCCTACCCGGGTCAGAATGTTTGTACTGTATGCCACTTATTCCAGAATTAGGATACCAGGTCAATTGGACAAATATTCTTGATTGTTCTACAATGTACGAATACAATCAATTGACCGTAACCTAAGATCACCCCGGGTTGAAATCCATTTGTGGCCACTAGTTAGCCCCCCATCCCAAATCCTTGGTCCTACTGCTTTTAGCAACTGGTTTGCCTGTCGGTCCATTTTTGCCGACCAAAATTTAAATCGCTGCTAGTAGACGATCTCCGGCAAAAATGAGAGGAAGGACTCTCTCATTCTTGCCTCGTCCTGAGACCTCTGCTAGCAGGGAAAAATTTTAACTACTGGCTCACTACTTTATTCATTTGTTTGTTTGTTTGTTTGTTTGTTTGTCTCCCTGAGGTGGGTGATCTTCTTTTAGCCAGTAGAGCTGGAGTATTTTGAAAGGAGAGTGTTTTCGCAAAATGAATGGTTTCGCCGCCATCTTGGATTCTAACGGAAACGGAAGACGAAGCAAGAGTACAACATGCGTCATGCACAACCAAGCGACGCGACAAAAGAATACATCACTTAGCCATCACTTGCCCTGCACTGAAACGCTTAGATATAAAATGTCTCTTATTCAAATTAATCTTCTTTAGATTTCGGCTAATTTCTTTCCCCTTTTTTTTTCTTATTCTTCCTCAGTGTTGCTGTGGGTTAACGAACGGCAATGTCGACGTTTCAAGTATATAACTAACTTGCTTACATACACAATTTAATCTTTAATTTTTTTTTTTGGAAGAGCCAAGGAGACCCTGCTTAGCTTTGCATTGAACACCGAGAGGTCCTTTAAGGATCTTTGATTAAAACTGAAACTCATTGTTAATTTATACGAATTTCAGTTTGAATAAAACCTTGATCAAAAGTATAAAAGGCTACTACATGTTTCATGGGTTTTGTATGTATGATCATATCTTTTATAGACCTCTGATCTGGATATGAAATGGTCAATGAATTACCACCTGGCTTGTCTAGGAATAATGATTAAGCTGTGAAGAAATATAGCTCTTCAGTCATAGATGGTAACACTTTCTACTAAACTGAAACTCACTTCAACGGTTGAACTGCGTGCATCAAGTGCGTGAGACCTGTTTAAACGAAACTGTGATCAAATTGGGGAAACTTCAATTTAAATCTAAATAACTCTAATGCAAATACTATTAATCATCGATGACAAAAAAAAGTAAAAGATATGCACTACTGAACAATTTTTTAAGGTTTTTCAGGACAATACTCCAAAGTGGGATTTGACTTATATTTAAATTGCACGGGCTTCATGAAAGAAAGAGTTATATGTTTTTTGAAATACATGATTTTTCACACAAAAGGGGGTTTGGGGAGCATTATTGTCCGCAATTTTTCTTATTTATTTTTAGCATCGTTTATTTGTTTTGGCCGCGATCTCTCTGTGTACGTAGACGTCGCAGTTGGTTGTCTATAATTTTATCAAAAAAGAAATCTTGCCAGTCTTAAATTCGAACAGATCTCAAAAACGACATCAGAGGATTTTTTTTTTTTTCAATTTGCGTGGAAACACTTTCCACTATTGTCTAATATTCAATGTTTGCTTCTTAATTCGTGTAGAGGCTTTCATGAATAAACACACAGCTAATGAAAAAAAAATAAGAAGAAAAGAAGTTGGAACTTCCCTTTCAAGATCTCAATTTAGTTTGTTTCCTATTCCTGAATTATTTTCTTGTAAATAAATGTTTCACAGTTTAAAGTAGCTAGACTAACACCACTGTCATCGCGTTCTTGTATATTTTTTTTGACTAGAAATACGTATCTCGTAAACCCTTACGAAATTCGGTGCGACTTAAAAGTTAAAAAACAATAAAATATATTTGGAGAACTTCGAAGAAAAGGTCGCCAATTGCTCAGTTTCGATAGCCTTGAGGTGGTTGTCAACACGGACTTTTAGATCGAGAGGAGTCTGTAAATCAGTTGTAAATCTAAAGTACTTCAAAACAAACCTATACGTCTGAGCAGTCCTTTTTTTGAACTGTTGTCATCGAGAAAACTCTTAAAATTATAAACTTACCACCATTACCCACTTACCCGGGAAAGTCTGAAGAGTGTGTCATCAGATTCAGCACAATATAGATCCCTTTAGTCGCTTCGGGCTTTAAATAAATCTTACTGTTTCCGCTGGAAACGATCAATCAATGCCCTGACTTGACGAGTATACCTACGGCTCGTTTTATCTCCCAGTTTGTTTCCGGCCAATATTGAAACTTCAATCTGATTTTTATTGCCCCAAGCTTCAAGCGTGTTATACTTGTAACTTCATCAATAATTCAACAGTAGAAACAAAAAGCATGAAGTAGTATAATTGCAAATGGGATTCGGATTATCGTGTAATAAAAGTGTTCGAAGGCACTTTTTCTTTAAAGTCATGAAAAGCTTAAAATTTAAATTTAAGTTTAAAAATATAGGCGACGTCTTTTTTGTTCAAACCTGTCCACTTTTCCATGTTTGAATTTTAACTGAATCTTTTTCTTGTGTTTGACATTAGACGAAATACATTAGCCCTTCCGAGTTTGCTGTCACTCTGATAGTATAACAGCACAATTTTCAGTAGGGATGGCCGTGTTTCGACAGCTATTCATTATTGTTTCTGACAATTCCAAGATTTACCTAAGATTTTGAAGGCCGCACAAAATATGCACTTGCTTCTATTACCAGATTTCGTCTAGAAAACATATATCCCTCAAATATCAACACCATATCTTATTTCGTGAGCTTAAAAGGGTGTAATATTTTTACTTTTGATGACTAGACTGGTTGCTTTATCTATTTTATGCCGATTTAATTTTTCCTGCTGTTAATGTAATCGATTAATAATAACAGCCTTTAGCTTGGTCAAGAGACTGCTTTTCTTTAAAGAGATAACACAATTTCAAGCCAGTCAGTCAAAGGATTTTGGGGGCCGACCAATTCATTGTTAAGCAAGGTAATCCGGTTTTCGTTTCTTTTTCCTCTGCTGGCTGGCTGTTGATGAACATAAACCAATGCAGTGTAGGCTTTACAATGCATCTTAAAACACTTCTGCAAAAACAGCACATATTTATTTATTTATTTTCCTTTTTTTTTTGTTTTCGTTTTTTCATTTTAATTTTCATGGTTTTTCTCAGTAAAATGTTATTAATCAAATTATGTCTTGCTTTCGAAGATAGTACTCACTGATTTCACTTTTCGCCCGGTAGGCTTTAATATAATTTTCCGCCGGCTATCATGCCTTAACATTTCGTCCGTCACCTCTAGCTCTGATTTGAAATCCAAACAAAGAAAAAAAGATACGTCGAGTTCACTTGATTTAAGGTGGAAACAACTGAGAAGTACATGGAATCAGAACCTGACAATTGAATCGCGAAAGTGGAAAATTCTTCAATTTTGATATTCCTTTATGCAGATAATGGTAAAACAATTCTGGCTTTTTTGTTGTTATCAACAAACCAGAATTTTGAAGTGCTAGTGTTCTAATTTAACAATTTGAGCTCTAAACTTCGTAAACTGTCCCTGAAATTACTTCTGAAACTAAGTGGTTAAAACTATTCGGAATGGACTTCTGGATTAGTAGTTTGGGATAAAATCATTACAAAGTTAGTAAGGCTTTTTTTGTGGCGATACTGTAGAGAGAACAGAAAAACAATTTATAAAATTCTATTTCTGAGTAATAGCTAGTGATGTTCGTGGCGTCATAATCTCATTGGCGACAAAACAATTTCGTTTTACAACTTCCACCTGCGCGGCCCCGAGCTTACAACACAGTCGAATGGATGCCAGCAACAGCAATGTGAGCAATTCAGCAATGACGAAGTACAAATTGTTTCTGGCAAAAGATTTTAAGAAAAATCTTAATATTTGATGTTTAAACAGCTTTAAAAGTGGCGAACTAACGGAAATTCTACCCTTACACAGCAAAGGTGTGATTTCGATAAAGAAATAATTTGCACTGCAGTTTTTCGCGCACTATAATTTCTGCTATGCGTAAATGTTTTTGGAGGAGAGCGGAAAATCGAGTACCAGGAAAAGAACTTACCAGAACAAGGAGGAGAATTACATCAAAATCAGCCCAGGTATGAGGTCACTGAGATTTGAACCCTAACCAGTGGAGGTGGTGGAGGCGAGTGCTCTCACCAGTGCATCACCCTTGCGCCCCTGGCTTGGACGTGCCCATGCCCAAGGCTTCGCTAAGAGAGCTGGGCGACTGAGGAGTGTGAGAAATGTGAATCGAAAGCCGCGAACTGAGTCGACAAATCAAGTGACTCTATAACCGAATATGCTAAGTTGTGGTTAAGAGTCTTTTAAGCGACCAAACGCAGATGGAAATACACCAAACTTGTATGTATGTATGTATGGTGGATGTTCTACACCCATGATTGTAACGATTAGGTAACTAAACAAGAAAGAATCATCCAAAATAAAAAAAAATCGAGATCTCAGTGCCAATCAGGCATGTTTGCTCTCCTCTATTCAATGTCGGGTGTTACTGAGACAGCACACTATTATTCGTTACAGAAAATATCAACAATTTTTTAGTCAGATCGCAGCCAAACACTATATAATCATAAGGGCATCATCTTCTGCGTTTCCGTAATTACTGCAAATGTAGTTATCTCTTCCAAGAAAGGACACGGCACTTTAAGGAAACAAACAGACTATGATTTTAATTAGATACGCTGCGTTTAAACAGATTTGGTCATTTTTGGTTGAAAAACAAATTAATTCTAAGCGGCTCAGTTTCCCTTCCTTTCAAAGGCACGTTAATCATTTTTGGGTTAATCATTCATTCCATCCGGCGATAGTGGCAAAACTTCAAAAAAAAATTCTGAAAAGAGAAAGTGTTACAATCGAACGTTCATGTTCACTAACAGAAACCAAACTATGATCCTGGAAATCTCTGGTAAGCGGGCACTTTTCGTATCGCTCTATGTAAGGGAATCCAGAATCGGGGAAAATTTTTAATCTTGGAATCCGGAATCCTGGGCTTTGGAATCCGGAATACAGCTCAAGGAATCCGAAATCTCACTGACCGTGGAATCCGGAATCCAAGTTTTACTTACAAAGACTGGAATCTAGTACCTGGAATCCGGACTCCACGGTGTGGAATCCAGAATCCAAGAATGTCCTGGAAATTGCTCGTTAAGCGGGCACCTTTCGTAAGCGGGGTTCCCAGGGTCCATAGATGCCAAAAATAACCTTCTCATAAGTGCACATTAAAGAAATCAAGACTCATAAAATTCACTTAAATGTCCTTTTATTCAATCTTTAAACAGAAAACGATTGTAACTGCAGTGAATTGCCATTTTACAGAGTACAGTACGGTGTAGTTCCATCGTTATGTAAGTCAACAGTTAAACAAGTGTCAGTCAAATTTTCGTCCATGGCTAATTGTGATGAGTGAGGTTTATCCACCTTCTGGTCTACGTCTGGTTCCAGGGTTTTTCGCTTAGGATTTTGGATTTACCATGACAATAACGATAAAGGTAATTCTAATCGGATAGAGAGTTCCCACAGAGGAGAGGCAATTCAACCGCTAAAATATGCAATTCTCTATTTTCGAATTCCCCATAATACACTCTGTTTGCCCCCCAAATTTTGCATAAACCATTGTTTTTAAATGCTCATGGGAGTATTGCATTTTCCCAAGAGCATTTTAAGACAATAAGTTATGCAAAATTTGGGGGGCAAACAGAGTGTATTATGGGGAATTCGAAAATAGTCAATAAAAACCCCAACTTTTGACTCGGACACTTCTTTGTTTAAGGGCCTATCGGCACTGGCAAAAAGCTGTTTATTGAGAAAACTTTTCTGTTATCACCACCGGTTAACAAACGCGGATGGTTTGTCGCGCGCGATTTTACAATTTTTTTTCCAAGATCAGAGCCAATCTTCAAAGGCGCCGCGGGCTGACTGGACAAAATCGACTAAATAAAAGGAAACATGTTTTTCTTGTCAATCATTTATTGTAAAGCCAATATTCTTCACATTAAGAAATGACCGATGCGATGGCCTGAGGACAGTGGAACCCCCATTTCAAAGGAACACCCTCGGGACCAAGTCAAGTTTCCTCTGAACAGCAATTAATGACTGAGGTGTCCCTCGAATGGAGGTTGGGCCGGGGCTTGTTAATAGTTGGCCAACATATGAAATATTTTTCTTTTTACTCTTCCCCGGAATCTGTTGCAGTTATCATTTCAAGCACATAGATAATGTATAAAATATCATGGATATTTTTGCGATGTTCTGTGTTGAATTCCCATAAGTGCAGTACATTGATTTAGGTGAGATAGCCCATGTTTAGAAAGCTGTCGCTAGTGTACACTTAAACTTGTCAATGATTTTTGTGGCCAGTCACTGTTTGAGTGCTAACGTGTCCCCTGAATGAAGGTTAAACCTGTCCCTCTCCCCTGAATAGAGGTGTCCCTTCAATAGAGGTAAAAAATACAAAGATTATGTAAACATTTTTTCCAGGAACAAATTTTGTGTCCCTTGAATGGAGGTGTCCCAAAGGAGAGGTTCCACTGTAAATAGTGTCCAGTTCCACTGTAAATAGTGTCCAGTGCAGATAAATTTTTCAAAACAAAAATTGTCACCATACAGTTTTTTTTATTTAGATGTTTCAAACAGAGACAATTCCAAATTTGTTTGCTTGGGCGCATAGGCCCTAATTAAAGGAGGGAAATTTTACGTTTTATTGGGCAGTGTTCGTGTGCAGACGCGAAAAGGAAGACGCCTGTAACAGGCTAACAATTCATTTTGTCGATATCGTTTAGCATTATTTTTGATGGTAAAGGAAATTATTAGAGCATCAACTTAATTAATGCTTCTAAGACCGTGAGTGTACAAGTTCCTGAGACTAAACAAAGGACTAGCTCTGTGACCTTCAACAATCTTGAATTTACACCACATAGACTAGACGCCATTACGCGCCGCGTGTTAATTAGTTTTTCGCTTTACATTTTATCGTTAACTGGCTGTTGGTGAACAAGCTTTGGAGATAAATCAAAACAAAACTGCTTGTAACATAAAGTGATTTCGTGGTTTCAAATGACGTGTTATAAAGAAGAAGTTCATTTTTTTATGATTATTGATAGATTTTTGACGCCAGAATTATTATACTCTTCTTTGCTTATCCAAAATCAGCTAAAATATATGCAGATTTCTAAACATCTGTGATACCACCTAGACCCGATTCAATTATACATTTAAATTATTTTTACTCTTTACGAGTAAACAATGGCTTCTTGTCACTTACCAAACTGTTGCCTGGAAAGGAAATATTCATGTAACAACACTTTTTAGACACGTTAGGTAAAGACAGAATAAGACACAACTCAGCAACTTGAACTTTTTGCTGCTTCTAGTTGTAGAGGTCAAAACAAATTCATTCACGTAGGCTTCCTATAACCGGTAAAGTGAAGAGCAAGCCACAGCAAGAACAAGTGAAATATGAATGTCTATCGAGGGCGAACTCAAGCAATGTTCAAGGAAAACGAAGGTTTGTCCTCTTCATTTCAGAAAATGCTCATTTAATTTCTTCATAGATTTCTGTAATCAGAATTAGATATGAATCTCAGGCTGACTGATTTAGATTATATAGCGTAATATTACAACCCTAAATTATGCCCACGAAATAATGCCAGAGAGACGTTTTAGCGGCTGAGATTTAGAAGCCTGGAGAATATTGCTCAAAGAGATCTGAAACTGTGAAACGTTTGAAGTAGTCGATACCAAGGTATATTTCCTTCTTTTCCTCTTCGATGCCGACAAGGACCACCACAACCGAACCTAACTTAGCCCTTCCTTCGTTACATCCAAGAGATTACAACAAATTAAATTCCACTTTGTCTTTTGACTTATTTAAGACGGGTGTTTGTTTTGACTGAAAGAAGGCAGAACGAGAAACTACACTTAAAAAAATGACGAGTAAATTGATGAAAAAACAAACAAACAAAACCATTAATTAAACTTCAAAAACAGCCAATTTTTGCAAGGCTAGCATTTCGTTGTAAAGTAAGAAACTTCTTCTAGGGTCTGTCTATATCAGGCACCATTAGCTCGTTATCCACTGAGTGATCCAGACGTTAGCTACAGGCGGATATTCGGGCAACTGTACGGACTGAGTCCATAATCTATGGCTCCGAAAGGAAGTCGGACACCTCATGAAACCTACTCATGAAGACTGTACAAAGTAAAAGAGAACCAAGGAGCCTTCAATACGGTCAACTTCTTTAGAGTTTCTAAACACATTAAGTAAATAAATGCCAAAACCATTCTAAGTCAGTGCTTATAAACACAGTCACCATGGATCAAAGCAAAACATAATAGCAGCACCATTTTCTCACCTCTCTTCCTACTAAATTGGTTTCCCTTCTTCGTACCTTTTCTTATCCCGCCTTCAATAAGCTCTTCTTTGTTAAAAAGCGATTACGGATGCTACGTCGTATAAACATCCTGAGGTGACCGACCTCCTTCTGAGCTACAGAATGTAGCCGACTCTACCAATGAACCGAACCCCTTGCTTTGCGTAGTCGTGGTTTTGTTGTGGTACGTGTGAACTGTGCAAATAAAATGTACCGTTACCCATGGGTTTGCGCGCATAAAATGTGGCTATGAACGAATGAAATGCTATACTAAGAGTTGTTGTGGTGCCGACTTTCCTTGCTTAACTTAAATTCTAATTACGACTATTTCTATAGACTCACTACATCGTAGGGCATTATCAATAGATTTGACTCGTTCATTAGTCCTATAACGAGAACGAAACAGCGGTCTATGGCTACCATTGTCCCGTTAACATGGCTGTCCGCATGAGCAAAAGTGTGCGCGTCGTTGCTGACCTTCGGTTCTAATTTTTAGCCACATTCAGTGACTCTTCACTTCAGAATGCATTATCAAAGTTTTCCCCTGAATTGTTTTCCTCATAATGCAAAATTTTCAATTTGATTATACTTTCTTTACGATCGAAACTGAAATTCCATAACGCAGGGTGTCTATTTCAAAAAGGTGAAACTCTTTGAGCAACGAGACAGATGAATAAGCACATCATATTATTATTAGCATTACTTTGCGTACATTCCTAAAAAGCGTTAATCTGCTGCCAGATACAATCTCCTTTTACTACTTCGCACGTGGTTATTACGCCATATGTCACGTGACTAACTCAGAGGGGTACCCGCGGGTTCGTCTAGCGCCACAGAAGTCAACAATTGAGGCCACTTAACGATTTAAGTGCCCAGTTTAAAAGCCAAGTAACATGACTAAATAAATTGATCATTACACTACTTAAAAGTCCTCAAAATATGCAGTAATTGCCTAGTTAAGCCAAACAGCCCTTGTTTAATTACGCTTTTGCTACTCGGCCTGAAGCTTTAGGCAGTCAGATCTGTATACAGAAACTTGATAGATTATGGTCAACCTGTACATTCATAACAGAAACAATCGACGGTTTCTCTAATCTTTTTTCATTTCATTCACCCTCAAGATGTTTAGATAGTATAATTTCACTAAACAAATACTTATTACGACAAAGAAAGAGTCATTAAAATGCTTTCCTCCAATTACAAGCCATGCTTTTCTGGAAAAACGAAACCGAACCCGCCACAAAGTTGGCACTGACGACATAATTCGGACAGGGGAAACGCAACATTCTGGACTCAAACAAGGAAACCAGCGGTGAGTTCAGACTCATCATTTATTTTAAGTGTAATCTTAAGAGCTTCTTTTTTTTCGCAGATCTGCCTTAAATTTACTAAGTTCGCCACCTTGCTTAATTACGCCTACAATTTCCATCCACTTTGTAATTTTCTACTCATTTGGTTTGAATTCGGTGCCGACCGAACGAAGTCGTGCGTTCGGCAGGTTTTGCTTATGTCCAGTTGAACGTGACTTAGGAGAAAACGGATGTTCGCTGTTTGCCAAAGGGATGGCGGCTTCTTACTCTGTATGACCTCAGTTTACATAGAGTGAGCCAAGATTACCAGTATAAAATATTGAGACGATTCGCCACTTTTAGTGCACGTATTTTAGCTGATTCTGTTTACACCGGCAGACCTTAGCCATCAACAAGAAACTTTTATGACGAATGAATGCTAGAAGGTGAGAGTTTTAGTTTATATCCTAAAATATGCCTTTGCTTTGTACAATAATTGTACAATTAGTTCCTTTATAAGTAAAAATATTGTTTAGAAATCTATCAAATTGTGATCAAGCTAAAAATCTCGCAGCGATTGCGCGGGGAGGCGAAGAGAACTGAATATTGAGTCATTTGTACGGATAGTTACCTTCTCTTTTGAGAGGAGTTTTAAAACAATATTGATCTTGCAACGATAATTTACTGCTAAAAAGCAAAATTTGCAAATCCTGGAGGTCAGGGAGGGAAGTTTACACTAACTCAGCTTAAAGCAACGCTCAATACCAAGCGGCTTAAATATGTCCCAGCCTGACAGACTGGTTAGTTTATGGTAATTGTTTCAAGATTTGCTGCAGAAGCATCTTTTAATCTGCTGTGGTTATCAACGAGATAATGCCGAAGGCAAGACAAATTTTAAAAACAAAACCAGAAATAGAAATGAGGAAGCAATTACTTCAAATATTTCTACGAGCTTCTTTATTGTTTTTTCAATCAAATCATTGACAGGTTCGAGAGCCTATATTGTTAGGTAAACAATTCGGCAAAAACCGCAAATACTAGCCTGGAAGGTAATACATTTTTTCATTAAGCTATAAGCTATATGCAAGAATCTTTTGAGACCTTGAGTGTGTTAAAAGATGAACTGAAGTTGGATAAAAGCTTTAGCTTCATTATACAGGGTCATTCTGTTGTACTTCAGTGTACGATGCATGTCATTGCGAAGAAGGTCCTATTTTGCTTTCAATTCGGGATAATTATTTAAAAGGTATGATAAGGAAGAAGACCGGTCAGATCGCTTTCTGAGTCTTTAAATGGGTGTCAAAAAGGGCATAAAGAGGACCACACACTTGATTACATTCCTGTAATCTCCTTTCTCCGACGGTTATTGTTTCAGTTAGATTCAGTTGTTTGATCTTTTTTTCAATTAGTGCTTCAACAGAGCCATTAAGTTGAAAATAGTAGTACCGAGCTGCATTTAACCAGCTCATTTTGAATTGAATCCACAAGAGGTGGAAACACATTATGACTCAATCAAAAGAATTAGGTCGCAGATGGTTTACTGATCATTTAATCACTTCACGCAATAAATAAGCGGCCGTCTTTAAACTTAAACCACTTAACTTTTTGAAAATGAGATCGTTAAGGTAATCCATTACCAATACAATAAACGATAATTAATTTCACTCGTTATTTCACTTTAAACAGTGCGTAAACGGCGATATATTATAACAGACCGATAAATTCATCTGTACTTGTTCAGTTGTTCACTCCTAATCTTAGCATTATTTCACATATTCACTTTTACTTTCACAGGGAAAGCAACAGCTAAGCTTTTCTGTAATTCATGTGAACCGGAGTCAAATTTACCACTTCTTTGGCTATTACGGTTATCCAAACCATAGGCAGTCTCATTCGTACTGAATTGCAACAGAGCTCAAGCAAAACAAAAGCAGCAAAAGTAATTATCGGTCATCAGGAAATTAAGACCTCTATGTTTTCTCCACTTTCTAATGTAATTCCAATATTGTTTTTAAAAAAAACCTGCGCAATTTAGACGTATCCACAAAAGTACTGAATTTTTTTAAACTTGTGAACACACGTTTGAAATAATTTTTAATTTTTTCTTTGCATTATTCTGAATTAGATCCATGATTAAACTGCAAACACCTCGTAAATGATTTGCTGATTGACCGTCTCAACCGAACTACGTAGATCTTATAATCTAAACAAAGAAAGAAACTGTTATTTTGAAATCAACAAATAGCCTCTATTTAGGTGGACAATCACAGGAGGCAAGACAAACAGTAAATTAAAAAGAAATATTGAAAAAGTTTCCCAGTGAAAAATATTTCTGATGGCTTTTGGAATCCAATGTTACACGACTGACTGATTTACAACTGTTGGTGGGCTCTGAAGAAAATCAATGACAAACAGGAGATGTTGAAAAAGATTCCACCTAAAAACTTAGTGTCAGATGGCAATATAACCTATTACCTTAACACCTACCACTTTTGAAATCTTTAGAACAAAGAGATATTCATTTTAATCAAATCTGATGACTAAAAGACGCCAAATCGAAAAGGATACAGTCATGCAAAAGGAATGGAAGGGATCTAGAGACGGACGAAAAAAATGAAAATGCGTACCAATGCAAGTTGTTTTTGAAAGCATCTTGTAGAGGCTGGCCGTGAATCACCATAATTACAGACAGGCGTTTTTATACGCAGTGAAAAAATGGGAATTTACGGGTTGCAACCACACGTTCAATAAGTCATACACGTAAAGGTCGTTTTTAAGTTCAGAGGCCTGAGAACATCGGCAGATAATATAATCTCACTTTTCAAAACAGAAAAATGGCATTTTGAGCGCAAAGTAAATAATGATTAAACATCTCCTGTGATATTAGTTTATATGGGCTAAATTCACATAAATTCAATTCTGCAGTGTTTACAAAAACATTCAGTCCAGGCGTATTGTAATCATGGTTTCTAAATTGACAAACTGTCATCAATACGCTGTGATTTGTTATGAATATATCGCACCAATTGGAATCGATTCTGCCTTGTTCTGTAGCTGGTTCAAAGCAAGTAAAATTACGCCTCTTTAATGGATTTTATAAGGCAAAATGCATTTCTTATTGAGATCAAAGCTTTCAAAAAGTTCAGTGGCCCACGCTTTGTTAACTCTGAGCCGCATATTTCCTGACCTGATCAAACAATCCTCGCAACAAGGACCAATAATAGAGAGTGCCGACTTAATTTTGATTGCCACAGTGGCATTTAAAAGTTCATCCGGTTATTACAAGAAATAGATTTTGACAACTTAACAAAACAAATGCAGTTCTGTCCGACTGTATTTTAATGTGTTGACCTTCGACTTTTAAATGGCTTGCTCTCCAAGTTTGCCTTAAATTTCATAACACTTCTAATGAAAGGCGGCCTATAATTATGGTGATAAGCGTCAGTGTAAAATAATCGATTTCCGATGATTTTCTGTAATGTGCTGCACCCTTTATTAGTTTGAAACTCGGAGTATAATATTCTTGAGCCCACGGTTGCATGACATTGCCTGCACTAAAACCGTGCTGTTCCGCTACCAGCCAGCTTGTTTTTTACCACCCAAAGTGAGGAATATCAAAAAGAAAAAAAAAACAAACAAATACTAAAAAACTGAGAACCACGAAACTGTGCGGTAATTCTTGTAAAGTGCACTCTACTGACCCGAGAGTGATTACCTTTCAGAGATAGAGACAGCTTAAAGATCTTGAAATGTATCTGATCGGATTTGCTCAATGATTTGCATTTTTTTATTGTTCGACCTCCTGCAAAGATGTTCACTTCACGTCTTACTTTAAAACCCGTAGACGTCCTCAACGGAAACAGAACAACCTCGAATGCCTTCATAAAGGCACTAGTTAATAAATTGAGTGCCCAAACAATAGATTTTTCAGGTTGATGGGAAAATTAAAGTTTTCGTAAGGAAAACTACAAGATAGACTCAGGAGGTACAAAATCAATTCCATTTGTAATTGTGTTTCTAAAATGTCTATATTTTTATCGCCTCGAGCAAAGAATTTTCCATGATCTGTTTAGTCGTGTGCGCTTTTGCATTTTAAAAAGATAAATTTCCGCATACTCTGTATAGCATTGAGAACACTCTCTCGCGCTCTTAAAGAAGCAAAATTGAGAAACAATATAAACTGGCGGTATCTTGTGACAAGAGTGACTTATAACAATAAAATAATGAAAAAAAGCGTGTCCACTTACTTTTTAACGAGTAAAGGTGCCTTGAATTTTGGTTTCAAAATCGACTCCGTCCACTTGTCAGTGATCCTTTCAAAACAGGCAAATAAAGATGGCACCAAGTCTTTCGCTTTGAACCTTGTCTGTTGTTTCAGATTGTTATCATGTAAATTTTCATCAAGTTAGCCGGTTCAATCCTCTATCACACGCCGATCAATTAGCATGCTACAGAGCATTATACACAGTTTGATAATTCTCTTCCTTTTTGATGGTTGCCGTGCATGATAACCACTGTTATTATTTCCTAACTTGCTCAAGTCTGATATGACCTTTATTATGACTATTCTACCTTTCTGTGACAAACAATATTTGAAAAAACTTATGAAGAAGTTTTTTCAACGTAGGTTTGTTAACGCAAATTTAATTTCTTACCAAGTTGCTGCTGTCATTTTCGATAAACCCATGTTTACGCTTCGAGAAGACGCGGTAGTTGCCAGCATATTATAGTATCTTAAAAACGTCATCATACGATCTCAGTGCTTGTTGCGAATAAGAACAGAGCAACAGCTTATTGAACCACTGGAAGAACAATCAGCAAATAAAAACTACCTCTAACAAAAAAACAAAATAAAGCCTTAATACATAATCTCCTTACTTTCGGCGGTTTAAGAAAAAAAAATGAAAGGTGCTGAGATATATTGTATCAACAATCTTAAAAAATATTCAGCAGATGAACGTGACCTAACAAAGTAAGCGGCAAAAACGTCTGAAGTCATTTTGAAGCAAACATACATAGCGACCACACTTGCTAAGCTAGGAGACCCAAGGAAAATACTTCTCTTGCAAACCTGTATACGAATAAAAATTCTGTTTAAGGGATAACAAGCAAAATAATGTAAATAGTAATATTATGAAATCATGGCAATAAGTACAAGAAACAGACCACTTGCTTCTTTTAATTTGTAGCTCTTGTAAAGTTTTAAACTACCATAATTTGCGGGCTGTACAATGGAAATTAATTACAGTTGGGTTACCAGCTAGGACTCCCAAAAAAACAAAATTGACTTTAAAATGAATGCTCTCACTAATTTGCTTTCTTTTTTTCTTTTTAGTTAATCGCTAATTGCAAATTGAGTCATACGCAAAATGAATGTTTTTAATCTATAAGAGAATCCTATAAGGAGTTGAGATTTCCGTTTACTAGATTCAGTTAAAGAAAGGTTATGGGAACAACCCAAATAATCACCAAACTTAAAACAACCCCCTCATTAATACTAGAACCGTAAAACATTAATGGAGAATTATGACATAGAAAAGTGATTTTAAAAGCTTTTGAAAAAAAGCCCCCTTTAGGGGGAAATCTCGAAAAATAGAGCGGCACTTTTTCGATCTAAGATAACAACTTTTCCGATTAAGTTTGTGTTTCTCCGCGTTACTCGTTTTTATAATGTTTGGAACAAAATATATTTTGAGGAGAACGAATCAATAAATACAAAAATTTAGAGCCGCCTTTATAATTGAATACTTCAAAATATGATCAAAATAGTCATTATAGCATTTAGTATGGATAAACATGTGGCTGAAAATAGTCTTATACGTTATCGTTAGTGACACTGCTCAAAACATTTCTCTTGAAAAGTAAAACTTCTAGAAAAGTTTTCAGGAACGTTATTATAAGTTTAAGTGGTTTTCGCAACAAAAAACACGCTTGAATAACAGAAAATAATACTTGTCCATCCTTGTTCTTTTTTTATATTTTTTGTAGCATTATTTATAAATTATCTTTATAAGGGTAGCTGGTATTTAGATAACTTCAACATAAAAAAGAGAAATGAAAAAAAGGGTAATTTTTATACATTCAGAAGAAAGACAAGATTTTTCAATTGTTCAGTGTGAAAATATGCACAAAATCAAACTTTAAGTTTTTCACTAACGGAAAAAACCCCTGACGGTTTTAAAATTAAGAAAAACAAACTGAGCAAAAATGATAATAATGTTTTTAATGGCTATATTTTTAATGATTTTTAGCACTTCCTGAAAAAGAGAAACACTGATAAAAATTTAAACTCAACATGACCTTGGAATCAAAATATTTGTATTTTTCATTCAAATCAAAACTGTTATTAGAAAAGAAGCGACCAAAAAACTCACTTTAATAGCCTCAAGCATTTTTCAGCTTTTTATTTATCTTTGTTCCTGCGGATCAACTGAACCATTAGGAAGCAGTCACAAAAATAATTGAAATCACTACACAATTTGCAACGATAGCAATCAAGTAAAAACACCATACGTCAATGTAACACTAAAAAAAACAGGTTAAGAGAGTTTTTCGTCCAAGGACGGTACGTGATAGTATTTTTAAATAATTAATCAGCTTTCTGAAAAATTTTATTGGTGCTCAACTTCAAAACGAAACTTTTTCCTTTTTTCTTATAATCTCGTTTGCATTAATTTAGTTTGCACAGAATATACCCACTCGCAAGCACAGCTATGTTTTTGTAGCTTGGTGTTACGTTTGTGTAGCACTACCATGAACCGTGAAGTTTCAGACCAGCCATTTTCGCGACCGATTTTCAGTTGATTATTTATTCCTGACTTATGACATTTTTAACCTTTTTTTTTTTGCACTAAACCACTTATTTCCAAATCTACTTCGCTATGTTTGTGAAGATGTGACCCGATATAGAGAAGAATAGTTATCTTCCCACCCCTTGTAATTTACAATGTAATTTTTAAGGTTAGCGAAACAGGCTTCAGGGAATGAAAATTGTCAATTATTGAATGAGACTGACTAGGATGTGAAGAATTATGCAGATTCGCATCCTACGAAAGCCGAATTCAATGTCTTTTTCTATTATTCATTCAAAATATTTTAGGTTCTTAACAAGTTATCTTCTTGTAGACTTTCTTCAAACATTTGGCCTATTTCTCGGCAGGCAGTTACGATATAAATAGATGCTTTTTTCTTGCAAATACTCCTCTAAAAGTAGATATTAATTGATTTTGCTTATTCTTGCATTTCTTCCGTTCAGTTAGTAGAAATTCAGCTAAAACGTCTTCGGATAGCGGTGAACGCCTTTTTCTTTTTTATCTCCTCGGGAATAAATAGCCACGGTTGATCGATGGTATATCGTAATTTATACCATCAAATCGATGGTATATTGCTCCCATCTTCCAAATATGGAAGCGCCAGCATCTGGTTATGAAGAATTAGCCGGAAGATTGGAGCCAACCAGAAACGGCTAAATATTTTTTGAATGAATAATAATCCACCTTGTATAACATATTAGGGTGCGTGTTTTTGGGAAAAATCCAAATCCGGGTTTCGGAAACCGAAAACGGATCATGACTCCATAAAATCCACACTCAGGGTGGATTATTCGGATCAAATCCAAATCCGGATTTTTGAATCTGAATTTTCTAATCTGAGCGTTTTTTTGGGAAAGGATTTGAAAAATGTATTTTTGACGAGCGGTTTTTGAAAAAAAGGAATGGTATGCAAGAGACGCCGTACATATACGACATTCTAACTGAAAATAATGTTGGGGGCACCTCATTAAATTTGAGCCATTAGTTACATATCATTCCGTGTTTGTCAACTATTCAAATTATCAGTAGACTGTTTTTAAACCCTTACTTGTCATGTTTTTTGTAAGTATCTAGTGTCTGCTTACGCCTGTTTATTTTCTAAGTAACTAAAAAAACAATTCATCGGCTTCAGTTTTAAATAATTCTTATAATTTCACTATCCTAAGGAGTGTATTCTGTTCGACGAACCTCTGTGTTTCAAACCGAAATATATACATTTCGTATATTCATAGGTAGCTTATGTTGCTTTTTCTTCTTGTCTTTGCCGTGAGGTTTTTGGTAGTGAAGAATCCATATGATCTGAGATCACAAATCCGTTTTTGGATTCTCCTATAAAACGCACCCTTAGTGATTTCCCTTTTAGCGTTAATGCTTTTCAATACGTGTTTTTCTTTTTCTTTTTCTTTTCTTTTCTTTTCTTTTCTTTTCTTTTCTTTTCTTTTCTTTTCTTTCTTTCTTTTCCTCTTTCCTATACTACCATAGTTACAGTTTGAGTCAGTCCTCCAATACATTTATAACAATAAGATGTTTTTTAAAAAATACTTTTCTGCCAGGACAACAGTAACAAGGTAAGTCTGATAATCAAAAATAAACTGAACTGAAAATAACTGGCCCCTGTTAAATTCATTTGTCAACTAATAGCGTAGTTACGGATTATTCTAGCCCAGAAAAAAAAGCAGCTACAATTCAAATCTCTTTTTATCAAACGATGTTTAAAACACTCCTAAAAAATAGATTTCTATTTATTTCCTCGTTGAATTTTAATAAGGTTGTGTAAAAGAAGATATGTATATCGCAAGTAAAATAGGTAATGACGTCATCTCGTTGCCATGACAACTCCGATGATGTAAAGTTTAATTTGGATTTCGTCATGGTTCGCGCGGTGCATCAACACACATAAGCAAACATTTCTTGTAGGCTGAAGTGATAATTTCTCGCAAATGCTGAGAGTAAGATAAATGCGTTATTTGAAGGTCTAGGTCGGTTCGTATGGGAAACGAGGAAAAAATCTGCATCAAGTCAAAACATTTTTCACGTACCCGTTTGCCTGAACCTTAATTATTTAGGACCAATAAATAAAGATTAAGAAACTCATTTGGACTGCAGCTTAACAATTCTGTAGACAGCCGTTTTTAGTTATAATAAAAACGTTTTAAAGAAGTTCTATTTTGATGAAATTTGGAAACATTTGTTAACTTAGTTATGGACTTGGAAGGCTTGCTAGATGACCGCTTGCTGTGCTGGAGTGAAACAAGTAGTTACAGGTAGTTGTTGGCATGAACTATGAGATAACTGAATTGTTTAAGTCGTTTGCTAAACAGTTTTCTCTTAAACCAATTTAGGGAAAAAATCTAGTGCAGTTCTAAATTAAAATGGCTGTGGTCTAGCTGTGGTCTGATGTTACTAAAAGGAGAAACGGTAACGGAAAAAAATAAGGGAGAGCGGCTCTGCATTGAAAAACCGACGATTTCCAAATGTTGCAGCCTTTTTTATGTTTCATGCATGTCCAAATAGTATCTTATACAAATCAAACCATGTTTTCAAAGCAAAGGTTAATACAATTATAAGTTCATATAAAAGTCAATATTACTCTGTAAAGATCACGAAACAGTTGCTAAAGGAGAAGAATTCATTTACGTATAAAAATCGGGCTCTATACGCTGTAACACTAACAGATCAGAAAACGAGACTCCAGAACTTCCTACAGAACGATTCGAATCAATAATCAATATGTACGACGCAATTGTTTAAAAGATTTCCTTGACCAACAAGAGTAAAAATGTTCACGCAAGAAAAAGGGGCCTTCAGTTACATAAAAAAGCAAAACGGATAGCAAGTTTGATGAAACTTGTACTCTCTTTGAAACGTTCATGTTAAATTATGCTCGATAAGTCCTTTTTACGACCTTGCTTATCATTACTTCTGACGATTTTTTTCTGGTCTCTGAGTCTGGCACCTATTGTAGGGCTGGTTCCTGCCGTTTTTCAGATTTTCCTTTAACACTCGACAAAGCGGACACCTCTGTGAATCAAGATTACGAGATTAAGCTCAAGAAACTGCAGGATGGTTATTTTCGGGTTAAATATAACTTAGTAGCTTATAATTCTTACAACCGGCGTAGGATAGTAGCCTTTAAAAAACCGGAGAGCATATAAGATACTTAAAAACAAGGAAGCTAAGCTAAATATATTTTTTTGAATTTCTATTATGGTAATAAAAAAGACAAGAGGAAGACAATCACGGAAACAGACAAAGTTTGTACAATTTTACTAGCGATTTTCCTCATATTTTGACCACCAGCTCTTTCATGTTTCAGTTGTTTGTTAGCCTGAACAACATGTTAGGTCACTGTTGGCTAATGGTTTAAATTTCTGCTCAGTTTTGAATTCGTCTGACTGTAATTGCACAGTTTCCGGCAAGTCAAAATTGCTGAAATCACACGATACATTAATAAAATAACAATTAATGCAAAAAGTGTTGCATCACTATCAGCAGATTTAATAGATTGAATAAATGTCACTGATGTCTTGCGAGTTTTTGACACACGTTCGGTAAGGCCCATCGAAACATTTTCTATGGAAAGTAATATGAAAATACATTTCCTCCAGTTTGTGAAAGGTAAAGGGCATTTAGGGTATACACCAGCTTGCACTTTGCCGGACAAGCATCCTGATTTTCGTGATTGGGTCACTCAAAGCTCCCTCGACAAACCTTTCTGGGTCTTGGCTCATAATTTTTTTCTTTTTTTTTTTTTTTATCCCTGATAAATTTGCTCGGGCGATACCTGAATCAGTATGAGATTATCATCTCCGCGTTGAAAATATCCCTTTACTGCCATTTTGAAACAGCATCATATAGCAATAAAATCCTGAAGTGATGAAAAAACATGGAAATCAAACCAGCAAAAATCATAAAAAACGCATTTGAAATGGTCAACCTTAAAAAAATTCAACAACCCGATTAAAAGCTTCCTTCTTAACGATATTGTAGGATTTGGGCATTCATCATTAAAAGATCAGTCACAGATGGCATATAGTTCTCTCTCGATGTTTTGAGAGACAAGAGAGGCTTAAATTTGAAATTCAATTAATGAAATATTACTTTTCCCCTCAGGCGGAATCGCCCCTGAGCGAAAGACAAAGGATTGAAATAGAAAACCAATTAGAATTAAGGAAAGCTGTTATTCAGTCCATTAGAGTCATTATGGATCGGCACTTTTCTGTTCATGAATTTCACATCTTAGATTGAAGCCGGTCGCATTTAATGTAAACCATCCTTTGTTGTCGGCACTTCGTTGTCGCCAGTGAACAATCAGTTCAATAAACATGACCATAAATTATCTGAAGTATTTTTAAGGTCATAATGAGTGTTTTGAAATTTTGCATGACGCACCTGTCCAACTTAGAACGGGCGGCCAATATTACGCAAAAGCTGCTTTGGCTTAAAGCGGTGGGGATTTTCTTCTCTTCGATAAAATCAACGTTGCGCCCATCTCGGAGAGTCAAATGCAAACAATGTAGTATGTACGTGGTTATATTACGATTTCACTGAATAAGCTCTGAGATAACCTGCAGTTTGATGGTAAGCTTATCGTTAAAGAAAGCGAAGTTGAAAGGTTAATAATCTCAGGAAAGTAGCTTTTACGTACTTGCTTTACTTTCAGTTGGGGCATTTTCATCATATTCTCATTGTAACATTTTTCTATCCATTTCAATCAATTTGGATTAAAGACAGCGAGACGAAGACAGCGAAGGCCTCAAAACTGATTTCCTTATGATGTGAACTTGATTCACATTGAAATAAATTTTATTATGATCAACCTGCCCTTTTTCCTCTAAAAAGGAAAATCCTCTGTTTTACCAAATTAAGCTTGTATCTTTAAGTTTCGCTCTTGACGTCACCAAACTATACAAAGCAACTCTGTTCCCTTTCAAAGCAAAATAATTTTCAGTTAATGATGTAATATTCATTTCCAGTTATTGTAAGAGTCGTGTTGCTATATTCAAATAATGTGTTTGTTATCATTCAGTAATTTCTTCAACCATCACAACGAGAAGATATGGCAAACTTAAATAAATATATTTAAGATGCACATGTATACATGTAGCGATGATAAAAGTCAGCCAGCCTCTATTCAGGACCAATTCTCTTTTGTGAGAATAAAGATAATCCTTTTACTTCACTTACAGGATTAAAAAGATTCTTTTTCGACAAATCTGTTGCTAATAGCATTAGTTTTCTAATTGTTGTTAATACGATGCATCTAAAAGTGATGCATACGGATTAATTATAACCAACAAATGACAAAATCTAAAGACGTTAAAAGAAACCTTCTTGCTGTTAATGACCTTAAATTGTAACAACAACAACAATATTTAAAGATGTTGTCCCCTTTAATAAATAATGCATGTAACCAAATAACCATCTAGAGAACGTGTTTGATAATTCATTCGACTAAATCCCATTTTATTACACACAGCCACGGATTACCGGCAGAAACGAAACATCCGTGATAACTTTGAAAACAGTGATCTTAAAACGTTTCCAGAAGATGTACAAAAATGATTTGCTTTCTTAAGTTTGACTTACGTAACAACAACAAATGTCCTTGAATTATATTTGAGACAACTGATTGAGTTCGTTACTGAGACACAATTGAACACAGATATTAGTTTCCTATTTTATTCTAAGAGGGATATTTCCAACATGACCTTTAGACTGCAAAGTGAAATTATCTTGCAAAATCGAAGCACATCTGAGATACGATCCACTTTGATTCCATGCCGGCCGTACCTTCTTATAGCACTTATCGAACCAAATAAACTTAAGTATGAAAATAGAACACATCCATTAGTTCAATGATAAGAAAGTAAAATAAAAAAACATTAATCATAATATTTGATTAAATATAAGTATTACTTTACACATATCTTCCGCGACTCACTTAAATGACACTTTAAAACTGTTTACATCGCTACGTAACTGGAGCATTCGGATCTAGTAGAGCCTAAAGCACTGTTGGCTTTTCATTAGGTTAAGGTAGATTTGTACGCTCAAGTATTTGATGTAGTGGATCAGCACACAATGATGAGGTTAGTTGAGCTTTTTGTTTTCTACAGAAAAAAACAACACTTACTTCCTGACTTATCAATATTCGCTAGCTATAACCGCAACTTCACTGCTAAAAAAAAAAAAAAAACTAGAAATCTTGAGCAAAAGGAATCGATTTCTCATTCTCTTGGGTACAAATGGGTAAAATTCTCTTGTTCTTCCAATATATAGAAAATAAAATCAATGAGTGTGGCTTGGGCTTGTCATATAGATATGGTTAAAACTGAAATCAAATTGTGATAGAACATCGCTCAAATTGCATGAGTCTTTAATATGTTACCATCAGGAGCTGGTGTCGTTGCTTTTTAGAATTGCATTTAATTGTAAGTAGACGCTTCTTAAAGCACTAGACTAAATCTTAAGTGTCAGTCCATCACTTGCTGATAAGGAATCAATGAATTTTTTTAAAAATACGCATCCTTATCATTTTTCCTAAGTTATACATTTCCTAATTAAACTTCTCTTAAGGTGGCTTGACGCAGTATTTTTCTAGGCATACATTCCATTTTGGACCTCTTATACCTAAACAGCTTGGTGTTTATAGTAAATCCGAATCCGAAAACTACCCGCAGTAAACCCATTAGGAAACACAGCTTACAAATCGACTGAAGTTCATTATGATATATATATAAATATTTTGCATCTGAAGAGAGTATCACGTCACTATGACGTCACAATTCTTTTTTGACCTTTAAACGAAATTTAGTTCTTATTTGCGTTTTCCCTAAAAATGTTCTATTCTTGATGTACTTTTGGTGCTTGTCTTCTGTTATACGAAGTTTTCCAAAACTCTATAAGAAAGATCGAGACATCTTGGGATTTCTACATGAAGGCTGGACTTTATCCAAGCAAATTCGCTACTTCCTGCAAGTTTTCGGCAACTTTTTACCAAATATTCTTTCCACCAATGTCCCTTATACATTCTCCATACCGCTTGAGACAGGTAGACTTGTGCCATTTCGAAAACTAGGAGAGTATATGCGCCAGGGTAAAGCTACGGCAAAACGGGTAACAAAAACGTTCAACTTGTTTTGCTTCGATGTGAAGTATATATGGAATAATTCATTTTTGAACTGCGGTTGTAGATGAAAGTGAAGAATGATCATCGCAGTAAATTTTCCAATTTAAGCAATTGGAAAGAAGAAGCCTGAAAAAAAAAATCAGAGCTTCAACGGGATTCGAACCCGTGACCTTCGCGTTACCGATGCGTTGCTCTACCAACTGAGCTATGAAGCCACACATTGGGAGCGAGGTCAATTTATTGAGTTCATATCTCCCGTGAGGAGTGAAATGATGTGAAGTATATATGAAATAATTCATTTTTGAACTGCGGTTGTAGATGAAAGTGAAGAATGATCATCGCAGTAAATTTTCCAATTTAAGCGATTGGAAAGAAGAAGCCTGAAAAAAAAATCAGGGCTTCAGTTGAATAGCGATGTTGCGCGTTTTACCACCCACGAATCAAACCTGTCTTGCAACAAATCAGGTTGTTGCAAGTTGTGCGAATACTGACTTCTGATTGGATTAAATTACAAGGGAGTCACGTCACTTGCTCCAAAACAAGTTTGCTTTGGGCTAGTAAAGCGCAGAACATTTACAGATTTTGCTGCAAATCAGTAGAACTACTCTCTACTTTCTGCAACAAATTTTTGCAAACTGCAACAACCTGAACAAAAATTGTGTGCAAAAAATAGTCCTTTAATTCTAGAACATTACCATAAATCAGACGGTTTTTAAGGGCAGCCAAGTGCGGTAAATTGTGCTAAGCTGCCGATCGCAAAAAATTATTTCTTTATCAAGTTTGGTCAATGAAAGAACCTGTGTGAAACAATAGATTTAATTAAAGGTAAGCTGTTTAGGTACAAGAGGTCCAAAGACGAGCTACACACCTTTTCTTTTTCTTTTTCTCTTTCCTCTTCTTTTCTTTTCTTTATTTTTTTTTAAGAATTAATCAAAATTTTCATTCAGTATCCTTAAATATAACTTGCATGGTTTACCCTATAGTAGTTTATAAGCCCCCGGCTTCTATATAGGCTTCCTTGCCATTACTACTTTAAACATTTTATTTTGTAAATAATTTAGTTAGAATAGTGTATATTATCTTTAATGTATTATAAATTTCTGTATACTGTTGTTGTATTTGTAGTTAATGGCAAAAATAAATAAATGAATGAATGAAAGGTATCTCTACAAATCAATATTGAGCGTATCTGAAAAAGAGGACAGCTGAAAAAGATGGCGGCAAGATGGCGGTTTCCTCGACCCAGGAGATCAATGATTGAAGTGAAAATGAAGCGGAATCAACATTATCGTAAACAAATACAAACTCGACAAATTCCTGTTTCCTTTCAATGCAACCTGTGTCTACGAATATTTTCTGCTAACCAAGGAAAGAATATCCATCTGAGTAGCTGCAGAAAACGATCTTCACCAGCGGAGTCGACCGCGCGAGTGCAGAGTTTTCAGCAAGATCAAGCTTAAGTGAATGTCAGTATCACAGCAGGGAGCCAACCACCATCAACACAACCTAAAATATGGGGAGACTATACCAAAGATGATATCTGTCATAAAATCGATGAGATATGTGAATAAATCGTATTTGGAGACGGAATTTATTCAAATTACCGAGTGGACGCGCGGGCAAAAAATTTATCTCTGAAACAACAAAGAGGATCGAGTTTTGGAACCAAGATGTCATCGAGTTTAAAGGTCTTGCTCTAAAATTCCTCATGGTAATGTCAGACTTACTTCTGCAATGCCCACATTCAAGTCAACAGCGAAAGAACACTCCCAGTGCTTGTTAAGACGTTTGACGCAATGGGAGCAGGGAGAATTTGATGAATTGCTTCTCGAGGCTAGTACGATTTACTGAAGCCAAAGTGCCAGCAAGCTCCGAGGGCCTAAAGAAGAACTATTAGTCAAAACCTTTGCTACGCTTGTGCTTGTAGGAGAAATAACTGTTGCCAGGAAGCTTTTGGATCAACGGAGTAGCAGAGGTGTACTCCCTCTATCCCAAAGCACTATAAATTAGCTGAAACGGAAACACCCAGAGGCAAGCGAAACAGATCCATCACTGTTAATAGATGGCCAACCACCATTTGTCGACCCTCTTATGTTTTAAAATGGGGGTCTAGCGGGCTTAGATGCAGACGGATGGAGGAGAATCTTGGTGTCGAAGAATTTTGGAGCTGCTGGCAATAATCTCAGGGGTGCATTAGCCAACTTTGCATAAAAGTCCTCGTTGAAAATGGCCGAACACACACAAATCTGGAAGTATATACAGTTTGCCGACTGATTCCCCTATAAAAGAACGCAGATTGACCTTTTGTTTTGGTGAGGTACTGCGGAGGATTGTTGGGAAAGCCATGCCGGTGAAGCTGGTGGAATTGAAGCTGCTGTGCATGCCATGGGCGACATCTTCAACGAAGAGTCCACCGATGCACTGCTCCGCGTGGATGCAGACAAGACTTTTAATACGCTTAACCGACGGGTCCTTCTCCACAATATCAAGTATTTATGCCCACCGATGGCTGTTTATATCACGAACTGTTATAGTGTGCCATATCGCCCATTTTTGTGCTTGGAGGACTTGGAATTCATCGTCAGAAGAGACCACACAGGGGAATCCCCTCGCAATGCCAGTATATGCCATTGGCATAACCACCCTGTTGAAGATAATCAAACCTGAAACTCCAAAGGAAATAACAATGAAACATGTAGCCTTTGGAGATGACCTGGGTGGTACAGGTGAACTGCTGGAACTGCGACGCTGGTAGGATAACATTACAGACATACGAGAAACGGAAAACGTGAAATTCAAGTTGAGAATTTCTTAAAATAGGAAATGAGAAGATAAATGCAGTCCAAATCGATTGTTATAGACAGAACTAACGACAGGCTATTAATTTTGGGGTAGAAGCGATGAACAGTAAAGCGCAATTTAAGTGTAAACTTGGTCATGTGGTACAAATTCACCTTTGCCGTTTGCCGTAAACGTGACTCTAAATCTCTCTATTGTGACGTAGGATCCCAAGTAGATATAACCCAAACCTTAAGTCGTGGCTGGTTGTAAAGCCTAAAGCAAAGGAGATAAGCACGCGGAATCTTTGGAGGAACCAGAGTTAACATCACAACAGATGGGAGAAAGTATCTGGGTGGCTACATTGGAAGTGAAAGTGGATGCGGCAAATAAGCTCGAAAATTAGTAAGTTAACGGTGTGAACAACTGAAGAAGAACAGCAAAGACAGAACCTTAAGCAGCTTATGCAGCATTTGTGAGCGGGTTCAAAAGTTAACTGACTTATTGCATCACAGCAATGCCCAACATCAAGCAACACCTGACGCAACTGGATGCAATTGTGGACAATGTATTTATCCCGGCAATTACAGATGGCCACAAGAAAGAAAGCTGGTGCGGAAAAATCTATCTTCTCGGCCGTTTCTGATCTTGAGTTTGCCAACTCCCGTGCTGCTACTAAGCATATCAACAGTCAAGACAACACAGCAGCAATGAATAGTGAACAACTCAAGACCTCCCGGAGAAGGATTGCCAATACCAGAGAATAACTAAAAAACACCATCCTGTGGTAGCTCTCCGAGAAGATGAGCCCAGAGCAATTGAGGTCAAACGACCCGGCGCAAAGATAAAGGGTGCCTCGAGTTGGTTAACAACATTTCCATTAAAAACTTCGACCTTAACAAGAGGTAATTCTACGATGCGCTCAACCGTAGGTACCACTGGACACCGAAGTAACTCCCATCTACTTGTCCTTACGGGAAGAGATTCGACATTGATCATGCAATGTATTGAAACACTGATTTGCCCATAGGAGGCATGACGAAGTGCAAGACCTGTTCGTATGCCTTCGCAAGAATGTGTGCCATGGTGATGAGCTCGAGCCACACCTTCAGACCATGAAAGAAGAAGTTTTAACCAGTACTGCAAGCTCGTTTCAGTTGTCAGTGTACGCGGTTATTGGCAACGAGGCATCGTGCAATTTCCTTGCGCAAAGAGCTAATGTTAAACCACGGCTTTCTCGGGCAACGGGAAAGAAAGAAAGAGACACTACAACCAGCGAATTATTGTAGTTGAACATGGCTCCTTCAGCTTTCTCATGCATATGGCGGAAATGCAAGAGAAGCCGAGCGATTTCTCACTGAACTAGCCCTGAAGCTATCTGAGAGGAAGCAGATTGACCGTAGCATTGTAATTCATTGGATGAGAGCAAAGCTATCTTTTAACTTATTAAAATCAGTAGTACAGTGTGTAAGAGGCTCCAGAGCAACCAATCATGAGTTGAACACTAATCCTTGCGGGGCAGAAATCGCAAATGTGATTGGAAAGATAAATAAGACACGTTTTAATATTTTTCAAACATTGCATATAACATTTTTAACCCAAGCCTAGGGCCTTAATAATTAATATTTTCAAAATAGAATTTTATCAACGAATTTTGATAACTTTTATTGGATTGTTTGGAGAAAAAAAAAACCCATATCATCACAAGACTTACAATCGTTCTGCATGATACCTTGTCATGTCTCTAAACAGTAGCTTTACGAAAGGTCCTAACAGAAAAAGGAACTCTACTGCACGAGACAACGAGAGGAAAAATTATTAATGATAATTCTCGAGAGATTCGAAGGAGACAAAGACCATTTATCATTATCATTTATCGCATCTTGTTGTCCTCTAGTCCACAACTTTCCATTCCATTCCATTCCCCCAAATCCTCCGATACCAAGCAATGTCGACTCACTCCCACGGAAAAAGGAAAAAAGAAAATTATGAGTATTTAACCTGAAAACTGAACACTTATCTCGCAAAATGCCATGTTTTTGGAGAATTAGAATTAGAATTACCACAGAGGGATATCATAAATAGAATTTAATGCTCTTTGAAAAATTAGGAAAAAAGCGGCAGTGTTTAAATTTTTTTTCTTTTTCTTTTTCTCCCGTTCTTACTAATCCTCGAAAAACGTTCAAAAACTAGCAGTTTGTTACATACATTGTGCACGTCATTTTTGGGGACAACATTTAACTGAAAAAAATTCCGAATGTTCAAATTGCGGCAAATTGTTAAGCTGGTGGAATTGTTCTAATATTGTTTTGAGAGGTCAATAAAACAATGTTTTTATTCTATGTTTTCAAAATGGTCCGTTTTGGATGAAAGCTTAGTGCTCAATAAATTCACTGAATTGCGGTTTTTTTGTCTTTAAGACTCTGTATCTTTCTTTAGCTCTAGGTAGACAATATCTCTCTGAAAGACTCAATTCGTAGGATTCTAACAGCGATAGGTATTTTGTTAAGTTCTATGCTGATTATGGATAACGATAAATCGATCGGTTAACCACTTAATCCTCAAATGCTGGTGGCAGAAGCAGATTATTTTGCTTCACATGTTTTTCCATGTTGTGTCGCAGTTTTCTTCTTTTTCAAACTGTTAACAATTATTCTTATTTTATTGGAATCTTTTTATTTAAGGGTGCTATTAGATGATTTATAGATGCTGCTATAAGCCAGGCAGCTACAGTCGTTTACTGGCTTCCACTTCTTAATGATGACATACGAAACAAATGCCAATGAAGAAAATATTAACAACCGCAATTAACGACCGACTTTTTTATCTTAATTTCTGAGCAGTGACTTTTTTTATCCCCTGCAGGTGTTTTTGAAAAGCAAGGAACTCTGTGTTGCAAACTAAAAACAACACGTACAAGAAAAGAGACCCACAAAAAAGAATAGAGAGATAAAGGAGTAACAAGCCACACAGGAGTCAATCCGTTTTCAGAAGAAAGGTTTGCCGAGAGCAGTTTCGTTCTTCTTCTTAGCACTGCACCTAGAACAAGATAGTGAACTTTCAAGCTCGGAAACCGTTGTCTCTAGCAGCAAAATACTACATTTTTGATGTGGGAGTTTTTTTACAAGTAAAAATCGTCAATTCCGGATTAAACACCTTTGTGCAGTGTACCGATTAACATCGTCATGGCGTCGTCAAATGCAGCTGGGAATCCACACGAAGTGGTGAATCACACTAACGCGTCTTTGCCTAAGATTACACGCAACATTTCAAACGCAGGCGATGTCAAAGATCCATTTAACATTCTCTCTTTTAGCTTCTTGCTACTGATTATCAGCGCCACCTTATTTGGAAATATTCTGGTGATTCTTGCGTTTAAGAGGAGCGTCAAGATTCGAACGGTAACTAACTACTTTGTAGTATCGTTAGCAGTAGCGGATATCCTAGTTGCCCTTGTCTCTATGCCGATATGGGCTGCATTTCTGATGCAAGCAAATGTTCTTGAAGAAGGCCCGCTAGTAAAGATCTGGACATTTATGGATATCCTCTGTGGAGTAGCCTCCATTATGAATTTGACTGCAATAAGCATAGAGAGATATTTCTGCATAAGGTATCCTCTCAATTATCACACTACCATGACGTCACTCAAAGCAATAACTATAATAATCATAATTTGGATCTTTTCGATTTTTATGTCTTCGTTGAAGATTATATTGTGGTTCTGGCCTCCCCCAAACTACGAACTAATGGTAGTTATAAGCTGTTTCTTTATTCCACTGGTTGTTATGTGCACGACGTACCGATATATCTTTAAGACGGCCAGTTATCAAGCGCGACAAATCGCACTTATGATCAACGGCAACGTCAAGAACTTCCTTCTGGCGTCCGAGATGCGCGCCGCCAAAACTCTAGCTGTTGTGATGGGTGCGTTTGTAATTAGCTGGGGGCCTTTCTTCATTTTAAATATCTTGTTTGCATACTGCCTTGATTGTGTCACTACTGATTCCGTCGTAGTGGCGAAATGGATGCACTACACAAACTCTCTTTTTAATCCCATTGTCTACGCGTGCATGAACAAGGAGTTTCGAAAGGCTTTCTGCATCATCTTGTTTGGGCGAAAGCGCTGTTGTCGCATGAGAAAAAGGGGAGCTGAAAGTTCTACGGATCAGAGTGAACTAAGTCCGGGAAATCACCATGTTTGACATGGGTGTAACGCTTGTTATTAAATGGAATGACAGGGTCTTGTTATCACTGCCAACTGGACGAAACAGGCTGACTAATCAATTATGTCAAGTTGACTGCAATACGAATAATAACAAAGTCGAAGGACAAGTGCAGTAGGTTATATTAAAGAGCGCATGAAATGTCATTAGAACGTGAACGTGATTTGCTTGAGTGGCTACAGCACTTTGTACGAGTTCTGACAAAAAATCAGATTCATGACTCAAATGATGAACTGGTTATCAATTGAGATTTTTGGCCATGGGTAACTGTCCACCTACCCCTTACCTAAGTCACAATGTTGCCCTAAGTGAGAAGAAAGTGTTAATGTTGACTTAGGTGAGGGGTAGATGGTCGGTTACCCACACTAGGACCTCAATTGATCGAATGAACTTTGTCTACAACTGCACCAGCAACACTCTAATAATGCACCAAAAACAATACAAATGCACCCAGTGCGGACGTTGGGGATATATAATGTGAAAACAAAATTTACGAAAAAAAAAAACAACAGTTTAAATGCATGCCTTAATTATGAGGGCCCCAAATGAATGAGCCTGAAACTCGATAACAATGCGCATGCCTCTGCGATGCGGGCTCAGTGACAGTTTTTAATACGTGAATTGAGTCGTCAAGTTGTAAGGTGCTTGTTCCTAATTCTCCAAAAACGTGTGACCAATGGGTAAGCACTCGATCGAAAACATCGGGTTTTTTTCCTTACTTTGATTTTGCGTTGAAAATCATTATTTTTAAGTATTTCCGACTTAGTTGTAACCGAAGATTGTGCACATATGGAAAACCAGGTCAATTAAGGACTTAAGGGCTCTTCACATAGGTTCACAACTCTTTAAAGGGACTGCTTCAAGGCGATTTAGTCCATTTCGTTTGGTCATACCAAATGACATGCTATAAAACTTCACGCCGGCAGTTATAGCTTTTCAAAAGAGTATTTCTAAAAAATAAAATACTACTTACGATACCTTAGTTAATGACTTGAACTCACATCAAGTTACAAATATCATAGATGAACTTTGACAGCCTTTTGAGATGAACAGTTTTTAACCAAAATTGAAACAAGTCAAATTTTCTTCAGAGTTCCGCAATTCAGTGTTTCCTATTGCATTCCATATATGTGTTATTGGAATTTTTCTTCACTGTTTTAACTGGTCAGTGGGAGGTTTTCCTCTATTTGTTGGCCAGTTCCTAGTAGTTCAGTTTAGGCACGCTTTCAGATTACACAGTTCTTTGATCTAAAGTTACAACTGTTAGATCCCAGTAAAAGAGGAAGGCGAAGAAGCATCTTAAATGAAAGAAATATTTTAAACATGAAGACTAAGATTAAGTGCAAAATTAAAAACAAGAAATGGCTTCGAAATTGTTCCTGTGGAACTGTTCGTTATTTCAATTACCTTTATCGCTTTTGAATTATTTTGGTAGAAAAAAATTAAAGCTTAAACCTAAACCACATTCAGTATGAACTCTAGACACTATTACTTTTACACTTACTTTTTATATTTTCGCCATAATTTTGTAAAAATCTTTAGTGAATAGTCGCCTTAGGTAAGATGATGTCAACATCTATGCTCTTTAATCATACTTTTAGCCTTTTTACGCAGAAAATATTTAAATACATATATATAGACACTCTTACTTAATTCATTCTTTTTCAATCAATATGTTCTCATTTGAAGTTCTCCTTTTCATGTAGACTAGTTTCCACCTTGGTCTACAACGGCTTAGATGTATTCGCCAAGACAGATAGCATTAATGACCTTTTTTGTATATAGAATAATTGCAAAAAACGTTCTACCCTGAATTACTTCAGGGGCACCCAACGCCAGTTTCCGGAAAATATCTGTTCGGAAGACGATTTGAGATCTAGAATTTTCGGAAAATTTGCTTTAAAATGTCTTGCTTGCCTGCCTCTCATAGGATTTTCGAACATCTAAAAACTGGTAATTGCCCATTTTTAACGGACTTTTACCCTAGAAAGGTCACCTAGAATTTTCTGAAGCCTTTTTTCTGGCTGAAATTTTCGAAAAGAAAAGTTTTGATCCTTATAATTTTCGGATCGCTGTGACTTTCAGTTAGGAAATCCGAACAGATGAAAAATTTTTAGGGGATAAAAATATGCCTATATCTACCGTTTAAATTATACTAAAATACGTTTAACAATGCTATGTTTAAATGATTTGAACTATATTCTCGTTGGGTGCCCCTGTTGCTTAAGAAGCCTCAATTGAAGCTGCGAAGGTTCTGTATTGTTTGTGAGATAACTAATTGAAAATAAATTGATTTCGTAAAACTCAGCGGAACCTTTTAACTCATTTATGACACTGCTTCATTGGGTTAGAAAATGCGTTGCAAGTAATTGCTTAGAGTAATTGTTCTGTCTCTTCCTGCACAGTTCCAATTTTGACTACAAACGTTATGGCCTATTGGTTGGCAAAAGGCGGTAAACGATGAATCCTCAAAGACAAGGCAGCCATTTTGAGACACCATGTTGAATTTGCAAAATGGCGTCCGCAATCGTATTATATATGCGCGGCCGATGCACATCCATTATTAGCTTGCTCGCTCTACTACGCTTAGCAGCTATTTTTGACGTTTCTATGTCTCATCTTCTTCTTGCATAGTGTTAATATATATTATTACACTTTTCCTGAGAGCGAGGGTATCACTGTTTGCAACTCAGAAACTGTTTGAGTTTGAGTTCTTCTTATATCCCTATTTTCTCTAGTCTGTTTATCGTTTCATCGGCTGAGAACAACTGCAGTATTATGTCCTGGTAACTGGCATGTTTAGAAAACACTTCTTCTTTTTAAAAATCTCATCAGTGATACAAATTGACAAGTCTGGCAAATAATAAACAATCGAGAGAGAGAAAACAAATACATGTACAATATTGACAACCGACAATTGATCGCGACTTACGCCACACGTACACGAAAGAGGGAAAACCGGCAGGTCAGCAAGAAACATTACGTTCTAAATTTGTATCAACGGGTGTTTCAAATTAGAGTAGAACACACGAAGAAGCCTTCTACAATTTTCTTACAAAAAAACTCAATTATTCTTAAGTTAATGTGTTTAATAATTACTTTCTTCTTCAAAATGTTACTAAAGAAATTAACAGGTCTGCATCTCTTCCTTTCTCCCACACAGTAGATTTTTTTTTTTCAGCTTTTAACTGAAGTAGAATTAACAAAAAGAAAATACCCTCGATTTGCCCCTTTTTATATTTTTTCTCAGAAAATAAGCCATATTTTCAAGACTTAACTATCGTTTTCCGCATAAATGTGAGGAACGATTCTTCTATCAATCAAACGAAACTTCTTTCATATCAGTTTTGAGATCACTATGAAAAGATAAAGCCTGGAGATGGTTTCCATGACAATAGAACGCACTCCTTAATTCTTATTGGATACCTTTATAAGGAATAAGTTTCCTTTTTCATTTATCAAATTATAGACTTCGTAAGTTCTGTTTAGGTGTCAACACCGTAGGCTGTTTCACGAACGCGATTTTATGTGACAGATGTTGAATTAAGGTAAGGAACTTTACTCTTTCAAAGGCAAAATGAATTCGATAACACAGAGGTGAAACTGCCGGCAAAGCAGCATTTAGCTGTTTATTCGTATGGTGAAAATATCTTCCCACCGTATTTCACTATTTTATCTTTCTTTTTTATTTTATCTTCACAAATATTATTTGGTGTGGTTAATTTATATGTCGGGTGCATCTATCAAGACCCCTTTCACAAACTTTACTTGGCAACTTTTTCAGGCGCTATTCTAGTTAAACGTGTCAAATTTCTAACTGGTTACACGGTGTCAGTCAGTCACAAATTCACCAGATATGAGTGAGCCTCTGGGAACACTGAAGCATATATTTTATTCAATTATTTTGACTCTTTAACCATAAATCGCTCCCTTTAAATTCATTTTCTCTAGAGTAAAATAAAATTCAGAAGGAAGAGTTTCTTCCTCATCCTCAGACATCTGCTTTACGTGAGGTTGTCGTCATTTACATCTCTTTGAAAGCTAACAGCTCACAGATTCTGAAGGTTGAAACGCGTCGAAAAATGAGCACACCAGTGAAATAACTTTTTTGTGACATACAAGCGAATTGTTCAAGCTAATAAGTTTCAGTGTTTGCCTACAAATTAACCACTTTAAAGTGAACGCACAGTATCAGCTAACTAAAGGTTATCGCAATCTCCGAGGACAGAATTTTAACAAAAGCAAAAAGCATATCTCTTTTGTTCGTTGTGAACATGAACGAAGAAAAATGTAAGGAAAAGTTCTTCCGAAACGCTTTCAAGGGGCTAATTATTGATATTTAAAAACTGAAAGACATTCCGCACTTTAATCTCTCGGCTTTCGACTCAAGCGAGCTGAGCAGTATTTAACAACTGACCTTCAATATTCAATGCTTCCTTATCCTTTTTAAGCTATTTGCAACTCTGAGGAATCGTTATTTATGATAACAAGGTTCTAAAAGATCAACTTCTGACAAAACGGATGGAGTATATTTTGCTTTATTGCCACTTTTCACACAAAAAGAGTATTGTTTTGCTCGCCTCGAGGAAAATTGAAACACACGAATTCATAATTCTGAGGAGTAGCTGATGTGCATTTGACTGCGATAAACGTTTCATTTTAATCTCTTTCTGGTTTTAGATTAACGAGACTTCTATTTCTCAACAAATATTATTATTTATTTTCTATAATGACCGAGCCAGAAATGCATTTTACATTTACGATATTTCCTCTTTTCACAGTTGTCTTTCAACAATAATGAAAACGCTTTCAGTTAATGAAAAGCTTTTGATGTCATCTTTGAAAAGTAAAACAAAAAATATGGTACCAAATTAGGCAACTGAAGCAAATAGCAGAATCGATCTCTTTTTTTATCAATGGATTGTTATTTTTTCAAAACCTCCGGATCAGTTTCCGTTTCGTTTTTGCTTATCTAAAATCCCTTCATTTTTTTTTTCTTTTTTTAATTCAGAAAAATATAGTAATATTCATTGTGAGCAATAAGAATAAAATTAAATTAATCGCCTTTTGCGATATCTTACTTTTGATTTATGGTTTCATAAGAACAGCAACGTGACAAGTTGTATTTTTGGCCATTTCTAAATCATTTAAACACTGTGATTACATTTAGTGCTGTATCTTTATAATTTCCTTAAGGCTTCTGAACCGTTTCTTATACAGAATTTTCTTGGAAAGATTTCAGTTTGAACCAATTCACTGATTTGCAGAAGACAGTCGTTTTTTAAATGAACCTTAAAGTCAGTCTGGAAAATTTTAAAAGGATGAAACAAACGGTAAAAAGGATGTTTAAAAAGCCAAACAAAACATTTTGTTCTTAACGCTTATTTTTCTGTTCATAATTTTAAAAGGTGTTGTCATTGGCTTAAATTAACATGAATTCCAACCTCTATCTATATTATATCAGTTGGAGCTCTCTTTTTTACCGTAATTGTGCTTTAAAACATTTTGGCATCTCAAGACTTCGAGCGGAGTCTAGCGTAATCTTTGTTCATGACATTTGTTCCTGTTTTACAACCGTCATTAAAAGTATTGCCTTTTAGTGCTATTCGCTCCAGGTATGGGTAGATACCTCTCTCTGCAAAAACAACTTTTAACTTTTCCATTATATGGGGAAAGATATATTTTCACAAGACAGTATTTCAGTAAATTTTTCTCCAAATTTTCTAACATCTCTATCACACGCGTCCTGTTGTGCAGGCCATCGAAATTATTCAATACACTAAAAGGCTGCACTGTCATTTAATTTTCGGTCTTTTAAGTAGAAAAAATAAGAAATTTTTACCACTAAAAAAAATGAACTTGAAAGTTGGAGGTTTATAGGGTGGTCTCTTGTGACCGTCACTCGGTTCACTTTGCGTGCAAAACGACGAAAGGCCTCCGGCAAACTATCACTGTCAAATTTCCTGCACTTAATCTTACACTGATGAAAAAAGGATAATCAAGATTTCCATTTGTGAACTGACCCGTATTAAGGATATGTCGATGATATAAGTTTTTGGTGGTTCACAATTTTGCAAACAAAGGGATCTTAGAAACAAACATGTAAATGAAACATTTAATAAAAAGTGATAAATAGAATGAAGACCGTTTGAGATGACTTTTGTTGTATTTTTATTTGAAGTTTAGTGAATGCCGTGGTCGTCCCTAGAGACATCTGCATGAAGGTGACCAGAAAAAAATTTTTAAGGAATTATTGCCTCTTTCGCTTTGTTTATGATTTAAGATTAGCAGGTTCTTCGATTTTAACTAGCTAACAAGTGATTTTATACAACAAGAGTGTCTCTACCCTGCCTATAGCATGTGTAAAAACTCGATCAATGGCACGAAAAATATGTTTACTCGCCTCAACGTGGTTATTTGCAAATTAGGCTAAAAAGTTGCCATTCGCTCCTGTTTGTTATGTTAGTCGTTTATCCTCGTATTTCTTGTTGACTGCCTTCAAGAGGCAAGTAAATAGGGACCTTTAAATTCTAATGGCCTGTTTACAAGGAGAGAGGGTTTCCCTTGTGCTGGGGTTACCCTAGCAAGCGGGTTAAAGTTAGCTCTGGTTTACAAGCAAATTTCACAAGTAGGGTTACCCTAGCGCTAGCGTAACCTTACCTGCCTTGTAAACACGTCGTGTAAAAGAAAGAAGAAATGTGCGATTTCTAGGGTAACCCTAGCACCAGGGATACCCTCCCTCCTTGTAACGAGGGCCTAAGACGAGAGAGTACGATATTATCTCAGTACGAAGTAGTGCCTGCGAGAGAACAAGCGTCATTTTGGCGGGAAAACATGATAGCCGTCGTCTTTCTACCACGAGTTTCAGCGAGAATGTCGCAGTGACGGAAATGAGTTATCAAATGTTAGAAGTTTTATCAGTAACCCCCTTCAATAAAAATATGAGTGCCAACTTTTATCGTAAAAAAAAGATACAATGAAGCTTTTTGCGGTATCCATTTCTTGCGTGTCCTCGTAGCCGCCCCTGTCCTCGAATCTTAAGATCTCTAATAAATACCAGCTGAATACCAGCTGGGGACAATCTTCGGTAGACTATAGTAATCCTTAGAGATTAGAGGATAACATAATCACGCAACAAAAAAAAGGAACAAGAGTCTCTGGTGCTCGGAAAACTATAAGACCCCAACAAAGTATCAAATTCACAGCCCTAACGGCACACTCGTGCTCCTGCACAACACGCTCACTCTAAGGCGAATTTCACTCTAAACGCCATGATACGTTGTATTTATTTTTCATGTTCCGTGACATATTAAGTCAATTATTGATGTGGGCGGAATCTTCCTTTGAGAGAGCTCTGTTTGCCGGGAAAATGCATTATAGGTTGATTTGGCCACAGGCAAGGCCCAACATATAAAGTTCTTTAGTGAACTGTACACGCTCCGACTCTGAGCGCTATGCGTTGTGTATCCTCCAGAATAATTTTATGGGCATCACTGGAACTCGAAGAGATAATGATAAGATATTTCCGCCAGAATTCAAAGAATACATGCACAATGTAGAGTGGTATCTATATTCTCTATAGCCCATGTTAAACCACTCTCATCTCTTTAAAACAAAGGTAAGTGCAAAATCTTAAGCTTGAAAATAGTTTCCCATTCTCATTCAGACGCAACTCATTTTCATATGAAAGGTTTTGCCTCATTTTGAAAGTGGGGGTTTTTGAAACCCAAAACGGACAGGTCAGTATAGTGTATTTTCAAGAGACATATGCATTCAAGATATCCCTCCTTTTCTGATTGGTTTACGACGCTTGGCTAATTCCTTTTAGTAAAATCCAACTAGTGGTCTATCATCAATGCTGCGTTCTGATTGGTTGAGCTACTACTAGGCTACATGTTATAGCCCACTAGTAGCGCAAAGCGCCGGCTTTTTGGCGGCAAAAAAAGATTAAAGTCTAGCTTTAACTAGCTAAAGTTGTTTTGTCTCGATATTTTTTTAACCAACTAGTTGGATTTTGCTAAAACAATTATTCCTCTCGCCCTCATGACCTCTGAGTCAATAGCCCATTCGGCCTTCGGGACTCAGAGCCTATTCGGGCTCGAGGAATAATTGTTAAATAGCCCTAGCGTTGACTAAATAAGGAAGAAGTTTACAACGCTAATGATGCCAATTGTAGACAGAAAAAGGGACAGCAGAAGACGCGGTAGTTCAGCTCTTTTGTTAAAGACGGAGAAAATGACGGAAGAAGAAGTAATAGTCAAACTACTAAAACGTAGCAAGGAACGCAAAAATACCAGCTCGACGATCATCGACGAATTACAACTGCTTCTCATTAAACATCTCTTTCTGCCCTAGATTTGCCCAGCGGCAGGCAAATTAAGACAGGAACTTAAAATCGATTGAGGTAAGCATGTTTTGAAGTTAAACATATTTGAACGAGAGATAACACAATTATTTAATCTGGCTTTCGTATGATATGAAGAATCAGGCAGACCTGGGAGCGAGGCAGATAAGCCGTGCCAGATAATACCCTCGTTCTCGATCTGTCCAATTCTTCATATCATACTAGAATCGAATCCAATAATTGCTGATTAGCCTAAATACTCCGACAATATTAAGATATACAAAGCGAAATAAATTTGTCTTTTTTCTATAAAAGCAGTTTTATTAACACAAAAAGTTAAAATTGTAGGTTTAAAGGTTTTCGGTATTGTTTGAAATAAAAAAATTTACGACATTCAAGAACATCGAGAGACCTCATTTTTCCTCAGTAAAACAATTTTGAAAATCATTTCATTTCCCGAAGTGAGATAAGGGTGTTAGAACACTTCGTTGTGTCTTCTTTTCTGCGAGGTGTTTAAAATTTCCTCTTAGAGAATAAAATCTGTAGTTTATAAAAAATTTCCACTCACTGAAAACATTTTGCTGCCATGGTTTTTAAGGCAGTTCGAAGAATGTACATGATTCCGTGATATGTCCGTTCCAACATGACTTCTGTGTGTTCACAGTTGGATTTTCAAGGAGTTATAATAACTCCGCTAGAGGGGTTAATTTAACTCCTTACAGATTAACTCCTTATAAATTTTTTCAAAATTCTATCTGTGAAGTATGTAACAGATAGCTGAGTGGAGTGATTCCTGCAAAAACCAAATTGAAACTTGTTAAGTAAATATTTCTTTTCCAAATAGCTTTGCAGCTGTTGACAAACTTGATTACTTTTTTCTCTAAAAACTTTCTTTCTTCATAAACGAGTTAACTGTTGATGAATAGGCTTGAGGGCTATCAACACAAAACGGCGGGGAAATTGGCGCGAAACGAATGAGCGGCGATGGAATAACTTCAGTTCATACGTTACATGGCTTCTGGTTGGACAAACAATTTCTCCACCGTGGGTCATGATTGACAAAAAACTTATTGGCCACGTGCAAGTATTTAAATGACCAAATTCAGCACTGAATAACATAATAGGGACTTGAAGCAAATAGTTACGGCGACCTCTACAGTGGCGGTCGTGGATGCGCAGTCCTGGAGAAAGTACGTCACCGTAGTCCGCCAAAATTTCAAGTAAGCGGCGTCCGAACAGTGACTAGGGTTCAGTGACGGAGGCTCACTTGCTATCGTTGTTAGTAAGTCGTAATGACCTCCTTTAGAGAAGCAAGGGATGTCAATTTTCTCTCTTATGATCAATGATTAATCAGTGACGATAAGTTTTTGTTGCTATATGATTCGTACAAGCCCCAAAATCTAGATTTTCCGTGCGACTTGTACACGGCATCTGACCTCGGTTGAGGATAAGAAATTTTAGATTGAGAAAACGCGGGAAAACACGTAATTACCGGAAAACCAGAAGCGTCCAATACTTTCTTGATAAAGTAAAAAACAATCTGTGATAGGATTTAAACCTGTGATTGAAAAAAATAGGAGAAAACTAGACTTTTATACTCACGCAGTAGCGACTACGCCACAAGACAGGTCTTCACCTTGCAGGATTTGGCGCTTGGGCGAAAGGTCACTTCAAGGCATTTGCACTGCGTCATTTTTGGGCTTTTACTTCCGGCCGCCGTAGTAGAGGTCGCCGAGGCGATGTTCTTAAAGTCCCTAACACCACCTCCGCGGTATCGCCAGTACCTTGCGCATGCGCTCAGCCATATGGCCTTAGGCGACTTAGGCGAAAGGTCTTACTTGCGATTGCTGAAACAGCCGTTTTATGAGGCGAGTTCACCTGCTCCACCTTACACAGGCTTGGAGGCGCAAACATATGGAGATGGGATCAGCTATAGAAATCAGCTAGTGTTCTGCCCAAAAAACTGGTAACAAGAAGACTGGTACTGGCCATGCCGCGGAGTTGGTAATGTGTGCTAAATTGCTGGATTTGGTCTTGTTTGAAAAATTCACATGTCTTTCTACTTGATAAAACAAACCACTTGATTGGGCTTTCAAGAACCAAATTTCTTGAGGCGGTTTTTTTCCGAGGTATTCCCTCTCAGAACTATTCATTAAATCTTTTTGCCCCTAATAGATTCTCATTAAAAATTTCAAATTGTTATTTTCAAAATTCCGCTTTAAATAAATGGTACCAGGTCGAAGCCCGTCCGAAGACTTTTCATTTTTGGAATAGTAGCACTAGAGGATTTCTTCCATAGATTAAAATGTTACCACTAGGTTGTTCAGAATTAGAGCAAGGACAAATTGACTAAGGACGATGGCTGTTTTCGCAAGGACGTACATTGGGCACGCGTTGGAGAGGCGTTGAAAAATTTCGAAATTCATTGAAAGACACCTTGGTGTCAATGCACTACCAGCCGGAGGTTCAAGATTTTATTTGTGGATTGAATTAAATATGGCACGTCAGACTAAGATACATCTTAAACCAAGTCATGCTATTACCTTGTAGTATATAACACGACAGGGCTTTCCACGCGACGAAGATTTAGCACGATTTTAGAAACGGGCCAAGTTTACCTTCCCAAACTTCTGAGTAAATTACGTTGCGAAAAAAAACCGTGATCCTGAAAAAAGTTATTGTAGTCGCACTAAAAGATTTTGTCAAAAAGCTGAAAATTAAGGAAATAAATTTGAAGAATTTTAAAGGATTTATAAGCTTTGTTGAAGATAGTTCTTTGAAAAGTTCGACGATTATTTTTCCATTTAGTCTTTCGCCGGGTCATAAGACCACAAGATCAATTGCACAATTTGTCAAAAATAGCCTGCCATTTTCTTTCTCTTAATATTTTCGCCACTTCAGTACTTTTACCGAAAATGGCGTCCTCTATCATTATGAATCCCTCATAAGCACTCAGTGCAATAAAGCGAGTATTATAAGTAGGAAAAAGCTTTTCAGCTGGAGCTTTCATTGGAGTAGTTAGACTCGAGGATTTTATCAAGGCATTCAAAGCTAAGGATGGAAAAGAGAATTTCAAAAGAAATTTTTAAGATGAAAGGGTTCCTTAATTTTCCATTTGGCTTAGCGGCCCTTTAAACTTTTCACACTTTTATGTTTATTTCTCAATCATTGCCCGCCATCGATATTTTCATTTTCTGCCACGCGGCCCTCTTATTAAAATGAAAAATGAGCTCTGTCGTCCTTCACGAATTCAAGTATCGTTAGGCGTCAAATGTCAATGCCGAACGGCCCTATTTATTTTTTGCCACTAGTTACTCTTCCGTGTATGTCAAATGTCATTAATATATTTTTCCAGAAGAATGACAACTTGAGAGCAAAATGCATTTCACTAAAAGTTTCCGGATAACTGCTGTACTACATAAGACTTGACAAACAGACTGAAAATCAAATAACATTTAACAACGTGGCGATACCTTGGTGATTGAAGACTTGATAATTTGATTAAGGGTATAAACTACTGCGTTTAGCATTAATTTGCGTTACTATTTGTTAACAATAAGCCTGCGGTAAAGTACTGTATATTTTTTTCTGTCTTCGTCCTCCGTATTTGCACGAAAGCTTCCTAATACATATCAACGATCAATCATTTGCGATGGCGTCCTCATAAATGCCATAAAACAGCGATCTGATTGGTTGAGGTCAGCTTCATATTATGACATAATTTGCAATTAAAGATTTCTACACTTTTGCTGTTAAATCTTGCACAATTCATATTGAAACAACTTAAAAGGTTTCTTTCATGCACGACGGCAGAAAGATAAAATGTTTTAAATTTGTCCATCAGTTTATACTGAGAAATTTTTTTACAGCTGTCGAATTTTTCAAAGAACAGCAAAGAGCTCATGGTGACCCCAGATTATATGGGGAACCAACAGAAAGCTGTAACGACAAATGTAAGTATATAAACTAATGAAGCTGCAAAAAGGTAGGTTTAGCTTTCTAAATACATTTTTCCATAATACTTTGATTCTCATGTAGTTTCTCTCTATAAATAGGCTAAGAGGGCAGAAGGTCTAACCGAAATTTGATTCAAATGGAACGGCTTTTAGGCATTGAGAACTAGACTCAGGACGACAACGACGCTGCTAACTATCGGAGACAAGTTCTTAAGATAACACATCGCTTCGACAAAATTGAGTAGTATAGGCAATGAAGGCAAAAAATGACTGAGCATTCCGTGACTTAAAGTTAAACATTTCCCGTTTAAAAATGTAAAAGATAAAGAAAATGAAACGAGGTTATTTTAGTGAAAATTTTAAGTGAAATCCGTTTTGCCGTCATTAGGATTTGGAAAATATTGTTTTACTGGTATGTGTAAGGCAGGCTTGTATTTTACTATCACAGACAGTTATAGTTTCACCATTTATTTTTAATATTTCTAGTCTTACTCAAATCTTATTATTAATAGAATCTCATGCAATAATTCAATAGAAGAGCTAAAGAGCTAAAACGAAGTTAAAGGAAGACTATTTTGAGGACTCTCTCGCAAATAGGTCAATAAAAATTGAACAAAGATAAGATTAGAATCTACCACAAAAAATAGAACAAAATATCCAATACACTTTCATTAATACAGTATGAATGGATTAGAAGATCCACTGACGACAAACCTAAGTTTTTGTGAGTTTGTTTGTTTTAGCAGTTTTCTCTTTAAGAAAGCTTTCCTCGATAGACAAGCAATGACAGTTTCATCCCTATTTATTTTATAAACAATTATGGTCAAATTTTTGAGCCAAGGCAGAAATAAACCGCAAAATCAATCTACATCACTTCTGGTACAATCCAATTGTAAATTTCGAATGTAATAAATGTCATAAATGTAATTTAATTCCTAGTTTATTCCTCCTTTGTCTTATTCATCGGGATTTTTTGCAATTTATAGAATCGGCCGGAACCTAACGGCACTTAAAGCACCAGATTTGCGATTTCTTTGTCATAATGCTGGATACATTCCTGGTCAAATATTAAAATGTTCCTTCGCGAGAACTAAAAGGAACATTTCATTTTTTTTTTTAAGCAAAATACTCAGGGGAGGTCAAACCCAAGGTAGAAAAGGTAAAAAATTCGGAACATTGGGTAGCAACAGTAAGCGGCTTTTCTAGCTGTGAGACCTAAGCAACAAGAAGAGACTAGACCGCCTCTCGCAAAAGGATCTGGAGAGGATGAACTAAACGAATAATCGATCAATTCGGTCGGACTTAAAGTGTCAAGCCACCGTAATTCGTTGATTTTATTCAATGTTTAATACCTTTGCAGGCATAGAAAGCCTGGGAATGTATTGGCAAAGGACACAATTTATTTTATTGAGAAATTCACGGCCCTGTAAGGAAGAAACATTGGCAACCTTCAGGATCATACATCGCGCTTTTAAACAAATTTAGAGAAACTTGAAAGGCATTAGGCAAACGTTGTTAGGTTTGCACGGATTCAAGCCCTTTTTTCAACCTTTTCCTATTTTTAGTCAATCCTTCGTGATTTGCCCAGAGTGAAATCCACCGTTGTGAAAAACCTAGTCCTACGAAGCGGTTATAACGCGGGGTCTCTTGTAATATTTCTTAAGCATCTCATTGTAACTGCAAAATTAAAGTTTATCAACCTTTCTCTCAGTTTAAGATGGCGAGCTCAACACCAGAGACACCAAGCAACGGCAACGTCGTTGAGGAAAAATTTGACGAGCAAGTCGTTCTAATTTCCACGACGTTTCTCGTTATCATCATCCTCATGGCTTTGTTTGGAAATGTTTTGGTTGTCATTGCCTTTGCTGTTTTCCAAAAACTCCGCAGCATGACTAATTATTTTATAGTCTCTCTTGCTGTGGCGGACATTCTTGTAGCAGCGGTGTCTATGCCAGTCTGGGCTGCATATCTCCTCACGGGACCTGCGTGGATGTTTGATTTGTGGCTTCAACAGGTTCTGAAGAGTTTCACCTTTTTAATCTTGTTTTCTAGGATTTGAATTTTCCTAACAATTTTTAATCCTAGGCCTAAACCATTAAGATGAGCAAGTAGCAAGTACACGGGGACAATACTGATCAGGCACTGATCTAAGAAAAAACATGACTGTCTTCGATTGAACGCAGGCGGTAGACGCGCTTGTCGCACCATGTAAGGTTTTGCAAGACAGTCTTGAATTCTGAATTTCACGCGGTGGGTTTCCGGATTCCGGGTAATGGATCTGGATTCACTGTCAGTGGAACAAGGATTCCGAATTCCAAACGTTAACCGGATTTCGGATTCCTTGAGCTAAATTCCGGATTCTATAAGTAAAAATTCCCCAGATGCCGAAATGCGGATCGGATTACCTTACATGGAGCGATACTACAATCTTTTGCTTTGTCCCCGAAAACTCAATGAAAATTTTGACTCTTGAAAGTCCGCTCCCCTTTAGAGAATCTGTTTTAAGAAATTTTTCAAAATTCAATCAGTAGAAAATTGAGTGAAAACAGGTGAACCATACAGAGGTCAATATACTAAGATTTTGTGCTTTCTTGACCAGGTTTGGAGTTGTGTTGACATCCTCTGTGGAGTGGCTTCCATCCTTCATCTCAGCTTAATTAGCATCGAACGCTACATCTGCATTTCTTCGCCACTCACCTACCACGAGAAAATGTCGACCACAAAGGTACTGGTAGCCATACTGATTATATGGTTGTTCTCAATCTTCATGGCTGCCCTCAACTTAATCATCTGGTCTGTACCTCCCCCAGTCTACGAGATAATCGTAAGTGTCTTGTGCTTTTTCATTCCCTTGGTGGTCATGCTTGTGTGCTACATGAAGATATACAAAGCCGCCCGTCATCAGATAAAGAAGATGATTCTCACGGTTCAAGGAAGCCCTAAGAAATTTCTTCTGTCCAAGGAACTCAAGGCAGCAAAAACAGTAGCTGCTGTTATTGGTGCTTTTGTCATCTGCTGGGGGCCTTTCTTTGTTCTAAATCTCATCTTCGGTCTCTGTAAAAGCTGCTCACCGCTCCCCGAAGAGTCAGTTCTTGCGGCCAAATGGTTGCATTACGTCAACAGCGTACTCAACCCAATCATCTACGCTTGCATGAACAAAGACTTTCGCGCCGCATTCAAGAAGCTTCTTGCTTTTATCTGCTTTTTCCTTCCGGGGGTCCAGCGGCAGGACATGACACTAGAAAGGTCGTTTTATAGCGAGAGGAACTCTGTTCGATCAGCTAGGGGAAGCTCTTTCAAGGAAGTGAATTGTCGAAAGGAAAGCAGCTCACTGCACTCAAATGTTTCTTACAAAGATATAAATGGATACCAGTCATGGGAAAAGCCATGTTTTGTATGAGCAATGGCATTTTCTTTTTTGCACACCCATACATCCACGATTAGTAAGTCCATTATCTCGCAGTCAAGAGCTGATCGCAATTTTCGCCTCTGTGATTCTGGCAAACGGCCGTGACGGAATCTTTAACTTTGGTGACTTTTTCTACACTAGCCTGTGTACAGACGTCCCCCCTCCCTCAGAAAAAAATCGGAAGAAGAGACGTCTGTGAATCGCTGTCGTTAATCGTGTTCCGGTTACGTTTGCATAAATATTTTTTTTGTTTTTTTTTTTTCTCTGACAGTTGAAAAGGTGTTGACAGATCAAAACGACTCTGGACTTTTTTAGAGCACGTACGTAGTTATTCCCTCGGATGTTTTCAACCTTTATAGCTAAGCTAGTAAGCTCCAACTAGAATATCTATCTAGTAAAATGTCATTTATAACGAGTTTATTATGCCTTCTTCATATATTCTAACACATTCTTCGGTCTTCTTTTTAGCTCATAAAGTCGGTCTGTTTACTGTGCATCGATTTCCTGTGGTTTTTGGTTTGACAGAATTTTGATCTCGGAAGCAAGCTGTTTACTTTTCCAGTCAAGCATTTTATGCAGGAGTTGATCCATTCAATGATTTCGATTTTTTTTTTCGACTTTTCTTCAGCAAGGAATTATAATAGAAATAGCTCAACTTTTGCCTAATTATACGATTCATGACCGGCACATGTAGGCCGAATGAGCCTTTTAAAGACGCCAGGGGGCGTCTGTAACAGGCTAACCGAACATTTTCACGCAACGTCCACGCTAAAATCCAGATATAAGATCTCTCATTTGGCGTTGAATTCTGTACGTCCTTCTCGTTTATTTACAATAGCCACCGGTAGAGAACAGACGCACCGGCAACCGGTGCAGCAAACATCGGTGGTTTGTTAACTTAACATGCCTATTCCACAGAGCCGTAATACGAGTAAACAAATTTAAATGCGGTAAGCTGTCCATAAAGGCTGAGGTTTCCCTGGGGAATCTATTCTGAGATTCATTCACCAATAACAACACCAGAAATTATTTGCGTCATGGCATTAACATTACCACCAATCAGAGGCTTTCCCCAACATTCCGGGGAAACGGGAACTCGATTAACTACCGTACGGCGATTCACAGTCGTCTCTTCTCCCGATTTTTTTCTGAGGGAGGGGGGAGCGTCTGTACACAGGCTATTCTACATTGGTAGTTGTAAAAAGTAACGAACGCAGTCCCAAATATTCCAACAAACAGCAGAACCATTCGAGGACGATTTCATATTTCAATCTAATTTGAACAACCTCATACGAACACTAAATTCCGAGTATCTTTTGCGAGCGTAGCTAAATGTCGTGGGTCGTGGGTCGTGGGTGTGGGTCGTGGGTGTGGGTGTGGGTTAATGTCGTGGGTAAAAAAAGTATAGAAAAAAATGATAAAGTAAAGTAATTGAAAAAAAGAAATAAATTGAAAAAAGCTGTAAAATGTTTGTGAAACGAAAACCTCCAACTCCTTGATTGCCTTTTTCGTCTTTGCTTCTTCTTCATCCTAGCAGTTCCTGTGGGACTTGGCTCCTCTTTCGCAACATTACTGCATAAAAGACATTTTGCCGATGAAGATTTATCCATACCTGAGCTATCGCCGCGAAATAAACGAAACAGACGTAAATTATACTGCAATTTGCAGAAAGCATGGGACAGCTCTGACTCACTGAATGGAAATAGCTCCTCGCTATTTATCTTTATTCGATCTACAATTCCAAAGATCAGTGGAGACTTTTTAACACGATGGAATGCGATCATCGTGAGAAAGGGGAGGGACAAAGGACAATTTTTAGGTAATTCATATTTTTGGATAAAAGTTTTAGGTCTCAATTACCTTACGAAGGAACCACCTTCATTCCCAACCGTTCAAGTTAAGGCGAGACTATATAAATTTTATTGCCGTACCGAAATACAACTTTCTCGTTTCTTTTTTTTTGTTGTTGTTGTTGTTTTGTGTACAAAATCTTTGCTGTAACGATTCGAAATATCACTCCTTAAACTGAAAGGACGTTTCCATCACGAATGTTGACATCTTTGAGAAAAAGCAGTTCAGCCTCCAGTTTTTCTATAGCCTCCTTCAGGTTTACATAGCGCACAGTTTCTTTTATTTTTCACCTAAATGTCTTTTTAGAGTCCGTTTGTACTAGAGGATTCGCTTATTTGTTTTGCTGACCGCGGGGAAGGGGAATAGGACTGGTATGTACGCGGAGATTTTCGTTTCATGAATTTTACAACTTTTTGCTATTTATTTTTTTAATTTTAATTTTTTTGGAAGACTTTTTCTTACCCACGACATTTACCCACACCCACACCCACACCCACGACCCACGACCTCTACCCACTACCCACGACCTACGAAATTTAGCTACACTTTTGCAGACCCAAATGTCAAGTTACTGTGAAACCCTCACTGTAAAAAAGCAGGAAATTTCAAAGTAATCGGTTAACCCCGGGCTGATCTAAAGGCATATCTTTTTTATGTATACATGACTTACGACTGAAACTGTTGTTTGTTTAAATTACTGTTTGTGATCCTAATCATCATTATTAGCCGTTAGTGTTAGTAAACGTTTTACCCACTGTTCTATACTCTTTAATGTGAAAACATTCGAGCCTCACTAGATGGATAGATAGATAGATAGATAGATAGATAGATAGATAGATAGATAGATAGATAGATAGATAGATAGATAGATAGATAGACTGATTGATAGATACATACATAATCTTCATTTATCCACAGTCAATTCATCAGCTAAGAAATGTCTACTTTACAATTCATATAACAAAACATTATAAACTATCTACAATATAAAAAATATTAAAGAAAAAGCTGCTGTCCACAAATGCTGTGCCCTAGTATACTTTTTTAAGACGACGTTTGAATTTCTAAAGGGACTCTGCCTGCCTCACCTTACATTTGAGTTTGTCCCAAAGAACAGCGCCACTATAGCTAATCTATTTTAATCTGTTTCCGTGGTAATGGATGCAAAGTTTATTCTCAGAGTTCCTAAGGTTATATGCCGTTTCTCGTGTTGAAAACCTAGAACATAAATATTCTGGAGCTAACCCATGTAAAGACTTTTAAACCGTCGTTGCTTTTTCAATTTCATGCTGGCGCGCCAGATTTTTCCATCCTAGGAGTTCAAACAAGTAACCAGCGCCTTCATCATAGTCTGAAAATGTCAAAACATGGGCTGCTCTATTTTGTAGTTTTTGAAGTTTTTGAAGGTTATCCCACAGTTTCCCCAAACGGTATTGCAATAATTGAAGTGAGGGTGTATAAGAGCTTGATATATTAGATGTAAGGTCGCTTGGGGGACAAGGAGCCTTACTCGCTTTATGGCCCCAATGACAGAAGAGACTTTCTTTATTATCTTGGCTATATGGCTACCATAATCGAGATTATGATCGATGTTCAATCCACTTTATTTTGCCCCGGAGGACAGTCCATACATTTACTCTTCTTTAAACCTCTCTAAAACGGCAACGGCCACTAAAGCGTGTCCCCAGCTGCCAAAATAACCTCTCGACAACGGCCAGTTTTTTCAGTGACTGATGAAAAAATCAAGAATGGTTATGAAATTTGATACGTATGGCGTGTTGATGATCAATCGCGGCACGATAGTACATTGATTGTGTTCCATTGATGCTGCTGCAGTAGGCATAAATTGTCTACGGTACTTATAGCGAATGTTGCGAACCTTGGGCGTTTTGTCACGTTAACATTTTGATTCAAAACATAATTCAAGCTTTTTGTGTATTTTACCTTTATATTATTTATGATTGGATTATCATTATGGGAGACAGTATGCATGAACTTATCACAATAAACATGTTATACTCCCTAAAAACAATTTTTCATATTACACCCCTACCTCCCCATAACGGCCACCTATCCACACTACCAGGGGTAGAGGATCTTTCGCCCCCTACCACTTTGTCTTGGGAGCAAGTTCACAGGCCATTCAGAAGAGGATGTCAAGCCATTGTGCCGCAGTATTAGTTTATTTCAACAGAGATAAATAGGTTTGTACAGGCCATATAATGAAAATTATGTTTCCTACATTAATTCAAGCTTAGATATTGCCAGCCACGTCTAAGTAAAGGCTTTTTTTTTTTTTTTTCTCGGGGGTACTCCTAAAAGTTTCGGATAGGTGTATGCCGCCAAGGGTCTTAAACCCTGGCCCTCTTTAAGGATGAGGCAAACAAAATCTGATACCCTATTTAAAGCCCAAAACCTGAAAAATGACACCCAGTTTAAGGAAGCTCGTGTATCTGAGCATTTACGCACTAGAATGTTAGCTGATATAATAACGGTACCCAATCTGAGAATCACACCAGGATTACAACGCTAACAAGGCCAAAAATGATAGCCCTATTTAAGGATGGAGACCGTCAAGACCCTACCCCATCGGGCGGCACATACCAATCAAGACCATAGAGGAGTACCCCCCCCCCGGCCCCTGGCCTTTTTCTACAAGTCTGAACAGGACTTCCGATTTTGTCAGTTCACATTTTTCAGGGACTATTAGGGTTAATTTTGTTGAGTTTTTGCCATTATTTATCCCTGCAAATGATGACAAGATATTCAATGACGCCAAAAACCTTAAAGTTTCTAACAAAATGAATAATTACATTCAACCCTAATTAAAAGTAGCTACTATAAATGTATGAATACATGACGTCGACTGCTTCGACGGTGGGAGCTGGTGCCAATTTTTGGAAGGAAAAAGCTCAGTGAATGACCGATCTTCCATGAGTTTTCTTTTTTTTTTTACTCGGTGAAGAACGAACCACAACATGCGGGCTTACACGCGTGGAAGAAAATATTTCAAATCTATATTTCGTGTAATATTGTACTTATTTATCTCTAAGGAATAAAAGGAAGAACATACCATTGACAATGGAAATTTAGAAACTTAATGCACCTATTAAGATATGCCACTTCTATATTACTTCTGTTACGGTTTCTACTCTTTGCCTTGGGAGACCACGTGATCCATGTTCACCCAGTTTAGCGTCCAGATGATCCATGTTGAACGTGTGCGCGCGCATCCGCATCCTTGATTTGCGAAACCACGGACTCCCGAACAAAACGCTTTTAAATTTGCGGTTATAGTTTTCACTGAAAACTGCATACAGTACAGGCGTTAATGCGCAGTTAAAATGCGCCAGAAGAAGCCTAACATACAGAACATTGCATGGAATTGAAACCTCATATGACTGCATCACTGCTACAATAAAGTAAAGCAGCCAGCAAAGGAGAAATGCAGTGATAACAACAAGAACCATGCGTGAAACTTTCCTGTTCAAAATCTCGGGGAGTGAGGTAGCCTCTGCAGCTGTAGTGTTCCCGGGCCTGTTGCGTCTTCGTAGCGTGAAGATTGTGGCGGAATATAGAGCGACCATTACCCCTAACGGCGTGGCGTACATCCCAATCAAGTTGAATTTATGATACACCACGGTGGATCCAGCCCCAAATAAATCTTCCAAATGTAAGTCGCAGTAAGACTTTCCACAGCTCTCCTTTGTCATCTTGTTTGCGAGAAGAATCGGCAGACGTATTACTCCTGATGCAGTCCACGAAAAGAAAATAAGGAAACGCGCTGGTTTCGTCTTGTTAGCTAAGGATTTTAACGGACGGAATACAGCGAGAAATCGCTCACCGCTGATACAAACAGCTGAAAAAATTGAAACGCTGAGAGCTGTTTCGTGGATGAAATACACCACTTTGCACAATACTAATCCAGCAGCTCCATTTGATAACCATTTATATCCTGCCATTAAAATACTGACCACCCGTGGCATATACACGAGTGTTATAAGCAAATCGCTGATGGCCATGTTTAAGATGAAGAAGTTTATTGCTTTACGCATTGAGCGCACTCTGAGAACCACAATGGCTACCAGAATATTTCCTGCAATGGAGACAGCCATGATGAAGACGTAAGGAATAATTCTGCTAGCTTTGACCGCAATGGAGTCCGCGTCAAAGCAACCAGTATCGGCCAGAGGATCTGTTGAGTAGTAGGTGCAGGTGGTCAGATTCTCTCGTCCTTCTGTCGTTGTCATCATAAAAAGGCCTGTTAGTTTTGAAAAGAAAAACAGTTATTAAACGCTGTTATATGTCTGAAACAACATGCCATTTACACTGACTTTAACACACCTAACCTTCGTATCTATAGTTATCACACGGTTTGCTTCAGAATTGGCAATTAACCTGCAACTTTTTCATTATTGTTCATCGGTGAAGCATTGATTTTTGTGGCACGCGAAGAAGTTCTTTAAAAAATGGAATCTTAGATTTGTAGATGGTTTCAAGTTTGCATAAAACACTTTATTACTTAAAGTCAACTGTGATTCTCTTTGTAGCAGACGTGAACACTATATGCCAATACAAAAGTTTGTTTTTTACGAAGTATCCTGTCTTCATGAGGAATATGTTTTCTCTACGTATCACTTCCTATAATTTACATGTTGACTATATTCTGACACTCCCTTGAACTTACGGCCATTGCTATTTTCTACACTTCTAAACAATTGAACATACAACTGTACTTCAAAAAGACTAGTAATTTTTCTGAGACTTCAAGAGGACTTTGAAGGCCGAAATCACGTAAATATTTTTAATATTTTTGTATACCTACCTAAGATTTTTGAAAAACGTACCAGACGTAACGCGGCCAAGCTGACAAAGATGTCGACCGACAAATTTGAAACGTAAACCTGTCGGAGTCTCGGCCAATATCAAGGGCCTCAGGAAAAAAATCTCTCCTGCCCATGAGCCTTACTGCGGAGTCTGACTTAGCTTAATAAAACATAACACATGAAATAAAATGCTATTAATATATTTTTCCCCACGAATGACAACTTGAAAGCAAAATGAATTTCGGCAAAAGTTTCCGGATAACTGCTGTGCTACTAAGACTACACAAACAGAACGAAAATCAAATAACATTAACAACGTGGCGGTATCTTGGTGATTGCAGACTTGATAATTTGATTTGGGATATAATATACTGCGTTTAGCAATAATTTGCGTTACTATTTCTTAACAATAAGCCTGCGGTAAAGTACTGTATATTAGAGTCCTTATAAATGCCATAAAACAGCAATCCGATTGGTTGAGGTTAGCTTCATATTATAACATAATTCACAAAGATTTCTACACTTTTGCTGTTAAATCTTACACAATTCATAAGAAAAAATAACGTAAAAGGTTTCTTTCATGCATGACGGCAGCAAGATAAAATTTTTTAAGAGTGAATGTCTGTAAAAGTCAAGGAATATTCGTGGCCACGGTTTAAAAGTCGATTCAAGGGCAAGATTAAGGTGCCACCTTCAAGAAAAAATGGAACTAGTTTTTTGAAATACGCTTTTCTTTTGAAATAAACCGTTAAAAAAAATTCAAAATTTCACTATATTCCAGATAATCGTGTTCGATCTAAAGCATAGCAACCACTCTTCCTTTGCTATATCTATTCAACAGGGAGGGGCCTTGTTTAATTAAAATATATAGATAGTTTCCGTCTAAGGTTATTCCTTTAAGAAATAAACAATAGATCATTTGCAGCCCTTCAAGGACATGCAAAAGTAGGGCTAAATCATCTCGATGGAAAGGTATGTGGTAGTACCTGAAAATCGTTGATATAGCTACCATAAATTCCTAAAATACAGTAATTAAAAGTTACAGTTTTGTTTTTCTGGGATCTTGTAAAGTTTTCGAGCGAACGCCGACTAAATTTCGATAAAATCGCAATCTGATCCAAAATTAACGTCATAAACAAGAAGGCGTCACGCGATAGATAAAAGACAATTTTGGCTCATTTATAGTCATTTGTAGTCATTGTGTTGCTTAAATGATCCAAGTAAACTAAAATAGTGTGTTTTTCAACGTGCTTTCTATATTCTGGACTATAACTGTAAAATAATAGAATCGACTGCTGTCTCTTTCAGTATCTATTTATTTCCACGCACGAAGGCACTGACATCGACGCGACTTCAAAACTCAGTAACATGGCCGTATAAATTTCTTGTATTCTGTACAGAGTGCAAGAAGTTTGTGGCGGTTTGATAACAACATTTATTTCTAACAGTAGTAATATCGAGTACTAGTAACATCTTCCTCGGTATCAGCAGTGTTTTCTGTCCGTCGCGGAGGGGTTTTTGAACGATTCTGAATCAATAGATGTAGAGGAATATGGGACGGAAAACGTAGTTAGCGTTCGTGTCATTCAGTCCTCCTTTAAATCTATTCTTTTTGAAGCAATAGATAAAATGATAGGTGCGAAACTAGTGATTGATCGTTATGGATTGGATGGTGACAGCCAAGAAACCCAAGAAGAAAGAACAAGTGAAAGCATGGAACCGCGGCTGGGTGACAAGCTTACAATCGTCATAAATAAAATATCGATTGCGATGATGAGGCTGGATTACGCCCTTACACCTGCTCCTCCAAGAGCCAGATTGCAGAGGGACACCCAAAAAAGTTATCGAAATCTTGGCTGATCCCGATTGTGAGGTAATTCGTCCCTTTGTTGTCGACAACAACCTCATAGAGGTGAACAAAGGGTAACCTGCTGGTCTGCCACGGAAAGACGGTTCTTGAAAAACGCAGTTCCAGCAGACAAAGTGGGCCTCATACATACATACATACATACATACATACATACATAGTTTATTTGGTAACGCAGGTTGCAGAATACGCAAGACTGAAGTCCTGATGTGGACCTGCCTATCTACTTGTTAAAAACTAAAGTATATACATGTGAATAAATAGAAAATCAACAGAAGTTAAATAATAAATAATAATAACAATACAAATATAAATAAGATTAATAAAGAAATTCCTCATTCCTATTTCTTATCATGGAAGATTCCTTATTATAGCTTATAGAATTAATTAAGTCCTTGCTAGATCTAAGTCTTTTTTTAAAACATTCTATGCTAGAAGACTTCTTGATCGAATCAGGAAGTGAGTTCCAAGCAATGGCAGCTCTATGCTTAAAAGTCAGCCTGCCAATTTCTGATTTAGGACTTGGAAATTCAATATTCATTGATTTCCTCAGGCAGTGAGATGATTGTTTTAACATTACTAGATCATTTAAAACATTGGTATTGCATCTATAGTAGGATTTATACGCTTCTACTAACAGTCTCTTAGTATAGTAAAATGATAAATTGTTCCAGCCTTTCAATTTATTTAATTGATCAGCATTCGAATTCCTTGAAAGTTTAAAAATAAGTTTAGAAGCTCGTATATGAGCATGCTCAAGATCATCCATTAGTGCAGGTGAGCAGGAACCCCATACTAGTATTCCGTATAAGACACTTGGAAGTACAGTCCTAAAATAAATGGTCTGTAGAATGGATGATGGCAAGAATTTAATTCTTCTGAGGACTGCTATTTTCTTATTAAAAGATTTTGACAGACTTTTAGTGTGTTCTTGCCAAGAAAGATTACTGTCTATAGTTACTCCTAGACATTTACATGATGATTTTAATTCAATAAATTTTTCACCATACTTCAAAGGCAACAATGGACCAATGAATCTTTGTTTAGATAATAATAAGGCTTCTGACTTAGTTTCATGAGCAATCAATCGGTTAGCACCACACCAACTAAGAACTTGATCTAGTATAACTTGCATGGCCTTAATTATAGTATCAATATTATCACTTATGGTAAATATGGTAGTATCATCAGCAAACATATAAAGTTCTCCCGAGGTTACAGATTCAGGAAAGTCATTGACATAAAGGGAGAACAGTTTGGGTCCTAAGATTGACCCTTGTGGTACTCCAAACTTGATAGAGCTAGTGTCTGATTTCACTTCATTAACTTGAACAAATTGGTTACGATTTAACAGGTAGCTTCCCATCCAAGATAGTAAATTTCCTGATATACCAACAGCTTTCAACTTTTGTAATAGGATGGTATGGTTCACCGAGTCAAAGGCCTTCCTGAAGTCAATAAACAGAACACCAACTTTAAGATTATTATCTAGGACCCACTTCCAAGTGTCAGTAAGATGAAGAAGGAGACCCTCTGTAGAATGATTCTTGCGAAAGCCCTATTGATTGTCACTAAGCAGGTTCTGAGCTTCAATGTGATTGTCTATGCTGTTGATTATAATATCTTCAAGGATCTTTCCTGGGATACTTAAGAGAGATATGGGCCTGAAGTTGCTCATATCAGTGGGTGCTCCCTTTTTAAATACTGGCTTAACATGTGAGAGTTTCCAGTTTGTTGGAAAAACTGCATCATCTATACTTTTCTTGAAAACTGGCAGCAGGCTATGGATAGAAGATGCCCCAAGGAGTTTAAGGTCCTTGGGTGAGACTAGGTCCGGTCCAGTAGCTTTATTCGGGTTTGATGATTTTTCAATTTTCTTCTTCACTAGCTCCCAATTTAACTCTATGTCGCATCTTGTAGGAGTGACTCTTGTTACTTAAGAAGTTAAGGTGTTTGGATCAAGAGGTTCTAAATTCTTTGTAAGTTCTTCACTGATATTAACAAAGAACTCAATAAAGTAAGAAGCTTTTTCTAGATCACTGGTTAATACATCTTTACTGTCAGTTATTATGGCACCAATAGTACTATCCTTACTTTTCCTTAGAACCTTGTTGGTTAGTTTCCAAAATTTCTTAGGATCTTGAGAATTCATAAATTCCTGTTTCCAATAAGCAGCTTCCGATTGTTTTAACAACTTTTTTACTTCATTTCTTTTGGATTTATATAATTCCCATTTGACTTGATCTTGAGATGACTTGGCTTCCTTAAGTAACTTATAGCGAAGATTTATTTGCTTCCTTATGTAAGTAGAAATCCAGGGTAAAGATTTGGATCTTATTTTAACATTCCTAGTTGGGAGGTGGTGGTTGACTATATCCTTATATAAATAGTCCCACAGGTACAAGCTATCGTCGACGTCGTCAAAAATACCAGCCAATTGCCACGGCGCATGTTCTATATCATTTCTAAATTGTTTGATGTCAAGTGATTTGTAAGCTTTGGTTGTTATATACTTGGGTTTAGGATTAGCTTTACTAGTCATAAAGACAGCAAATACTAAGTGATGATCAGAAATACCAAGATCAATTGCACCAGAGGTTTTCACTTTGGCTGGTTGGCTGGTGATGATGAGGTCAATGAGAGACTTTGAAGTAAGTGTGATTCTTGACGGGCAGGACATAATGTTTTTAAGGCCAAAGGAGGAGATTATCCTTTCCAGCCTTTTTCCATATTGAGATTCAGTATTACTTGATCCTTTTAACATGTCAGAATTGAAGTAACCCAAAAAAATAATATTTTTCCTTCTTAGCCAGATGTTTTCTAGCACGTTACTGAAATGATTGAAAAATAAGGAATCTTGAGGTGGTCTATAAATGCATCCTATCAGGAAAGATTGTGATCTTATTGTTACATTCAGCCATGTCGCTTCTAGATGGGTGCAGTTCCAACGGGTTACCAAATAAGCAGTAAGGTTCGCTTTGAAATATATTAAGACACCTCCTCCAGGACCTGAATCACGATCTCTTCTCACAAAACTGTATCCATTAATATTAATCCATTCATCTGGCATATCTTCTCTTAAATGGGTTTCCGAGATGCCCAGGATATCAAAACTAGCTTGATCTAAAATATTTTGGACTTCTGGTAGCTTATTGAGTAAACTATTGATGTTAAGATGAGCAATTTTCAAGTTCCTGTCACCAAGTTGTTGATTCAAGACAAAGAAAGGATCATCTTCTTGCTCCGAGACACTAGCGAAGTCACCATCTTCCAGGTACTCTTTATTATAGTCAGAAGACTGCTGCAGTAACATACACTTCGGGCAAAGCCAGAAGAGATTTTCCAAATTGATCATTTGTTGGTATTCGCGAGGAGTAACAGAACCGCATTTTACATGGCACCATTTTAAGCAGTTGTCACATTCAATGGCACGGTGGTTCGAAGCGACTGTTCTCGAGCAAATCGAGCATTTGTCCTTAGTCGTGTTAGATGCTGCTGTTTGAGGGCCAGGATTGATGGCTACATCACCACTTATACTTATTCTGTTGATCTGGAAACGAGAAGTAGCGTTCGGATAGTAACTGATCGACGAGGAGAGAAATTTCTTCTTTCGCACGTGTTGTTTTACAATCGTTACTTGAGCTTGTTCAGGAACAGAAACCAGAAATATTAATCTTTCAGGTCGAAATAAATGAGTAGAATCTCTCCTGACGTCTTGAGGAGTATTTATCTTGAAGTTAAGAACGTGGTAAACAAAAATAATGGCTATTAAGTGTCTTAAACTGGGCGAAGAAGACGGAGCTAAATTTGCCGCCATCTTCACCGCCGACACGTGACCTCGTGAATCCCAGGGCTTTTTCGCATTATGATCCCTTCAAAGTCCCGCAGCCTAAATACTTCCAATAAGTTTTGGTTAACAGCCTGACAGAAAACGAGATTGGTTTATTTCGCGAAGATTTCTTGAGGTCACCCAGTAATCGAGAGTTGCGCCTAAGATGAGAGACTTGATGAATGCTCTGCGAGAGATCCTTGAAGAAAAGCTGAAGGGCCACCAAATGAACGTAGGCGCTCTTGGATGCCAGGAAGCCCTTGCATAAAGGATCGAAAAGGATGTGCGTGGAACTAGGACTCTTGAGGAAGGAGGACCAACACATGGTCAAAACCCTCTCTGAACCACCGCCAGTAGCGAGATTGAGCCAGAGCGAAGAAATTGAAGAGGAGTTGGACCAAGAAAAAACGCAGAACGCCAAATTACGTCCCACAAGACCACCTCGAACAATTTGGCACACTGTCACCGTGCACGTTTAGTTACGCTCCTGCATCTGACGATTACAGCGACATTGATGAAGCGAGAGATTATTGATGACTCCCGTCCCAAGAAGTGCTACTTCAGAGGTTGCGCCTTGCCAATGAAGATGGCCATGAAGAGTCAAACGAGTTGCCTCGCTCAAAAAAGAGACGACATTTCCATGCAAGAATCGAGAGAGAGACCACGAAACACACTGCTACGTTACTTCAGTGCTAGCCAAAGCTAAAACTGGCAAACTTTCCGCTCTTTCTTAAACACGATGAGATGAGACGCGAGACTAGTGTTTAACTAAAGTAGTAATTAACCTTTCCGACTTTCAGTTCCGTACTTTCAGTACTTTTCAGTGTGTGATTAAAGCTACTTTTCGGCTAAAACATGTTCTTTTTTCTAGCTTCTAGCAGTTAATCTCTTAAGATCAACCTTAGATTACAATTAACAGTTTAACGCATGAAACGAAAGAAAGCCGTGTCAGTTAGAGAAACTTTGATTGAGCCCTTTTCTTCAGAGAATCGGCCGCCCTTCCCTCCTGAAATGTGAAATCGGGATCTCCGGGTCTCAAACTAGCAGTCAATTGTTTAAAACCGTGCTTTTAATCCCTCTATTTAAAAAGTCGTCCTTGCTTGCCGTGAATTTCAACATTCAGAGACAATTTCTCTGAACTTGCAACCGTTTTGTCGGTTGCTGATCCTAATCGACGCGATGTTTATTTAATTTAATTTTAATTTATTCCATTTTCATTGCAAAAAAGAAAACTTAGCTAAATTACATAAGAGAACTATTAACTACATACTAGAAAAAAAATTATTAATTCTGTATCATCAATCCACGAATTGAGATCAGAACCACTAAGCCTTTATAGTTCTATGGTAACTTAGAAAGTGATCTGAATCTTCGTGCTGCACGACTCAGCAGTGAGTTGGCTGTCCTTCCCTTTTGAAAACGAAATTCAGGATTGCTTAGAATCGCTTTCGATTGACCCGGAGCCATATTGTTCAAAGCCTTCTTTTGAATAATTGTCCACAATGTCAAATGTGAGCTCGTCTTCGTCTTCGCAACAAAATTTGAAAAACTTTAAGCGCTTTCTAACGAGCTGTTGTGCTTGTCGATCACTTCTACAGCCCCCGGCCATGCCAGTAAGCCATGAAAGAAAGTTCTTAGCAATGTTGTTTGTAGGATCAAAAAGAGGCAATTGCCCTGCCTTTAAGCAGTGGAATCTTCTGATCACTGGCTTCACATTTGTCGATTTGATCAACATGAAGCGGATCGATTTGAGCACCGTCTGGCTTCTCGTCGAAGTAATAGTACCAACTGTGTTTGTTCTTTACGTGTTTTCTACAGCTTCTTTGGGTAGCGAATCCATCGTGGTGACAAATTTGCACTGGACAGTGAAAAAGACCATCATAGTCATCCCCTTCTAAGTGAAGTCTCTTTGGTTTAGGCGATGCATTTGTTAAGTTTGACAAGTTGAAATCCTTGAAATCGATATCTTTCTAAAGGATGCACGCTTTTATACTAGAAAAAGGTTCCCCAAGAGATCATCCTATCGACCAATGAGATATTTGTTAACTCATCTCTGCTCACACTTGGTCATTCTTGCCCCTTGCCCCATTGTTTCCTTGTCAGTATTTGGTACACAATTAATCAAATGAACAAAGACACAAACCTGAACTTGCACGGGCCAGTTCGAACGAAATTAAGCATGTAACGGGCAAGTCTCGAGCCCGACTTGTTCGTTGAAGAATATATTTTGATTAATTTGCATCGAGGAGATGATAGACAGTAGTTCCAGATAGCCTACGCTAAATAGGAACTATTGTTCCCTTTTTCTATATACACTTTACTTAATTCCTTTATCAACAAATTCGGAACCTGTCCCTATTTATACGCGGGACAAAACACTCATCTTGAGAAAAAAAGAACACCTTGATTAGGAACAATTCTGTTTCTGGGGGGCATGAAAACGAACAATTTGAACCGAAAGGGGACAAGGTGTTACCAGAAGCAATGGATATGCCAGTAAATGGGAACAAGGAGTTCCCTAATATGCCGAGCGAGAAATTACATTGGGAAGTTCCCAAATCACTTCGAAAGGAACAGGAAGGAAAATCGGAACTATTGAAAGAGAACCTTTTGTTCCTAAAAGGATAAAAGAAATTTGTGTTCCAATTTGCTGTTAACGGATCAGTTTTGTTCCGAGTTTGCTGACCTTTGTTCCTATTGTGCAAAAAAAGTTCCTTTATAGTTCGTTCCTAGTTTGTTCCTAAAGCAATTAAAGGAACGAAAAAACGTGCGGAACACTAAGTTTTTGAAAAAGAGATTTTTGCTCGTGTCGCGTCACTTAAGATCCAAATGTGAAAGTTTCCTCATATAAAAGATGGCCCAGCAATACCAAGGGCAAAAACGCAATTGAAAACTTCGGCGTTTTAACCTCAAAAGTTGCTATCATTAAATTTTTGGGAATGTATATGATGATGGTTATGTAGTGATTATGATGATGATGATGTTGATGGTGTTGATGTGATGATAATGATGATGGTACTGATGATGGTGATGATGCTGATAATGTGAAAGATGATGATGATGATGATGATGATGATGATGAAGGTACTGATGGTGATGATGATGATGAGGAGGAGGAGGATGTTGGTTCTGATGCTGATAAGGATAATGATGGTGATTAAAGAAGAGGCAAACAAAAAACTAGCGTCGATTTCTTAATCAAAAATGATGTTGTTGAAGTCATCGATTGATTGACTGATAGATGAATGATAGATTGTTAAACAAGTGGATACTGACTGGTAAACTTGCTACAGGGCTTCAGGACGATAAGTCCCCGTTCGATTCAGGTAAAAAACTCTCGGTCTTAAAATAACTGCTGTGGCGAACCGTGCTTCCTTTGTTGTGACAATTGATTAGGCCAGGAGTTAAATTTTTTATCTGTCTTCCCGGATACAAACAAAAAAACTACAGGCCTAGCTCACAGCGTTTAATTCTAGAGTAAGTATTTTTGTTTTCAGGGTAGGCCTGGATGGCCCTGAGGAAGGCTAATTTTTTAAGCAGTGATATTGGCTTCTAATAAATAAGCTCTTTGACTTAGTACCAGCCTTGCGTTCAGTATATCAGCTGACTCCGGATTGATTTCCAAATAGCGTGGTCGATCATGACTTGTCTCATGGTCAATACGTTCATAGAAATTAAAGTAAAAACCTTTAGCCAAAAACTAAGAAGATCACTAAATAGAGTAAGTACAATAAAGAAAGAAAACTTATAACTTACATAACAGTCCCGCTTGTAGCGCTAGACCAAAACGACTCCAAAGATATAAGGCACTCTCTACTACGACTTATCTCGTGCCTAAGCAAAGCCAACTGAAGTAGTGCGGTAAAGGGCGAGACTATAAATCGAACACGTTTCTTGTGAAGTCAGTAACGTTATTGTGCCTTAAACAATTGCGACGAACAAAACGAATTAAATAAATATCTAAACAATATTCCAGATAAGGTGCGTCAGCCGCAACACCTCTAGTCGGATTTGACATACAAGATGGACTGAAGGCGCCTTTGAGTTTATTACCAGTTAAAAATTGCCACCGCTCTAATAAACATGACAAGCATTGACCCGGTAATAATAATTGATAATTATAATTTATTATTTTTATAGCGCTTATTCATCGCTGTCCTTAACGGTAATGACCCGGTAATATGTGATAGTCCGTCGATAGTTAATACGGAAAAGGAGAGGGGACGGGTAGAGGATCTTTTGTCCCCTACCACCCTCTCTCGGGAGAAAGTTCACAGGCCATTCAGAAGAGGACATCAGGCCATTTTGCTGCAGTATTAAATACTTTATTTCAACAGAGATAATTAGGTTTGTACAGGTCATATATGTTTCCTACATTAGAGAGATTAAGATTCACGTTTACCGCAAACGGTAAACTTCTCGGCGACTTTATCAGAATAGAAAATAAGCAGACAAAAACAGTCCTGAACGATTCCTATGGTTAAAACTGGTATAAAACTACTTATTTTTGTGTAGAAGCAATAAAGAGTAAACGGAAAATAAGGGGGAAACTTGGTCACGTGGTACAAGTTCACGTCTGCCGTTTGGCGTAAACGTGAATCTTAATCTGTCTATTAATTTAAACTTGCAGATTGCCAGCTCACGTCTCACTGAAAGCTTCCTTTTTTTCTCGGGGGTACTCCTAAAAATTTCGGATAGGTGTGTGCCGACCAAGGTAGGATGAGGCAAAAAAAAAGTGGATCCCTATTTAAAGCCCAAGCCTGAAAAATGACACCAAGCTTAAGCAAGCTCGTGTAACTGAGCATTTACGCACTTGAATGTTAGCTGATATAATAATGGTACCCAGTTGTTCAAAAGGTGAATAACGCTATCCATCGGATAAATCTCTAGCTATCCACTGGGTATAGCAACTGGTTTCCCTAATACTTATCCACTGGATAGTGATTTATCCAGTAGATAGCGCTATCCATCTTTTGAACAACCAGGGCCAGGATTACAAGGCCAAAAATGATACCCTATTTAAGGATGGAGACCCTCAAAAACCATACCCTATCCGGCGGTACCTACCTATCTAGCCCAAAGATAGGAGTAGCCCTCCCCCCCCCCCCCCCCCCCTCCTCCGGTCCCTGGACTTTATTCTACAAGTCTGAACAGGGTTTCCGACTAGGCTAGTTCACATTTTTCAGGGACAATTAGAGTTAATTTTGTCTAAACTTTCGTATTAGTATTCCCATCAAATTATGATAAGATATTCAATAACGCCAACAAAGCTAAGGTTTTTAACAAAATCAATAATTACATTCAACCCTAATTAAAAGAAAACATTGGAAGCGTTTTTTAATGAGATCGACTTTGAGCTACTTTAAATGTATGAATACATGACGTCGACTTCTTCGAAGGTGGGAGCTGGTGCCAATTTTTGGAGGGAAAAAGCTCAGTGAATGACCGCCCTTCTACAATATTTTTTTACTCGGGGAAGAACGAACCACAACATGCGGTCTTACACGCGTGGAAGAAAATATTTCAAATCTATATTTCGTGTAATCTTGTACTTATTCATCTCTAAGGAATAAAAGGAAGAACACACCACTGACAATGGAAATTTGGAAACTTAATGCACCTTTTGAGATATACCACTTCTATATTACTTCTGTTGCGGTTTCTAATCTTTGCCTTGGGAAACCATGTGGCCCAAGTTCACCTTGTTTAGCGTCTAGGTCTTGATCCATGTTGAACGTGCGCGTGCGCACCCTCGATTTGCGAAACCACGGACTCCCGAACAAAACGTTTTTAAATTCGCGGTTATAGTTTTCGCTGAAAACTGCATACAGTACAGGCGTTAATGCGCAGTTAAAATGAGCCAGAAGAAGCCTAACATAAAGAACATTGCATGGAATTGAAACCTCATATGATTGCATCACTGCTACAATAAAGTAAAGCAACCAGCAAAGGAGAAATGCAGTGATAACAACAAGAACCATGCGTGAAACTTTCCTGTTTAAAATCTCGGGGAGTGAGGTAGCCTCTGTAGCTGTAGTGTTCCCGGGCCTGTTGCGTCTTCGGAGCGTGAAGATTGTGGCGGAATATAGAGCGACCATTACCCCTAACGGCGTGGCGTACATCCCAATCAAGTTAAATTTATGATACACCACGGTGGATCCAGCCCCAAATAAATCTTCCAAATGTAAGTCGCAGTAAGACTTTCCACAGCTCTCCTTTGTCGTCTTGTTTGCTAGAAGAATCGGCAGACGTATTACGGCTGACGCAGTCCACGAAAAGAAAATAAGGTAACGCGCTGGTTTCGTGTTGTTAGCTAAGGATTTTAACGGACGGATTACAGCGAGAAATCGCTCACCGCTGATACAAACAGCTGAAAAAATTGAAACGCTGAGAGCTGTTTCGTGGATGAAATACACCACTTTGCACAATACCAATCCAGCAGCTCCATTTGATAACCATTTATATCCTGCCATTAAAATACTGACCACCCGTGGCATATACACGAGTGTTATAAGCAAATCGCTGATGGCCATGTTTAAGATGAAGAAGTTTATTGCTTTACGCATTGAGCGCACTCTGAGAACCACAACGGCTACCAGAATATTTCCTGCAATGGAGACAGCCATGATGAAGACGTAAGGAATAATTCTGCTTACTTTGACAGCAATGGAGTCCTCGTCAAAGCAACCAGTCTCGGCCAGAGGATCTGTTGTGTAGCGGGTGCAGGTGGTCATATTCTCTCGTCCGTCTTTCGTGATCATCATGAAAAAGGCCTGTTAGTTTTGAAAAGAAAAACAGTTATTAAACACTATTAAGTCTGAAACAACTTGCCATTTACTCTGACTTTAACACACCTAAAACTTGGGACCTATAGTTATCTCTAACCCCATCAAATCCCAAACACACTGTTTTCTTCAGAATTTGCGTTTATCATTACTATTCATCGGTGTGGAATTGATTTCTATGGCACGCAAAGAAGTTCGTAAAGAAACTAATCTCAGATTTGCAGATGATTCCGAATTTGCATAAAACACTTTATTACACAAAGTCAACTATGTTTCTCTTTGTAACAGACGTAAACACTATATGTCAATATCATTTTCCAAAAGTTTGTTTTTTACGAAGTATCCTGTCTCGCCATGGGGAGTATGTTACTCTACGTATTGCTTCCTATAATTTCCATTTTTATTCTGACACTGCCTTGAACTACTACTAAGGGTCATCACTATTTTCTACACTGCTAAACAACTGAACTTACTGCCATACTTTAAAAGAACTTGTCTAGTAATATTTCTGACTTCAAGACGACTTTAAAGACGTTAACGGTCGGCATGAAAGCCTAAATCATGAATATATTTTTAAATTTTTTGTATACCTACGTAAGATTTTTGCAAAACGTACCAGAGGTAACGTGGCCAGGCTGACAAAGCTGTCGACCGACAAATTTGAAACGTCAACTTCTCAGAACCTCGGCCAATATCAAGGGCCTCAGGAAAAAAAAAAAATTTCTCTTGCCCATGAGCCTTACTGCGGAGTCTGATTTGACTTTAATAAGAAATAACACGTGAAACTGAGGGATAAACAAAAAAAGAAAGCTAAAAGCGCGCTGCTGGAAAAAATATATTTTTAACTTGACATTTCTCGTCAGTGCTACAACATATATATCCTCGGGAGGAGCTGTTAATAACTACTAAATTTAGATGTAAGATAAGTAACTAATTAAAGCCAAAGAAACAATAAAAAAGACAGATGGTGAGAAAATATGTGCATGTAAATTATGGCACGCAATCTAATAAAGATAATAAGCTTTTCGCTTCTAATATTTTCTTTTGAAGTCTTCAAAACCTTAAATTTGCAGAGATTTTTATTTTTCGATGGATTTCCGACAGCTCTTTTGCTATTACGCCAAAGAGGTCCCATTTGAAGTTATGACCAGTCCAAGGACCAGTCGACGTTACGTAATCTGGAATAGCAGATGCTTGAGAGGACAGGTAGCCCACGCTTCTTAGGAGCCTTCAACAAGAATATGACGTAAACATTACGTAACAACTGAAAATGCTGTATAAGCATTTGTATCGGAATATGACACAGCAGTTCGAAAAATGGGAAACAAATTTAATGAATTAGCGTCTTACTTTTCTCCTACTGAGTGTGTATTAGTGGTTGTGGAATTTCAAAGCGATTTCAGCGGAAACAGTAGCCCTAAAACTGGTCTAGTGTAGAATCCTGACAGTCCCAATAACTAGCCAAATATACAGCCAACCACCAAACCACGGGTGAAGCTGTCCTGGTGGGAAAAAAAGAAACTTGGCGATAAGTGCTTTCGAAGATGATCCTAAGGTCGATACATCCATGAAATTTGCAAGCCTTCAGTTCGGCTCGATGATGATATTGCATTGTACCTACCTTGTACCCAGACGTCTCTCTCTTGATGAAAATGTGCGCGCAAAGGAAGGCGGGAAGGAGACAACTACCGTCTGTACCCTTTCCATGGTCCCTTGCGGTTCACCACCAGTCGCTCGAATCTACCTAGCTTGTTCCAGGCTCTCAGATAGTGGGGAAGACGCGAAACTAAAAGGCACGCGAAACGTTGGCGGGCCGTTTTATTTTCGTGTTCGCGCTTTCAGCGGGCCCGACTATCTAGGAGCCTGCAACAGGCTAGCCTCTACCTTGCGAAAAACGACTCGGACGCGCCTGAGGAGGAGGCGGGCATTGTACGCAACACCGCTAAAGAAGCCTGGGCCTCTGTTCCTCGTCATTTACAAAGTAACATTGAAATTTATTTATTAACGGTTCCCTCTGAAGAGATATTTTGTAGCAGGCGAAACGTCAAGTTCAAAGATACATTTTTCCAGCGATCCACTATTTTCTTTTGTTTATCATCCTAGTTTGCATGACATGATTTAACTTATCCACGAAAATAAGTCACCACAGCAGCAGTCCACAGTCACTGCATATAACGCTTGAAAAACAGTAAAATTTTCAAAACTTTGACACTTTGATACCATTTCCGTATCTCATCCACATCAAAACTGAAAGTCCAATAATTAAAACTGACAACACAATCTACATTGGTTCTAGGCTTATATTTTATACCAGTATACTGTACTTGCACCTGTATTTTTATATCTCGTGTACCTCGACTAGCGCTTATACGCTACCTGCGGACCTCAAGCGTTGTAAACTATAACTGCAACACTTCCCCAATCAAGTTGTGTAGTTTCGGGTTTTTTTTCAGTTTCTATTCACACTTATAAATATAATATTTACATTGATCATAGAGTAACATAGGAATAAACCCAGTATCAGATAAAAGAAGGAAAGATAGATTTAAAAGGCTTTGAGAGCATTGAAGGGTATTAAGAGGAGCATAGCTTTAGAGCTAACCGCCACTAGTTGTTGCTTCGAATCTCCCTGTTGGAAATTCTGTCAATCCCATCCACTCCACAGATTCTTCTCAGATCAGGTATTGATCTTCAACACATCCGGTTTGCAAACATTAACGACCTTCATACACCGGTCATAGTTGTTCCAAAAGCTTGATAACACTCTCCACTGGATAAATCTCCATCCAGTGAATAACACAAATGATTTTCCTAATACTTGTCCACTGGACAGTCATTTATCCGATAGTTAGCGCTTTCCAACGTTTGAAACTGGGACCAGGTTTCTACTCCGTTTATTACAACTGTCAGCAAACAATTTCTGAAGGGTATCATCTTGTCGTAAAGACTGCATGATCAGTTTGACCTATAATAAATCAGCCCTTTGCCGTAGTGCCAGCTCTGCATTCAGGTTTTTTTTTTCTTTGATCGCTATACTATATGAAACGGCTTTTTAGAGCACGGTTTTGTCAATCTTCATCTAATTAACTATCAGGTGTAATCCTGCTTCCCAAGTACAGTAGGCAAAGATCTCACTTTTTCTAACTCACCACCATATATTGTTACTTTCGCACTATTGCCCTCTCATCTTACTTGCCTGTAGTTCCAAAGAGATCAGCAAACCTCCTTAAATTCCTTCATTGGGCTAATTTGGCCATGAGAAGGGACAGACGGCTTTACCTTCTTATGTTTGATATCATACATAAAAACTTTTTCCGAGGAGCTGTGAAAGCAACCCCTACACTGACAAATCTCGCCTTAGAGGAAATGACTTACACACTGAAATATCACATGTTCCAAAAACGGAATGTCACAAAGGTTCGATTTTGTAAATGGAGGCACAAATGTGGAACTCCCTGCCTCAAAAATTGAAATCAGCTTAATCTAAGAGCATTTTAAAAATAGACATATCGGTGATTGTCAAATCGTCACTTAATCCTTAAATTTATTCTCCGTTATTGTCTGTTTTAATTCGAATTCTAAGTGCTTTTAATATGAAATAGGTATAGATTTGTAAACATATTTTTTCGCGCGTTCTCCTTTGTAGTCTAATGGACACTAATGGGCCTTCACATACATTGTGTCAGTCCCATACGGCTTTTATGTAAAGAAGTTTTTTGACATGACGTCAGCGAAATTCAAACTAAAGATTTATAGATTCTTTTGAGTTTCTACTTTCATGAGTTTTAAGAGCAGCTGAACACCTTTTTATGTATACAAATTTTCGGTTCGAAAGCTTCTTCGATTCGCAATAAAGGACGCTCAAATTTCCAAGCTTTTACGTGACGCGTCATTTAGCTGGCGGCCGGGAAACCTCTTTTCTGGGTCAAAAAAGTTACTTACCGATTTTTGAAATTTGCTATCTAAACACCCCTTATCTAAAAATATATATTTCTTTAATCTTTATGAATTCCCAAAGCGATGAATTCACGCTTTTGTAGGAAAGTTCAAAGACAGACGTTTTGTTGTTTTTGGCCGCCATATTTGTGCCACCCAAAGGGACACCAACATGACGATTCATAAATTTGGGTAAAACATTTTTCCAAAGATCTTGCATATGAAATATCACACAGACCTGATTCTTGCCGAGGCTTTCTGTATATTTATCTTCTTTTATTTCCCAGATTCTGCACTTTCTGTATTAAATGGTTTGCAACACTGACCCACATTAGCCAACCGTTTCTATGCAAAATAGGAATGGGAAGAAGACACACCCCTTTCCGACCGCCACCGTTCTCATGTCTATCCATTCGCTGTGAACTTTGGCAAGTGTGATTCAAGATTCGAAATTTTCTATCGGGATCCACAGCGCTAAGTATCAAACACTTTTCTTCAAAATCTAGAAAGCAGAAGATCAGATTAACCTGCAGCTCCAGGAATTTCTTAACGATAATCCGAAGAGTGAATATCCTGTCTGTGCACGACCTTTTAGCCCTAAAACTAATATGCTAGTCACACATCCTCTGATCTACAGTATCTTTTAACCTTAAAAAAATACCTTAGGCTAAAAGCTTTCTCAGGGACTAAAATTATAGAAATTTCCCTTTACTTCTTCTCCACTACAAGGTAGCCCTTCTTTGGGAGCTTCCATATTTCCCTGAAAGTATCTTCTAGTGAAAGAAAGAAGAGTTGTTAGGCCATTCTGAGACTCCGACGCTGAAAAGCGATCTTCTGATTTTTCTCGCAAATAAAAAGGCTTTTGGCGGGAAGCCTTGCATCACGTTTCTTATCTGCTTCAAAGTTCTCTATGGACAAAAAATGAAAGAAATCGATTCTTCAACTCTTGCCAAGAAATCAATATTTTGCCCGATTTTTTCCTGACCGCCGCTCTTAATTGGAGGATATAACAGAAGCAAACACTTCTTAGATTCAGACAATATTATTGCAAATAACGTTTCAGCGAAAAAATACGTGAGAAACAACATAATGTTATGAATAACAAAATTTAATTTAGCCAAACTGAAAGCAATTGTTCCGCGGTAACAATACAAAATACACTTTGAGTTGTGATGAAATTATGACTCGTCTCTCGCTGACAATAACTCGAGAAATGGCATGACTCTCTTTGAATTTATCCATCCCTAGGCATAAAGCCGGTTTTCTGAGAAAAATGCCTTTGAAGACGACATTTTAGCACTGACTGTAATCTAGGTCTCGCTAAAGCATGCTAGAGCAAGGCACTGTTGCGTAACGTGCAAAATATAAGTCGATATAAGGATTTGTATGGGAAAAAAACGATTCTTTCTGTAGCCTACGAATGTAAAAGGTTTCAAAACTATACAAATATTTTAAAAAGGCGTAGCTCGCTTAAGTTGGGTGTTTCTTCTTTTCTATGTGGTTTCCGAGCCGATTTATGGCCGTTTAATGGGATTTTTTTTGGAACTGATTTGCTCTCTCAGAAAGATCAAACATTCGCAGGCTACACAAACAATAATAGCTTTTTCTCACAAACAAATCCTTATTCTGAACGCTACGCAACAGTGCCCATGGTCGCAATTTGAGTTAAGGCAACCTGTAGCTAAAGGAACTGCAAAGTGGTACTCAAAAATAAACAAAAAAACACGATAATAGCGCGATTTATCGGCAACATTCTTCCTTTGTCATGTTACTGGAAAATTAAACCGTCCTAGCAGTGCTTATTACGATTGAGATACTCGTAGCGTACCATGTAAATACAGTCAATACACAACCTACACAACTGATAAAATCAAAAGCAAGTGTTACGTTAATGTTTCGGCAGCGAACGTAAGCGTGACAATCTCATTCCCAGAGTTTTTCTTACGAGGTGGCGTGAGTAAATGCACGCCCCCCCAAAGTTGCCCAAAGTACACTTCGGCAACAACGACGGTATGTCTCGAATATATCGCTTTCATATCGGGCAGCCGAGGATCGTCTACAATGAATGAGTGATCTATTTGCATATCTCAACCCACAACGATAACCTCTTGAAATACCCTTCGGGTATTCAGGAGTTACTGAAAGGCCATTATCACTGGTTCGTTAGCAGGTTACATAAAAATAATACCCACAGGAGATACCCAGAAATTTCCCTTTAAAAAGAAGACACGATGTCAATAGGCAGGTCAAGCATTATGTTTGGGGGCAAAATTCTCATACAATTGCTAATGTGTCTCTCTCGATTTTCACAGTAAAATCACGCATCTTCATGTTGAAAATGAACAGCGAAAAACGCAAAAATACTCACGTGGTCATGTCTACCGTTTGTCCTGTACCTGAATGATGCTTTAAACTCTATCTCTCTCTCTTGTTCCAGTGACATTAGGGACCTTACAAAACCACAACGGCGATGGCAACAGGAACGTCAAAAAACAATAGGTTTAATGAGCAAAACAACAACTCTGCACGTGCATCACGCTTTTTTGTACATTTCTTTGCTGTCCCTGCACAACTACGACGTGAAATGACCAAATTTCAACTTTACTTGGGAACGGGAACGCAAGGCGATAGATTCTACGAGCTCAGTTTGAACTCGGGTGCGGTCCCTTCTTTTCAGCTCCAACCCAAATTCCCTTTTTATAAGTAGCTGGGTCCAAAGGTATAATCGCGAAAAAAATGAAAGGATGCGAAGTCTATTTTCAACAAAGTTTTCGTGGACGTCGCCATTGTCGGATGGTATAAGGTCCCTATTATTAAACATAAACCGCACTTTTCACCTCCCCCTAAATATCTACTTGCAAATTCTCCAAACTGATCTCCACACATTTCCTTAAAGAATAAGTTGAACGAATTTGTTAAAAAATCAAAGCACTTTCCCTTCGGTGATTACTTTATCAATTTTCGTCTTGATTAAGCATTGATATTTCTAAGAGAAAATTGATGTTAGTCACTGTTAGGTGGACACTTGTTCTATTCTGGCTTTTCTAAGAGGTGTAGTCGTATATTAAAGGAAGGTTCGACTAGAAAGGCTAATGACCTTTCCTTTGCGACCTTCCCCACGTGACCCCTTGTCAATTGTCAAGCTGTGAAACGAAAAAACGATAATTGCAAAGAAAATAAATGCATCGTAAGAATTGCGTTTGTTCCTATGACGCCCATCAGTAAGCGATTTGCAGATTATTCGTTATGTCAAAATCAACTAAGAAAAAAAAAAGGTGAAATTTAGTCATACCTTGTAAGGCTGTTTTCTCTTTTTTCCAAAAATTTGGGAAAAACCTGGATTAAAAGTAGTTCCATCAGCTGCGTGGATATTTCGGAATACTAAAATGGTAGAGTGATTGTAACGATTTGTCGGAAGCAAACTAAACGCCACCCTTAGCTAAGGCAAACATATTGCTTGCAGTTGAAGTGACTTCGTTAGAAGAAGGTGCAAGATGTGGTTCTACGCTTGCTCAAATACAGATGTTACATAACTTGTGAAACTTGCGTGCTCAAATAATAAGGTTATATAACTTGCGTGGTGATCTAACCCTTTTAGGTAAATTTAACAACATAAAGGGCTTTGATCTTGTAAAGACCCTTCAAAAGAACTGTAAAATCTAAAAATAAACAATTATCTCTTTATGTCAGGGGAAAACGAATCTAGATAATTAAAGGATTTCACATGAAAAGCGAAGTTTCAAACACAAAAAGCTTGGTCAGTGCGATGACCTGAGATAAAACTAGAGTAGTTCGATAATGAACGCAAGGCGAACCGCTCGGTTTGAGCTATCCGAAAAACGATTCTCATAATTGTGGCTCCCTCAGTGTTTACGTCACCTCAAAGAACTTGAAAACACTACCAGTCGCGGTTAAATTTGTCATGCTTATCATAACCACAATTCAACTACATGCACCTTATTCAGTAAAATAAGATTAAATGGCAAAGGAGACGGTAGATTAAAAAACGATGCATGAATTAGCGCCATAAATATTATCATCCGGTCATCCGCTTCTTCCCGAGGGCTTTTTGCAAGAGGCCATTTCCGAGTTCAAAAAATCCTCACGATCAAAATAAGACCGAGTGCGAAACCTTTCTTCACTTGTGAAAATAAATTTTATCTGCGGGAAAAACAGAGACTTGAAGCAAATCCGAAATGGTCTATTATCCTCAATTTAACTGGTCAACGTTGGCCCAAAACAAAGGAGTAACATGGATGAAAAAATGGACCGTTTTATTCTTTGAGTTTCGATGGTGCTGACAATCGTCAGCTGAATCGTTGTCAGAAAAGCTAACTCTCTCTCCAGTTGTATGTACCTTCGTAACAAGTGAATCACTCCAAATCAATGTACAAAATTACTTGTTAATTATGAATGTGATTTTACTGCTTTAATTGTACATGGCTTCAAATTTTGCGGTTTCGAATTTTTGTGATTTTCGTTTCAAACTGATTTCTTCAACAATCCACAAAGGAGAATTTTTCCACAGTCAAATTCACTAAGAGTCACGCCACTTCACTGGAAAACGTTCATGCAACACATTCAGATTTAGAATGACATCGATTATTAGAACGTAGGGCGTATATTGTTTCACTAGTAATTTGATTGCAAATAGAGAGGACTTAAAAGGCAAATCTGCGATCAAACAGAAAGGGCAAACTAGGGACGGAGGTGAAAGTCCAAAGGAGAAAGGAAAAATTAATAACAGAAGGCATTATTTCGTTAATAGTATAAATATAATGGCTTCCCATTTCCTGTTTTTGAATAGATAAAGAAACGGCTTCTTAAAACTATATTACAAAAATCGTTATCCTATTTTCTTCTCCCTCTCGAGTGAACAGCTGCACATTGACAAATCAAATATAGGGACTCGTGCGGCGAGCTTGATCAAATTCTCAAAGTTGAACAAAATTTGTTTCTTCTGACAACTTCATATCACATTTAATAAGAAAAATAAAGAGTAGATTATTTTGTAGCGCCAAGATATGTTGAAGAAGGTCTTTAGGCTACGATTTCTAAAGAAATGATAGACATCCGAGGTCGAGACGGAAATTATGGCTCAATTTCTTCGTTCATTTTCAACAGTTATTTGTTTACCTTTTTGAATAAGCAATCAGATTTTACATCGACCCGTTTCAGATAAAAAATTGAATGAAGCGATATCACAGTTTTGTCGTATGTGATTTGCTTTTTTTTTTTTCCAGGCCGGTAGATCATACCCTATGTGTTAAAAGTATCGTTTTCGGCTTCTACGCATTAAAATATACATATTTATCTTCTGATTTCTATACAGTAAGCACTAAACTACAAAAAAAAATAAGAAAATACTACGTACACAACGCCCTGTCTAGTCGTCAGGTTGGAGTCGCGAAAACCTCACTATACTTTCCTGTAAGAAACTGTTTCGGGCTGCTGGTTCTCTGTATGACGGACAGACTACAACCGCAGGGGAAAAGTTCGAGATAATTTTAACAGTTTAATCTCGCAAGCTCGCGGTAATGACAGCTCCCTACATTAATAAATAACAATTTGCAATTTCAGAATTAACTGTTGTCAGTTCCAAGTGACGAAAATCAAAGTCTCTGAAATAATACGCGAAAAACTATATCCTGTTCTATGTTGTCCAAGTTGGAGAATTTCCAGTGCGAGTCAATAAAAATGGACTCTTATTAACATAGTATGGAAGAAAAGGAAAGGACAGACAATAACAAGAAAAAAAACTGCTTATTTACCAAAGAAAGTGCAGCGATTCCTTACCTTAAATAGTTTAAAATGTCAACGAACTTCAGGACTTCACGTAGGACTATTCAGTGTTCGTGGTTCTATTCTCCATGGCCATCTCAGAGTTCAATTTTTCATCGTAAAACTCCATTCGTATACAACCTGACGTATATGAGAGAAAGAAGATAAGACAAAAATGTCCTTTTCAAAAATCCCCGCTCTTTACATCACCGCAGAAAACTTGTTTAGCGTTGTTAGACTGCACTTATCACTGAAAAAATAACAGATAATTCGGCGAATGTTGTTTCTCTAGTCAAGAGTTGCCAATATCACGCAATTTATAATTACAATAAAAGCTCAGACGGTACAAGGACAAAAAGCTGTTACTCATATGCAAATAGGAGAAATTTCGTCCGCAGGAAAAAGAGACAAAGGTTTATCATTTTAAAAAAATGTATAAATAACAAATGACAATGTAAGTAGCCTCAAAGAAGATACCATTTCCTGTCGGGCACTCCGCATCCTTTAAAATTGAGGATATGTTTCGTATTCGCTTGCGTCAAATTTGCTACTTTGGAGAGGCAACCATAGCAGGAGGCGAATAAACCACTGTAATTATGTAAAGGGCAAGGAATCTTTAAAGGTATTTTACATTTGCAGCCGATTCTCTCCAAAAGCTGTTTTGTCTACAGTTGACAACTTTTAGCTGCCACCGACATGATAAACCGACCATTCTTGACAAGTCAGTCTAGCCTTTTTTAATAACTTAAATAAGGAAGCGGACGACACGGGTGTATCAGTTTTTATGTCATAAAATATGAAAGTTTACAAGTCCGTGGAGAGGTATTCCCCGCATAGCAGTAATTTCATTAATTAATTATTTCAAGGAAGACAGACTTGCATTTGCGTTTTCGCTGCACCTATCAGATCGCAAGAATCAGTTTTCCAAATTAACGTACCTAAGTAAATACATTTGTAGAGTACATACTAAATATAACACTGCTTCTTAATTTCTTCTCCGGATTTGGAAGCGACGATCTCTTTTAGTTAGTCTGGGCAATGTAAGGGCTGGCTATTTCCAGAAAAATTAACGATTTTTTTCTGAAGGTTCCTTGTAACGCTTAAGAAGTATCTGAAATGTCATTCAAGTAATCCTCCTCTGGATAGCTAAGACCTTAAGCCTGCTGTGATGTTTCTGTCGCCCTTCTGTGATAGATATGCCAGCATCCGTCACAAGCCGTGATGTTGATAATTGAAGAGCTAACACGTGTACAAGAAAAATAATTATAAGGAGAAGATAGCAAAAGACCTGAGTAAGTTCCACCGTAAACTCGAGATTTAAAATCAAGTTCAATTTTAGTACCCGAACAAAAATAAAACCAAAATGCAAATCCTTCTGCGACAAGGATTTCAATTTTTGTTTAAACAGATGTAGACACAAATTCTACTGTCTTTTTTTGGAGGTGGGGAGGGGTGCTACTCTTATCAAGTCATTTCTTGATAGCCCCGCCCCATCCATGACACCAAAGAAGTAACTGATTTTGCACTGATTTTCCGTCCATTTGAGAAGAAAACACACTAGATCGCTCCCCAAAAACAAATCATTTTGAATTAGTTCATTAGATGTACTTAGTTATTTCACGAAATTTCAATACAATACATAATTAAATGGCTAGTCCCTGCCAATGGACTCACCTGAGGCATCTTAGACCTCTGAGCTCGTTTGAAGCATTTCTTTTAAAATCCCGCTTGCATCAAAATGATGGTGGCAATCAGGCCTTATATCTCACTTGGATTCCAAATTCCGTAATATATTGCCATCATTTTGATGCTAGGGGTAGTCAAATGACATGTTTGACTAGCTTGGCGGTCTAGAAAGCCCCGGAATAATCTCTTGCATGGGAGAGGGAGAAGTGCCAGGCTAGCCTTGCCCAATGCCTGTACGGCGTCTTCCCAGGCCTTCTCGGTCAAAGCATTTCGATGACGTATCCGAGACGAACGTCAAAAACTCGCTGGGCTCCGCTGGGGACACTTAACCCGAAACGCGCAATAAAAAGGCCAAGCGACTAGGCAATATCTTCGTCCCTTGTCGCTCCATACCACAGTACCCCGGCCCGTATGCGAAACTATTTCTCCCTAATTCTGTACTCTTCCGTTTTACCTCAACCCTTACGCTTAGATTCAACAAAAGTGAAAAATGGTATCAATCTGCTGTTGAGCTCTTGTGTCACCTTAAAGACCTCAACAGCTAGTCTAAGTTTTTATACGTATCCTGGATCTTGCCACGTGAAATAGCCCAACACTTTTAACTGTCCAAAACATCATTGGGGACTTTCTAAATGACTCTTTCTACTTCTATGTGTAAGTTCTCGATTTCGGACAACATTGCAACTGAACAGTTACCCCAAACAGAGAAGCAATAAGTTATTTGTGGAATCACTACTTTAAAATAAAATGCCTTCATAAGTTTTGGAGGTATGTGTTGCATTTTCTTCATCACACCCTACTGACCGCTAAACGATTTGTGGACTTTCTCCAGTTGCTCTCTCTATGTGAGGTTATTATCGATGACTACTCCCAATAATTTTGTCTTTGATTTATAGTTAATTTGTATTTTTCCACACCTAACTGGCAACTGTAGTAGAGATTTTCCATGAATTCCTTATTTGCCTCGAATTTCATATATAGCTTTCAAATATTCGCTTTGACCTTGTTCTTAGTAATTCATACTGAATTTGCATAAAGAGGTCTTAGCTCTGCAAAAAGGTTCGTGCCATTTTATCGTCCTTTGTTTCATTTGTTTGTGTTCACTAAGTAATAATCATAGAAAAGCCAACAGTGTTCGTTAACAAACAAAAGAAATTGTTCGTTCTCTTTTCAATTATACACCGATTTTACTTCAATGTTGACTCTTGAAAGAATAGCTGGTTTCTGAATAATGGTTATTTAACTTAGTCTATCTTTCACGATTTAACTACCGACGACATTTATTCATTCAGTAAGGCCTTTCAGTGCAGATGCATCTCGTTTTAATTGCGATTTAGTTATAGTTATTTGCGAAAATATATTTCATTAAGTTGTTAGTTAAAGAGAGGTAACAACCGAATTTTGAACATGAAAGGTTTTGCGGTGTTGCAATTTTAAATTAGATCCGTTTTTGTTTAAGGTGAAAACTTCCAATTAGTCTGGTCTGCGCTTTTCCTGTTTAAACAGCCGATAGCTGAACTTGCAATTTAATTCATATTGTAACACTTTGTACATAAACGCTGTCTCAGTACTTTTACTTTCTAAAATAGCAACAGTAACAAAAGATTTCAGGTTAAAAATAGAGTTTGTATTTAGTTTTTTAATATTTCTATTGTATTCTTTTGTCTTCAATGGTTGTAAAAATCATATATAAGTAAGTTTAGTTCTGTTTTATCTACTGCTGTACCAGTTAGTGGTTTGATACCGGTCCTACAGGGAAGTGACGGCTCTTCACCGCAAGCGAGTTGCCATTTGAATCTAGTTTTCCCTATCGTGAGTCACACACCGAGTTCCCGTTGAGCCTTAAATTCGTTTCAAAGTGGAAAAACTTCCATCACACAAAAATGAGCCCCTAAACTGTTTCTGTTGTATGCTCATCACTTCAGATTTTCCGCTATGCAAAGTCAGCTTATTGAGTTTGCACCAGGTACAGGTTTCTCTAAAGAGACGGTTCAGCCTAAAAATCACCGAATTACTATTTTCGCCAAGCGAAGAAAAAGTCAATGCTCCCAAAACCAAGAACTGATTACCTGAAGCGTAGCTTCAGTTACAGTGGCGCTATTCTATCGAACAATCTTCGTGAGGAAATACGCACATCAAATTCCTTAGGTTTCTTTAAGAGAAATTCCCATAGATGGTTTTCTGATCAGTACTCCCACACGGCAAATATGTAAAAACAGTTTTTGAGAATTTTTAATTAATTTTCTATGTTAGGCTGATGTTTTTAACTGTGTATAAATAAAGTTATCATTCATACCTCACCTTGGTTGTCTCCAATAACAGAGGTTGTGGGGTCATCTGCATAGAGATGAAGTTCACCTTCTGTTATGCTTTCTGGAAAGTCATTTACATAAATTGAGAACAACCTGGGGCCTAGTAGTGGACCTTGAGGGACATCATATTTAACTTCTAACGTGGGTGATTGTACTCCATTCAGCCCTACGAATTGCTGCCGGTTGGATAAATAGCTGTTCAACTCTCAAGGAGTTTACCGCTTATTCCACAAGACTGCATTTTGTAAAACAGAATTTCTGGACAGACGGAGTCAAAAGCTTTACGGAAATCTATAAAAATTGCACCAATACTTTTCCTTCATCCATATAATGTTTCCAAGATTCAGTAGGGTACGAATAACAATAAAAGTGACTTTCTATAACCCCTGACTGGTTTTGGTGCAGGTCTTCATTAAGGTGTACATAGTGTCACATAGAACTTATTCTGATATTTTGCTAGGTATGCTCAACATATTCAAGGGCCTATAGTTTCCACAATCTGCGCTATCTCCTCCTTTGCAAGTGCAACACATTGACTTTACCATTCTTCTACTGACTTGGATATGTGCCTTCCTCATAGTTCATTTTGCTTCAGTACTTGCCATGAGGTAACCGACGTCCTTAGAAACATTTTTAATTTTCGTTAATGATATGCCATCACGCCTATGTGCTTTTCGAATATTGATCTTAGCCAGCTTACTGGAAAAATCCTCATGTCGGAAAGTGGTATTAGAAATTGTTGGTGTAACTCTAGAAGTAAATGACAAACTATCAGCATCCATTGCCGAGGGTGGAAATTTAGAGGCTAGTTTCTGGCCTACTGTTGCGAAAAAAATTCATGATGACTGATTTACCATGGTCATCAAAGACCAACAGATCATTGTCATTTCTGACTCGGCCAATTCTTTTGCTATTCTTCTCTCGGCTTCGAGTCTCGGCTCTTTTGAGAGTTTTGTAATGATGGACGTCTATGTTAAGGTCATCTTGGTTATCCTCCCAGACGTTTAGAGAAAAAAAAAAACAGTAAAGCCGAGTCTCTTTTCGACTAAATTTTAACGTCTAGGCTGTCGTGGGTAACAAAGAAGGACCAAAGCGAGAGAAGAAAAACAAAGGAGACAAATTTCGTTGGAAACACAACATAAAAATTTTATAGCGGTGGTGAGAAAATGAGAAATGTTAACAGCCAGTAAGGAGAAAATAAGCGGCAGTGAAAAAGAAAGCAAATAGGAACACAAGCAGTAATTTTTTTTGAGAACATACGACATTTCATCCGTAATAAGTGTTACTAGAAAGTTTCACGTTGTAGTCGTGCAACGACATTGGCAAAGAAATGTACAAAAAAGTGTGCTGCACGTGCAAAGTTGTTTTTTTTTGCTAATTGGGCCTATCATTGTTGTTGTTGTTGTTTTCTTTTTTCTTTGCCGTTTTCAATGCCATCGTCGTTTAGCATTACACGATTTTATTTTTGTGTAAGTAAATTATAAGCTTAGTTGACATTTTTTTTAACTTCCCAGATTTACGCACGTTATTCATTGACGTAGGTTTTTATGTCTTGACTGAAGCTATCTTAAAACGAAAATGCTCAAATGGACCACTATTTCGATATATTAAAATTCATACTTGGCTCCAAGTCTTGGGGGAATAAGACAAAAGAAATTCACTATTCATTCCTGAGCCTTAAGATAATTTATTTTGTTTCATTCCCCTAAGCTTTTGCATATTTTTTTCTCGATTGTAGCCCAAAGATAAAAGGTAAAGAGTCCTTATTGTACGATGGCAACTCGAAATAGTCTTTTGACTAACAAACCTGAGGCCGAAGGTGCGCTCATTGTTCCAACATTGCAACGCTGTGTTCGGATAAAAATCGTCGTTGCAAATCGTCCCGTGTAACATCACCTTAACTGAGCCAGACGTCGAACTTTACATGAACTTAACTCACTGAGTTCGACGTTTGGCCCAGGCCTAAAGGTGATGTTACACGAGACGATTCGCAACGACGATTTTTAGCGCAACACAACTTTGCAACATTGTTGCGACATTGTTTCGAATAGTTCGAACAACGTTCCAACACTGCCGGCAACCCTGTGTTGCGTTAACAATCGTCGTTGCGAATTTGGCCGAAACTCTATTTTTTCCAAAACTTTAGAACTGGAAACATCATATGGAAAAACTTGTTTCCTCACAAGTAGGTTCATTTTATCCATGTACCCTCAAATTCTTTTTTACGTTTTCAATAAATCTCCAGGTTTTTCACTGACTTACTACAAGATTTGAGAGAGAGAAAAACTGACTTTATAGGGTTAACACTTCTGGTAAACCAAAAGTTTCATTGAGGCCCACAAGGTTAAGAATCCCAACTGGCCGTGGCAAACCCAGGCGCGGATTGGATATTGATCGATTTCCTGAGAACGAGCACCGAAGGCTCAAGGTTCTAGTGGGATGCAGGGGCATGCTCCCCAAGGATATTTCCTGGGTTTCTGACTCATTCAGATAGGATATTGGCCAATTCCATTCTCCTCGAATAACGCCCTGCAAATCGGCGGATTATTTCATCTCTCGATTTCAACTTGGAGAGATTTTTCATATTAAAAATATATTTATCATGAAAACTCTGACTGATTTCCGTAAAACGATGGAAACCGGTGTGGATCCGCCCCTGAAACCAGAGACTTAGCTGGTAAGCGCTCTAACAGGATCGTCCACGCTGTCTCCTCCAACACATTGCATGAATTTATAACTATTGGTAGATCTTGTCCCAATCTTCATGATACAGCTGATGATACTATTCGAATCGAGTCTTTCTCCTTAACTTTAGGATCTTTAGGGATGAATGCGAAACTAAATGTATTTTTCTTCGGGAATGCAGTATATTTTTTCTTGAATAACCCTACCGCAGTCTTCAACTAATTTACAACGAAAATCGGAATTAGGTTCTTGGTTTTCTAGGAAAAATAAGACGTGTCCAACATAGTAAGCCAGGGTCACACATCAAAATTTACAGGTGAAGAACCCAATGCTTATGAGAAAAATTTGTGTCCTCGCTCAGTTAGGATCAGTTAACTAGGGAGAAGCTCGTATAAATGGTCGCATTAGTCTTGCATCTTGTTGGCCCCTCATTTCTAGTCTTGGACTAGTTTTCGTGTGAATGGTGTCATGAGAAACGGTTCATACCAAAACCAGCAGATGTGACCCACTTGTCAAGAAGGTCAAAAATTGCCTTTTCTTTTAGCTTGAGAATACAGCCGTCATTTAGTGACGCTACCAGCGAAAAGAAATTTCACGGGAGAACCCGTGAGTGGTGGAGTTGCGAAATGTCGGCTGTTTTCGTAAGCAAGTTTTTTCCCAGTCCGCGGCCGGCCGCTTAGTCTTAAATAACGCATGCATCCTAGGCGTCCACTTTTGATATCGGCTCATTAAGAATATTCTCACAACGGCTATAACTTGTTTAAAAATTCAAATTTTAGACATTTTGAATATCTAGTAAGCATAATCGTATTTTAAAACTTTGTCTTACAGAGAAATTGTTTAAAATTCGCAAACCATATTTTCAACCCCCCTAGATTTCACAAGCCTGGGGGCATGAGCCATGAGAACGAATACGTCCCTTTCTTTGCACTTAACTTTAGCCTGCGTAGCAAGCGGTTCCGCGCGAGTTCGTCGAGGCTAACTTAACTTAGGTAACCATTAACCCCTTCGCACTTTATTATTAATACCTATAGATGTAAATAGCAAGGTTATGACATAAAGATTCAGAATTCACAACGGCAGAGTAGTGTTACCTTCCACGGTTCGCCTTTGACTGAATATCGAGAATATATAGAATACTATTAAAATCGCACAAATATAAATTCAACTTTTTACAAGGTAAAAGCTGGAAACTTACTTGTCAGCAGATCGTCAACTGAGTAGACTTCGCATGCTTGTAAACAAGAAATGTTGCCCTAACTCTGGTCTCAAAGTTGGTGCCAGTTACTGCAGTAAACCGGGTTTCTCAAAATCAATCAAACGAATGACGAAAGTAGTATAAAGAGATATTAAATTGCTTTTAAAAATACCGACCCAAGTAGTTCACGCGAGCGAATCTGGCGACCGTAGTCTTAATGGCGGAACAACGTATACACCATTAGCAACAAACACCTGAATGATTGGTGGGCTGAGCGAGGTGTTAATTATGTTAGCTCTATCAAAACCGTTTCTACTAGTAATAAATCCCCCAACAGATGATTTCAAAATGAGTAATGACGATAATACAACAATAGCGAGCTTTTAGCAAAGTAAATCTAAAAGCCCAAATCCATTCTCAGGGAAAGCTGTGATCCCAAGCTAGCATTTAGTGTTTAGTGAAGTCTAGTCCGTTTCTACTCAAAATTGTTAACTTGATAAACCATTAGAGAGAAGCTACTTCAGTATTATAAAAGATCGTTAACTAAGCCGAGTGGTTAAACCGACAGTCGGAAGATAAATTACATAACGGGCAAATCAGCTGTACACAGGATAAGGCCTCTTCCTGACCAAAGTCCGGATTTTTTAAAAAAAAAAAACGCGTCCACGCGAAGCGTATTCGAATCTTTTTCGCTTGTCTTGGCGTTTCCGAAAAACTCCACTCTGGGGACCGTTTTCGAAAACCTGCGTTTTTGCTGCCCGAAAACACCGTTTACGTATAGACGGAAGTATTAAACAGAGAAAATATCACCGTTTCTCAAACATATCTGGATACGTGTGGACGAGGGTTAAGCGGGGTAATTCCAGAAATCTATAAACGAAAAGAACTTCTTACACACAGGGTTCAATAACAGTAATGAAATTAAATATACCGACGTGTTATGTTCACTGTCTGAATGAATTATCAGTTCAGTTCTTTGAATATATTAATAATGAAGATAACTATGTAACAAATAATAACAAAACGCAAAAGACGCAAATTGGTCAGCATAAAGAAAACAATAACGAGTGTCAGTTATTTATTTTTCTACAGGTATGGGGTCATTTACAAAATATGTCAACTGTTTTTGTTCGTACACGAGTAAAGCAACAACTCATGACACTACATTACACAAATATAAAACAATTCGCCAAAACGTTCTGGTTAGGCTGATTATTAAAGGACTGTACTCATGAAGCACTCAGAAATCTCTACCATCACCCACCAGTTATTGGGAATAGGTACGTTATTTGCAGGTCATTTATCTACTGTCTCGTCCGCTACTAGACCTTATTCACGGTGCCCGCCATCTTTGCACGCACTCAAAGACTGATGGGATAACAGCAATGTCAAGTGGTCTCTCAGGTAGCAAACAAGTGAAAAAATTGCCAATGCAAGAAATCGTCGAGTTTGTTTATTCCAGACAACAGAATAAACCAATTCGACCGTGATTACTAAATATTAGCAAATTTTATCACTTGTTTGCCCCACTGAAAAACCACATGACATTGCTTTAATCCCATCGATCTTAAAGTGCCTGCAAAGATGACGGGTTGGGTTGTAAACAACTTTGCGAGCTTCAAGACGTCCCCTATTAACAAGATGGCGTTAAGTGATAGCACAGCTCTTATACCACGTCAGACGAGCAAATTCCACCGCAGGGCTTCATTCTTCGCATTTGCACTCTGTGCGTGGACATTCTTTTAAAGAAATCATGGCAAATTTACAGTTTCAAAACGAAGCTTGGTGGCGAAATTTGTTCGTCTTACGTTAACATGGATAAGTGGTATTTGATGTGCATAAATAAAACCTGAACAAAAACAAAGTCTCTGATTAGGCCAGACATTCTACTATTCTCAGCGATTCTACTATTCCATGCAAGAAATCTTCTTGATTAAAGTTAATTCTTAGAAACTACTTAAAATACAATCTGGGGAAATGAACGGTCTTCTTATTACTGCTACTGCTGTTGTTGTTGTTCAAGCTTCCTCTAACCAACCACCTGCTATCAGAAACTGGGACCTACGGATATTTATTCGCGAGCTGCAAAACTTCGGAAAGCGAACGAATTATTTCTTAAGCCTTTTGTAACAAAACGTGAGGTGGAAACGATTTTCTTTATATATAAATTTTTTCCTCACATGCGCTCCACCGAACCATTTTAAGAGCTAAGCTACGTTTGGTTTGACGATTCTACTCTAGAGCTTTCCTGGTTATGTATTTCAGACAGAGAAAAAAGCTAAACAGGAGGCCGATTGGACAGAACTTGTGAAATGTAACTTTTAGAGAATCCTATTTGTAAAGTTTAATGCCTGAAATTCATGCTATACATATAAAAAATCTCCTTTTCACATGGCAGGTTATGAAGGTTTTTGGAAATCGCTAACGGCTTAGCATGCGCCGATGTTTATCCTGCCAACTGACGCGGTGATGTTTAATCATCTGCTTCACTATCGCCGCTCTCTTCATCTCCGCTTGCCGCCTCTCCTACGCTGATCTTGAAGGGATATTCCTGATCGCAGCCCATGTAAGTATCACACATGAAAAACAATGTGTAGGAGTAGGTACCGGGTGAACTCGGAGCCACAAAATCCAGTTTGACTTTGGCTTTTTGCTGGAGTGTTAAACGCTTGATCGAGATTAGCCTACGAAGCAAGTTACAAGCGCTCTGGTTAAAAATTCTCTTTGATTTGTGGATCTGTATATCATATAGGTGAATCTTCACATGTGACTACTTTCTTCGTTTCAGCAGCGGCCAACTCAGTAAGGCGAATGACTTCTCAGATGGACAATATTTAGGGGGCCATCTTGAAATGTGCGCCCCGAATAAGACTGTTTCCGAATTATAAGGTTACCGGATACCTTCAGGGGTGCCTTACCTGCAAGCGATGTAGCGAGCGAGCGCCTTTTTATCTACTCTTAATCACTTTTTCTCCTTTTTTTTTAATTTTGTGAAGAACCCTGACGGTTGCAATAGCTATGATGTTATATGCGGCGTTCACTGGAGGAAAGCCCTTTCGCAGGTGCTCAATAAAAAGCAATAAGCACTGTTTCTTACCCGTTGCTCTTAGTGTCACCAACCACTAGCCACCAGCCCTCCTCACGTTTTCCAGGAAAGAACGGTGCAATCACAGGGCCTGACTGCTCCTCTTCACGATCAAGGTCCACAATAACGTTCACAGGAGAGCCCCTACAAATAAAGATCCATCAACATAAAGTCAGAGATAGTAACTGGTGACTAATGCTTAAAAAGAAAACAATTCGCTTCTTTCCTTTTTAGTCAGCCGCTGTCCACTACATGAGAAATTTGATTTAAGCCGATGGTAGACGTCTCCACTGAGTCGCCACAGAGCTTAAGCAACGACGACGGTGACGGCTGCGCTTATTCCGTCTCGTTCAATTCGACAAATATTGGTCATTTTTTATGGAGTTGAATTCTAAAAGGTTGTATCGAAGTTTGGGAAAAGAAAAAGAAAGACACCGCACTGTCTTGAGTTCACCTCCACAAAACGTGAAAGTATGCACTTTCACGTCGTAGTCGCGCAGTGACGGCAAATGAGTTGTTGTTTTGGTAATATAAATCTATTGCTTATATTTCAGTCAAGCCCTAGGCCAAATGTTTCTGTTTTAAAAAGGCACGCAGATGAGGTTAAGGGATTCCATGCAAAGCCGCTGATAACTGAAATAACACACAACAACCTCGTGAGCTCAGATTTTACACGCACTCGCGTTTGCAATATTTATGATTTATCCTATACTGAACGCATAACACATCAAGGTATAGCTTTCAAAGTGGTGACCAAAAATCGTGGTAAAGTTGAAAAGCGTTTCTTTCTTCCTCCGATTTTCTTCTTTTTTTTTCCCTTTTTTTTGCGGCTGTTAATGATTGTGCTTGTTTTGCTTGTCCTGGTTGCCATTGTCTTTTTCTTTTTTGCGATATTATTAAATTTTCTTATCTTAGACTACTAACTGCCAACTTACGCAGTGATGTTGTCTTTGTCGTGAACTTCAAAAGACAATTCAATGTTCGGATAACGATTGCAGAACCTGGCAACATCCTGAAAAGAAAAACAACAATCAATAACTTACAAACAATTATTTCATTCTCACAAAGAAAATAGCACCATGCTGATGCACCGTTGAACAGAGACTAAATATTTATTAGATACACTCAGAAGAAGGACAATAATTAGAAACATCTGCTTCTTTGCAAATGAATCCAAAATCAAAAATCGCTTCCGGGGTTTTCCAGTGGTTCAATGAGGTTTCCTTTTGCCGTTCACCACAATGACAAGAGGCTTTTAGAGATTGATCGAGGACGAGCCGGACAACTACGAGGACCAGATTCCACTTTAAGCTTTTTCCGCGTTTTCTAAAAAAAATAATCACCCCGGAAAGTTTCACTGTACTTTTTTTGCCAGAAAAGTTAGCACGACTGTCACGTTTTCCCGCCAAAATGATGCTGGTTCACGCGCGCACAACTCAGTATTGAGAAAGTCGTCTTGAATGCAAAGGTCTCTAATGTCGAACGACACAAAAACGAATGTTATAGCCTCTCGTAGCCTATCAATTAATTCATAACCTTTGTAATCAGAGCGCGTTCTCACCTGAATCTGATTATCATCCAGCCTCAAAAGCTTGTTTCTTTCTTCGTCTTCCAAGTCCATGATATCGAACACTGACTCCACACCCTGCAGAAAGACAATAAGAATATAAGGGGACAAGCTTGTGAAAGTTTCTTTATCTTTCCTTTACGCAAAAGGGCTACTTTGAGAAAGAAAACACAAAAATTATTAAGTATGAAACGTCTCTCTAGCCGAGTATACGCTGTTGTTTAAGTACACGCTTTTTCCCCCATCTCTTGCCTGACGCTGGCAGGAAGTTGGGAATAAGACAGGCGGGAACGGCTGAGTAAAGGTATAATTTCGTCCTTGTTAGAGTTCTCTCGTAAAAATTACCTCTACCTTCTAAGTTACACCTCTTTCTACAACATTCTCCACTTTACAACACCACTGTTAATTTGAACCCGACTATGGCAGTTTCAAGAGCCAAAGGTGAAAGGCGAGAACAAATAGAGTAAAACTGCTCTGGAATACCTTGTCCGTGCATCGTTTGATTATTTCCGCGGTGAAGTGAGGAATTTGTTTGAGGTAAGAGTCTTTGCTCCACATGGCTTGCGTAACCTAAATAAATACAAAAGGATTTAGTTTACGGCTGGCTGATTACCTATACACTTTTCATTTCTCAGGAGTAGTCGAGCTGCCTTTCATGCATCTGAGTGATCACCATTTCAACGAGTACTGGGGGCAAAACGGGATTCACTTAGTCCACGTTGTTTTCAGCAAGAACTACTGACTGCCGCTTAACAAAATTCAGACTGATCATGAATGATTGTGAGTCCGCTCCTTAAATTTCGGCGTCTCAAAATGGCAACAACGACGACAAGATTCAACGTTTACTTTCTCATAAAACACTACACTTCATGCAGATGCAATCTATTGGAAAACGAATTTGGCTGAGTTGACATACCATTTGAGCAAGTTCCATGGCAGCAAGGGCAGGAGAGAGCCAGCCATTGCTACTGAGCACATCAACACACGCTTGCACAAGACGCATGGCCTGGTAGAAAAAGAACAAGAAAAATATATCACATACATTACAATTGAACATTTCTCTGCTTTGATATTATCAGGTAAGACGTTCCAGAGGTTGCATAAACGATTGACGCTGAACGCTTAACGCTGAAGTTAAAGACGTGAGCTACCTCTGCGTGAATTAGCATTGCAAAACTGGACATAGTTGTTAATATTAAGACAAACTAGGCCACACTCACATCAAAGAAAGAGAGAAACAAAAAAGGAAAGATCAGCATACCAAAGCAACTGTTTTTCTTAGTAAATGAGTACTTTTTAAGACGACGATTTTCAAATTCGGCTACATAACTTTACTACTTATCCTCACTCATTCATTTGTTTCCCATGCGGAGCAGAGGACGATTCCTTTCAGTATCCATGCATTTCTTCGTCCCTGTTTGTGTATTAGTTCACTTACTTTGCCGAGGATGGTTTCCGTGTCTGACTGCATCTCAGCTGATAACTGCATCCGGGACATATGAGCCTGTATCAGCAGGTTTGTCTTCACATGAGGGTCATTGAACTTGGCATTGGTCACTTTGTGAGGTACACGATTCATAAGCTAAAAGACAAACACATTTTGTAACGCAGTTAGCTTTGCTTAACCCTTTAATCCCCAAGAGAAATCAACATGGAATTTCTCCTTGTAACTGTCAATACTATATAATACAGAGTGGTCATGAGAATAATGAGGACATGATCACAAAAGATGAATCTAAATTCTCTCCACTACTTCTATTGAAACGTATGAGCACAACAAATGAGAATATAAATGTTGATGTTAGGGTTTGAAGGGTTAAAGAGGCCGCCAATTACGTTCCCTTATTCCATCATTATGGTGCTTTAGAAATATTTTGCGAATGTCAAACTCACAGCTTCGTGTCAAACAAATGAGTCTCCCAAGCATTATATCAAACTTTACAAACAACAAAAATGAACCTTTGAAAAACTGTTAGGCTGACAAGCTTTCAAACACCACAATACACCATTCAGGTCTCCTCGTCTGGTACTTTTCCCGCTAATTAAACACGACTGAGGCCCTGTCCACATGTACCCCGATTTTTTTGAAAACGGAGCGTACTCCAATCGTTTTCGCTCGTCCAAACGAAAACGCTAAAACGATAGAGATACGACAGCATCTCTTGTGGGGCATGCGCTGTACGACGTATGTCGTCATCGTATTCAAAAACCTTCATTTTCATCCGTCAACACGAAAACGATAAGCCGGCGTATTTAAGAAAAACTAGGTTTTTGTTACCCGAAAACGCCGTTAACGAGAGGAAGGAATTCTGAAACGGAGAAAAAACCTCAGTTTTTAAAAATATCCGGATACGTGTGGACGAGGCCTGGGTACATTAAACACCTTGGGTGGCACTGACATCACAAACTGCTTGTAACAGACTAATTAGACAGTTACTCACTTGTTTAAGGGTAGCGTCCTCGTGATGCCTTATGGGAAGCCTTTCATACTCATAGGCGGAAGAGATGATCTCGATCAAACCGCGCAGTTTGGTCTTGGCATTCAGAGACACACTAAACAGCTCTATAAGATTGACAAAACAGAGAACATGAGGTCTAATCAATAGCAAGAATTAAAATCACAGAGAAAATAAAAACTGACGAAAGAAAAGAGGAGTCGAATATCCATCAAATATATTAGGAAAAATTCCGAATTATTTTTCACAATACCAAAACGAAAACTAGACATGCCGAAGAACGACCAAAGAGGATTCATTTAAATGGTCAATCCAAGCTAGTGTTACACTACATTCTGTCATCAAACAACATATATAACAATTAATAACATATAAAAACTCGAGGGGTTGTTCAAGAGTGAGCTCCGGAACCAATCGTCACAGGTTAGCCTAAGATTTCCGATCCTGGGTGCAAGGAAAGTCAGTTTTACAGCTTGCCATTCGGGAAAGTTATAGCTAGCATGTACTAGCCCGAAAGTTATTTAAACTAGCCCTAAAAACGTTTTGATTGATTACAGTTCTTCTGTAATTTGAATTCTTCAAAAAAAAAAACTTCACTTGTCCGTCGGGCAAGTTAAGAACAGAATTCACTAGCCCGATAGCAAAATCCGACACCACTGCGATCTCGTTTAATAAAAAGTCTAGGAAGGCGCTGGGCCTTGTATTGTCAGTACTTACAAGAAGCGGTAAAGGTGACCAAAAATTGCTTCTTACCAATAGTAGTGTAATTAATGTAGTAATAAGCAGCAATCATGCCCAGATTCAATGGAGATACGTCCATTTCATCCTCAATGGATACACACTACAAGAACCAAAACAGGCAAGAAATGATGAGTCGGCCCAGTCAGGTCAGGAAACCCTCTCTACTTACAGTTAATTTTGTTCCAAAACATTTGAACAAAACCGTGTTTATTCGTCACAACAGTCACCCCTTTAAGGGCTAACATACACTAATGGCATCGCAAAACACATTACAGAGACAAAATTGTTTAGTTTTTGGTTGTCTCGGCAGATATAAGTAGAAAAGAGATTACCGTGTTTGATGACCAATTTTGCCGTCGCTAACATCATATTCCGATCAACTATTCTTGCTCAGAAGAGAGCGACACGAGCCATTTTGAAGTTACAAGTAAGCCTGGGTGGGCGTTGAATCGAATTGCTCTGTGGGTCTGTTTGAAGACGCGAATTTTGACTCAGTTTCCCGACTTCCTCGTAATAGCCAAAGAAAAACGATAACGTCCCCAAAACAGTCCCAGTCCAGTCTTCCCCAAAACGTCAAAGCGGCCAGTAGGAAAGGCACTGTTCGCATTATTTTTCACCAACTGGGGGTTTTGCGGATTTTGTAAACTAAAAGTAATACACTTGGAAAAATAACAGTTAACTATACCTTAGACTGCTGCAAATCATTAAGTGTGTTCTCTACCATGTCCGACATGTGATCAGAGAGATGTCTATGGGTAACTCCTGTGGGTGATAAAAAATATTATATTGACCACACGAATAGAATGATCCACTCCTTAGAAACGACTGCCAGATACCTGAAACGGCCAAGCCAACTTTGTAGCCAAATCTACCAAATCTACGCATACTGAGCGCAATTCAGCTCAATTAGTACAACAAAGCTGCGGTTTAATCATGCTTTTAAACAAACGCAAACACAACATGCCAGAGGTAATTATTATTCAAGCGTTCACGTTTACGCAGGTGCCAGTCCGAATCATTACCTTGTAAGTTGTAGTAGTTTGGGTTCTGTGTCATTCTGCGGTAAAGGTAGGTCCATGTTAAATAATCCACTGCATCTTGCTTGTTCTCAATCGTCTTTGTTACCACTTCAGCGTTAAAATGATCATGAAGACAATGATCCAAATGCGACTGAAACAGCGAAAGTCCGCATTAGATCTCTACTCTATAACCTTAAGGAAACTGTATACCAGCGTACGGTTCAAGGGATTCTGCTTTAGTTACTAGATGGCAGAGCATTCTTTGCAAACATTGTACGAAACGCGACAACAAACTGTCTTGGGTGAGCGACTGTGTGAGACGAGACAGGCTTTTCACTTTTTCCCAACCTTTGGGAGACAAAATACGTTTTGTATTTTGCGGAGTTACCGCTGTAGAAATCTTTTCCTTGGCGTGTTACATACTAACCTCGATAGGCAAAGGCTCATAGAGGAATTTCTTGAAGTATTCTTTTTTGGATGCTTGACAGAGAATCACTGCCTTTCCTGAATCATCCAATAGTGGCCTGTTTCCTCGGCCAATCATTTGTAATACATCTGTCACGGGATAATCCACATAACTGAAAAAGAAGAAAACAAAACTGTATCAGAAGCACTAGTTCAACTCAAGGAAGTCTTCGAAGCGTTTTTTTTTTTTATATAATAACCCGATAAGGCATATAAGCTCATTGGGAAAGTAAGCACGAAAAGTTACAACCGGACTACCGGACGGAACTTTTTTTTCAAGCCCTGACTGAGATAATTTAATCACACAATTAACTCGTTCTAACCACTCATAACCCGTATTTATGCATTCGGCAAAATGCGGAAGGTTTGGAGCTCGAGCCGATAACTAAACCTCCCAGGCGCGCCAGGTTTTCAAATGAGTGCCGTTTCGTTGTTACTTTGGTCTGCATTGCTACACTGCCAATTTCTCAGACATTCAAAAGAAAAACCAAAACCAACTGTGATTCAAAGCCAAGTGTTGTTTTCCACATGACGGTGTCCTACAGTATATGTTTGTTTCACGTTAAGATTCTTTCTTTGATTTCTTCTGTTTGCTCACACTGCTACCTATTTGAAAAAAGCCTCGATCAAAAACGTGATATTGCGTGGAGAATTTTAAATATTCTTCTAATTCTTAAGTCTTAAAGAGAGAGAAAATTATCCGATCAATATAACTTTTCTCTTCCCTGCATTTTCACGCTGCCGTTACCGCATATATAGTCGTTGCGTGACTTACGCATGGATCTTCCCTTCGTAGAACTGTGTGTCCATGATGACCACAAGGTGAGCGTTCATGTTGATCGCCCAAGCAAGATTGCGTGACACAATCACCACCTGTATGGCTCCCGAGTTGAAGAGTTGTTCTACAATCTTGGTTTCAACATCAGACAGTCCTTCGTGAAGATAAGCCACTCCATAACCCACTGTCTCTTTCAAAGTCTGAAGATTAGAAGGCAAAATTTATGAGCATTACCATCAGTTAAAAGCATGATTTTTTTTCGTCAAAATGTTACACCCACTTGTCAGTTACTACAAGTACTTTAAAACTTGTCATGAATGCCTACTCGCGCAGTCACGCATTTCTTTCAGCTTATCAATAATCTTTCGGCAAGATGTCCGTAGCCTGCCGATCAATGCTCGACGGGCGTGTCCGTGAATGTGTACCGCAAAGTTCTCGTTTTTCTCTCATAAATCGGATATTTTGTTGGTTTTCCTGTCCTCTCTGTTGTTTAGTCAATTCACTAGAATCTTGTATTGTAAATAAGTCTTTCCTCCCCAGCCCCGTCTCGACTAGTTCCAAGGCTATTTGCGGGTGGGAAAATTACTTAATTAGTTACAATGTTGAATTTCCATTCAAGCTGTTGTTGTTGTTGTTGTTGTTGTCTGTTCGTTATAGGAACGTTGTACTACATGGTAACAGAGTCGGCACCGCAGGACCAACGGTAGTTTAGTAAACTAAAAACCAAGTTCCTAAAAACTTGCCTTGTCGTTCAAACGTTTGATAAAAGGTTGCAGATCTTCCTCTGTGCAGTGCAGGAACCTGTTAAAGCAAAATAACCCCTCTAAGGAAATAAACTTAAACCAGTCTCTTTAAAATCGACAGTTACGACTTGAATCAACATCGTTAAATTACTGTTCTGGAATTGTGCTGGATTTTACACAAAAACCGCTTTCCGCTTTTGTCTTTGCTGTTTTGTTATTAAAGTTCACTTTATGTTCTCCTTTGTTCACTTTCCTAGAATAGCAAAAGTCAGGCCGTTTCCTGCGTCTGCTAAAATTTAAATTAATAGCACTTTGCCTTCTCGCACAAACTTGTTTCTTAACCCTTTCTCTCACAGTGAATGATCGAGTCTGGTAAGGTAGTTGTAACTTTTGAGTCTGCAGACTTGAGTCTGAAGACGAAATCCTATGGTGTGACCATTTAAATGAAACTTCTTTGGCAGTACTTTCACATGGTACTAGTTGTTTTTCAGCATTCTAAGAAATGAAATTTGCAAAATTTTGTTGAATTCTACCTTTAGCCACAATTTGGAGTGAAAGGGTTAAAAAGTCTCATGTTAATTTAGCGATGGATTCCACAATTGTCGTTTCTGTTCTTGTTTGTTTGTTTGTTTGTTTGGATTTTTGCATCCCAGCAGTATGCAGGACGTGTGACATGAGAACCCAGTACACGATCTGGTTCACCACCAGTCTCTCCGCAACTCAGTAGTAAGAGCCGACGCCTGGGAAGTCATGGGTTGGAATCCCATCAAGCACTCAGATGGTTTTCCATCTCCTGCATTTGTTAAATCTTTTCTAGCTTACCTCTGTGCATCATTCTCGGCTCCAGAGAAGGTCAGTAGGTCTAGAGCAGTCAGTTTGGTCTGTCTTCTGGACGGCACGAAAACAATGACAGGTTTCTTGGGTGAATGCTTTACAATTGACTGATACATAGGCTTTGTCATAGCAATTAAACGAGATGCTGTGTGAGTGATGTTGAAGCCCTGATAAAAAAGGTAACAAGAAACGATTAAATACGCCTGAAATCGGAAAAAAAATGTATGCTTAACAACGAAGATGAGAAAAGTAGTACACAACAACTGTAAAACTGTGCCTTTCATGGACGGGTTGGAAGGAAGTAACATGAAACAAAAGACATAACAAAATAAACAACACACGATTTAAAGTCCCATCTAATGACAAGCCATCCAGATGGAATTGACAGAAAAAAAAGAAATCCCGGTAGTGGTCAGAGAGCGACTCGAATGTCCAGGACGATTGGATTCCGAGCCCAACAAGCTGATTAGCCGCCTCAATGATCTACAATAATGCAGTTCTAGTTGCCGTCGTCGTGCTTAAGCTAGCCTTATTACGATCATACCTGAATGTGCAGTTCAAGGGGCACTGGTCTGACGTTGGGGTGAAAGTTGAACAGGCCTGTAGCACCAACTCCTAACCACTGGGAAACGTCCTGGCAAATATCAGATAAGAAATGATTAAAAACAATTCAAACGTATGTCGACAGTCTCTGGTAGATTAATCCTTGAACAGTTAACATTTGGAAATGATAATCTTGAAGTGTATGTTTCGAGTTTCAAGATGACTAAATTAGGTTTTAAGACGGGAAAACGGACTGTTTGGGCTACAAAGGAAAAGCAAAACTGATATTAGCTGACTCTCTGACTGATCAAACTAATAAACTTTAGCTTCTCAGTTAAGCATCAGAAAATGAACTTGTGTTCAAATCTGTTTCTTACTAAGACTATGACTGGTTTTAATACCTTTGCATTTGCTAGCGAAGAACTCAGAGCCACAATCCGAATGTTACGTTCAATCTGTGATGAGATGTATCTCATACGAGAACAGATTACTTCCATTACAGGCTAGGAGTCAAACATAATAACAAAGATCAAAAACTAAACACTAGTTACAAACAGAACAAAACATTTAACGTTCAGCATGCAAGCGAGACAAAGAAAATATTTAAATTCAAAATTAAAAGCAAATTCAACTTCGATTTTTGTATTTGGAACCTGAAAATGCCATCCAGTAATAACGCCTACAAGGCAAGTGGAGGATAGGTACCCTTACGCCCGAAGTCTGAAACCGCGAAACCAAATTCAAGGTGTACTGAGCTTCCCAGCTGGCAACCTAGTAACACACCCGGCCCTAGAAGCCAAACATTCCCCAGTACCTGTCACACTGAAACCATTGGACTGCGTGGAAAATTATAACGAACAAAAAGGGAAGGATGGGGATGGAAACCTAACAATGCATAAAAAACAAGCCCGCTGTCGATAACCGAACGGTACAATTGCAAAGCACGCGCAATGGCGCACGCATGCAACAACAACAAGGACCCACTGAACAAACGTAGCCTAAGAGCCGAGCTAACGGAACTGCCGGAATACAAAGATTCACAGAGCCCCGAAAACCTCGCTACACCAGTAAATGCCAGAGAACGCTAACGTCACCTACTCTTGCTTCAAGTCGTTAACTCAGTTAAATTGCATTTATCCATTAAACCGAATTGTCACCTGGGGTGACACAAAAAAATGGCTATTTCACAAGAAAATGACAAGGGTTTGTGACATCTCTGTCTTAGGACTTCGCGCTAAACCCGATTTGTTCAGCCTAAATCCCTTCGTGTTTTGCCAATCACCGATAAACAAAGATAGTTACTAACCATTCTGAAGTTGAGCCTGAGACAGGGTAGGAGGTGTGTCAAACTGCATCCTTAAGGCTGTTTTGGCGGACAATTTTTGACCAAAAAAAACAACAACAACAGTCCCATAAAGCAATTCGACAAAACATCTACCCAGTCTACCGCTTAACCTGAAAATAGCCAATAGCAAAAAGGTTCTTTTCAGCTTACCCCTGATTCTCCACCAATCATATGAGCTTCATCAAGGATGAATAAGTGCACATTTTGCACGTTCTTCCGCTGTTTCCACCGTCTTGACAGCACGTCCCATTGTTCTGGAGTGCTGACAATCACATTACCCTACAAGAAAACATCGGGTGGACAAATCCTAAAAATCTATCTCGCATTCCGCTTCGTGAGAAAATACACTAAAAACAGGTCAAGGCTTGAATGGACAATTTCAGTGAACAAACGACTGTATTTTGTCACAAGAAGCCCCGACTCGATGCTTCTATCCGCAGAAGTGCGGGAACGTTCTCTTAAAAAACAAAAAAAATTGCATTTACTGGTAGAGAGTATTAAGTGATTAGAAACAGAAGCAGTTTATTGCCAACATGCTTCAAATCCCCTGGCTTCCAGTCAACAGTGGCAAACATTTCTAACTTATATTTTCCCGTGTTAACGATACTTCGAGTAGGAAACTGAGTCCATTGTTGAATGTCTACATAAAACATCTCGTTGTTACGACCGTTTATTCAGGAATTATTGCTGCGAAATTTAACTCGTGCAAAATCACCATTGCTTCCATAGATAATGAGATCATGCACCCAATGGTTACCTCGCTTTAACATCGCCCCAAAATTGTAGTAAAAATCACATGAATATCGCTTGCGTTAGCCTTTAGCAGTAACAAGGGAAATCTTGCAATTACAATTAGGTCTAACAAAAAATATCAGCACAGTTATAAACTTTGTGTTCATGTTGTTGTTGTTGTTGTTGTTGTTGTTTACCTTGGCCAAAAGTTTAAGATCTGCACTAGTTTCTCCTGTCAGCATGACCACGTTCTTGCCTAATTGATAGCCAAACTTGCTCTGCCAGTCAGCAAAAACCTGATAAAACCAAGAACAGCACACATTGACCATTCAACTCTTATGGAAACAAAAGAACGTCATTGCATAAAACCCTCAAGTGCAACCTCATGCCGTCCTAATATCACCATGAACGAGGTCAGGATAAAGATTATTATTTTTAATCACAGGTTGCAACGCTACAGTTGTTTCTAGTACTCATACAGACTATGAGAAGCCCCTCTATTCTATTAGGATATGTTTACACTATACCGGATGGATCTAGCGCCGGCACGATAACCATAACGGATGGGGTTCCTGTTCACACATGAGAACGGTGATTTATTCGGACCGTGGCGGAAGTGAATAAGTAGTAGCGAGGACTGGAATCCAATGCGAAGCAAAAAACTATTCAGGAGTGAGGAGTGGGATTAAGGTCACCACGCCCTCTTGGCCAGCCGCTCCAGCGCGATGTGTGTGAAGGACTTGTTCCAGTTCTGTGCCGTTGTTACTAATACTATACCGGATACCTTTTCGTGTCGGTAAGGAAAGCTGTCCGGTATGGTGTGAAGATAGCCTTAGTCCGTCGAGTGAAACGCGGGGGAGTAGATTAAGCCCAGGTAAAACGAAAACTTGCAAAGCAGGAGAGGATTTTTCAAAATCTGGACTCAAACAGCTTATGTGGTAGCCTGCAAATTCAAACGTATTTCTCTCCACCTTTTCGGGTGGAGAGAAGCGACGAACGCAAATACATCTGCATTCGCACGCTACTTATGTGACCATTTTAAAGGGAAGCTACTTCCAGTGGTTGATAACGCGTTTTAGGTGTTTTTCTCTTTTTTATTCTTCCGTGGCTCTGATTGACGCTGCTGAGCAGTTGTCTCCTGTACTCTACTGCACACCACAGACACCTAGTGTATGTGTTTTAAAACACGACTTGCCTGATCAGCCAGCGACTGCATTGGAGTGACATACACACATCTACAGTCAGTTATCTGCTGAAGGAGTCGTAGCACCGCAAACTCTGCACAGATGGTCTTACCACTACCGGTCGGTGCACCAATCAGAACATTCTCATCAGAGTTGTAAAGAGTGTTAAAAACTGACAAGACAAAAACAAAGGCAGACCATGTAACACTGTAGTAATAAAGTTATTCTAGTTTAATCCAACAAACACCATTGTAGTTCCCCAATAGGGTTCTTTAATCCTCTCATCCCGACCCAAATGTTCGCTCAATCCCGTCATCCCGACACAGATGTTCGCTCAATCCCGTCAACCCGACCCTAATGTTCGCTCAATCCCGTCATTCCGACCCTAATGTTCGCTCAATCCCGTCATCCCGACCCTAATCTTCGCTCAATCCCGTCATCCCGACCCTAATCTTCGCTCAATCCCGTCATCCCGACCCTAATCTTCGCTCAATCCCGTCATCCCGATGGTAATTTTCGGCATCCCGCATCCTGTGCGTACTTTCATCCCGAATCCCAACCCTATTTTGCTTTGAAATCCCAAATCCCGGCCTTCAAAACAAGGCAAATCCTGGACGCCGAAAAACTTATTGGAAACCCTAGTCACTGAAGGAAGGCCAAAACGACCGACAACATTAGTTGTATGCATTATGACAATAAATGAACCTATTAAATCACAGTGTGTATAAAAGTTAATAAAGCGTTAAAAAAATTCATACGAACACTCTGAAGGCAGGCCCCACTGAGTTGTCCAAAAGGTGCATAGCACTATCCACCGAATAAATCTCTACTTACCCGCTGGATAGTGATTTATTCAGTGGGTAGCGCTATCCAACTTTTGAACAACCGGGAGCTGCTCTGTACCATTACCCTAATGCATGGTTTTCACCATCAAAGCAAGTACGATTCAAGCACAACTCAAGCACAAGAGTGAGTGTACAAAAGGAAAATTTTGATCCTTGTGCTTTAGTCTAGACTGTTATTAAGGGGACATAAAGAACTCTTGTGCTTGCACTTGTATTTGTGTCGCTCCATAATTGAAAACCAGGTTTTTAGGATGCTCACGTTGCGCGTCTAATAAACAACAGTCATGAAAGTGAAGAACGATCATCTACAACCGCAGTTCAAAAATGAATTATTTCATATATTTCAAAACAACAGTCATGTCAGTTCTTCTTACCTTGGGTCTGTATAGGATTAAAGTATGGAAACTTGTCTTTGTATAAATTCTCAAATGCAGGATTTCTGAGAGCAGAAACTGGCAAAGGTTGAAGATCAAGCAGTTCAGTTGGTGGAGGATTCTTTTCCGGCAGAATCAAATGTCGAAATGATACTGGTAGCTGCGTTTCAGACCCTAAATACAAAAATATAAAAAATATAAAACTTTCATAATGACAACATTGTAAATACTTGAAATGTTCAAACCAGACAACTATCAGCGCACTACTTGTCATGTCATGTCATGTCACCACTTCATCTGAGACAAAAGTTCTTACTTGCTATTTGCACTGGTGAGCTGTCGCACAAAACCAACTATTCTAATTCTCAGCCGCTACTGTACGACAGTTAAGTGATGCGTACTACCGCTTAAAACAACAAGTGCAACCTCATGTCGTCTTCATATCATCACCGATAAATTTAGGGAGAACATACATGGTAGCATTAGTGATAACTCAAGTAACAGGACTTAAAGGGCTAAACGGTTAAGATTTTTGAGGCATATTAAAAAATAATAATAATAAACTCTCACCAAGCCATTTGTCAGACACAATCCTGATGAAATACTGCGGTGGAAGAGGCTCAAACACAGGAACAAAAAACTTCAGCGTGTGTTCATCCGAGGCAAATTTGCTCTTTAGCAGGAAGTACTCATGATGTAAGATGATCTCACTATCAACATCTTCCACAAATATCCACATTGCCTCTGAGTTTCCATGAACTTTTTCGTCCCACTGAAAATCTGGGGTGATCACAAGTTCCACACTTAGAGTCGATCTGACAAGGAAAACATGTTGGAGTGGTTGTATTAGAATAAAGCAACACAAAGTGAAGTATAAAGAAAGAAAAGGGACGGGAAAAAATAATGTGTCCCACATCAAGTTAACAGTTAGAGTTCCAAACTTTGTGGGCGACAGCATTATGGTGTGAAGAGACATGATGATGAAATTATCTTAGTAACTTGGACGTTTTAAAATGTTATGAAGAGACCAACATGAAATTGCCAATCTCAAAGTCTTCTAAGAAAGCCTTATCATACACATAAGATGTAGCAAAAAAACACACTGACCATTCTGAAAAGGAAAGGACAGAAAACAAAACAAAGAAAGCAACTTGAAAAAACACCAAGGCTATATTCACACTATAATGGATAGCTTTCGTCATTCACAAACATCGAACATCGTACCGGCACAGTTAGCCAAGAGGGTTTGGGGCGCTAAATTCTAGTTCTCACCCCAGAATATTTACTTCCATCTCTGTGGGTTCCAGTTCTCACTCCTACTTATTTACCTCTGTGACGGGCTGAATAGGTGTTCACACTGCACCAAAGTACCACACAAAATCTATGCAATATGTGATGCTCCACTTTTGAGACTGGCACAGGGCACCTTTGTTCCATCACAGAAATCGTGCTGCCACAACCACTCCTGTGTCTGAACAGAAGCCCTGTCCAGTCTGCTTTTCATGGCGATGCAAAAGCTATTCAGTACAGTGTGAACATAACCTTAAGCATCTGACCTAGTATAACATACCTTGTTATGGGTTGGATGTGGGTGGCTAACTCCATTTTGGGCAGCTGATGGACAAACTTGTACAGTGTTTTGCCCATTTTGGGCATATGCACCAGTTCACCGATCTCGGTGGCTCCCAAGTCATAGTAACGTTCCCATGGGAATTCCTTCTTCTCAATTCTCTTGATTACCTCCATGGGGATTTTCTTGAATTGGCGCAGTGGACTCATGGACAGCCACCTGGGGTTTGATCAGATTCAAGACAAATCAGAATTGTTTCTTTTATGTTTATCCTATTGATCAATTGTGGGGTCAAGGTAGCTGGATATTGGTCAAACAAGGTGAGTAATCCCGAGAAGGCAAGATCAGACCATCTAGTCTGAACAGGTGGCCAATTAGAACACAGGATTGACCCCACCTTGCCGCCATATAATCCTTGTCTAACATACCTCACCTTAACCCTGGATGATCACAACAATGTTTTGTATTAGTGTAAATAGACTGAACAGACGAGTCATTTAAAGGAAGTTGGAAACCATTCCTTAGATGAGCGCAGTGCAGTGCAGTGCAGTACAGTCACTTTGCACTGTTGGAAATGTATGCAGAAGAGAGCAGAAAGCATGTTGGTCAGTGGAATCATCAAGATAACAACGTTACATTGCAAAATATTACTGCTATGAAAGGTTCAAGGTTAAGCTCCATACAAGAGCTACCAGAGAATTCTAACTTTTTGTGAAAAGACCCAACAAATCATGAAACCCATTAGCAGGAATTGTACTCTGCATAATTTAAACAGTTGACTTACATTCGCTTATCAATCATCTTGCACAAGTTCAAGCTCTTGTCTGCCAGTTGAGCCCATCCACGGTTCAACACAATCTCAAAGATTGCTCTCATCAGCCGGCCTGATGACTGCACAAAAAAGCAAAATTAAAACAGTCATTTTTTTCTCCTTGCCTACAAGTTAAGTGAGAAATGTTCAACGACTTACAGAAATAAAGTACTGTTTAATTTGAACAATAATTACCTGAGTAACATAAACCATATCACACATCAAAGCAAACCCCTCAAGCTTCAAATGAGATATGTATGCCTGAAGAAGAACGTTTACCTTTGAAAAGAAAAAAGTATATATGTATGAAAGAACTTCCAGCTTTTATTCTGCAAAACCACTGTCAACAAAGCCACAAGCCTGAATACACTCAAACTACATTTATTTTCAAACAGCTTTAATGCAGTCACAGTATTTCAACTGCCCAAAATTAGCCATCTGAAGTCACTGTTCCAAAGATTTGGGCCCTGAATGCTATTATGCTAAAACATGCAGGAATTTGACACTTTGGGTTTCATTGCTATTATGCAGGTAAAATGAAGAACATATTGATACTGCAGATGCAACAATCTGCCACTAGATTGTCTTATTACAAAGTCTACCTTTGCACTGGGCTCTTCAATGCTCTCTTTCACAGGAATCGGAACCCGCTCCAGCAACTTGTTAAGCTCCAGTTTCTCTTCTTCTCTGACTGTGATGTACTTGAACTCAGAGGATAGTGAAAAAACTCTAAACAGTTCAATCTCACTGAGAGTTGGTTTGAGCAAACTGTTGTAAGTAGCGATGGTTTCTTGAGTGCAGTAATAATGACTGGCAATGCGTCCCAACTCTGTCACCTTAAAAAAATGATATCTTTGTAAATTATTACTGGTATTAGCACTTAATTAAATTTTTTCAAAACTAAAAGTCGAAAAAGTCAAACAGGCAAATGCTTGTGCTAACCTGGAAGTTTCCTGACTTTTTGTCATACTTCACAAGGTTGTTTTTGTCAAGCTGTGTAGCAGCTGAGTGGATCAAATCTGCTCTCCGCTATAAAAGAATGACTCAACATTACACAACAATAACAAGATCTTTACTTTAAAATGTTAACACATAATTGTTGCAACAATCTAGTTATATACGCAATTTAGACACATAGCAACCCCTTAACAAGTTAAATCACTCTGTTAAGTCTGGTACAACATATTTCTAAAAAAAAATCATTACATATGAATTTTGTCTTTCAATGACTAAGCTATGCGGCCACAAATACAAACTCTCCAGTGTCGATGAAATGCACTCTGGAGGTTGGGGACGTACATGCCGCTTTTCACATGTGAATTTTTAAGCATATATTTTTTTGCTACGATAGAAGTGAAAAAAGACTTGTTTACCTGTTCAAGTAGGGGATCCTTTTCAATCTCATCATGAGATATACCATACAGGGATGGATTTCTCAACATTCTAATATAAAGGTATGTGTAACCTAAGAACAAAATACAAAATAATGCACAAAGACTGTCAGCAAGAGACCACCATACTACGTCCAATAGATTAAAGATGCTTCCAAGAGGAATCAGAAAGAGTCAGTAGAAAAAATACCTAGCCAATGCACAGCTTCCTTGGCATTCTGCACTGTTCCAAGCACAATTTCAGCATTGAGGTTGTCAGCTAGCTTGCTAATAAACTGACTTTCAATGGGTAACTAAAGGAATCAAAAACAAACAACACAAGGTTACTTACATCTAGCCTTTAAACTTGTAATACATTTTTAGGCCATTATAAATTGAGAGGCAAACTTGAGTAATTATTGTAAATGAGTTGTATTTACTCTCAATTAATTCAGTTGGTATTGCTCAAGCTACTGTCACCTGTTTCACTTAGTTTCTATTTTTTTGTAAGTGTACAATATTACTGTTGTTGCAATCCTCTCACAGAACACCAATAACATCACGTGCTAAGCACTTTTCATAGTGCACTAGGTGATTTGTTTTTCAGGCTATAATTTATGATTCCTGCATTCTTGAAGCGCAAAAAATAATACAGAATAAGAACATTATCAAGGTTACCAATAGAAGTACTGTTCTCACTGTTGCCCCTACTGGCCTCTATATCACTACTGTTACCACTACCACTGCTGCTACAGGTACAGTGTAATATACATGCTATAGCTGTACTGTTACTGCTATTGCTAAAGTTAACTACAGCCTTCTACTACTACAATTTCTTCTGCAATTAGAAGTTCCCCTATGACGTTACCTGTTGATTCATGAGCGAGAGGTAGTATTGCAGTTCACTGTGACTTGTAATCAAGATGCCTTCTCCCTTTGTGTCATACTGAGGTCGACCAGCACGCCCGAGCATCTGCATCACATCCAGTGCACCCAGCTCTACCCAGCGACCCTTCTCAGGATTGTAAATCTGCAAAGCGAATAATTTATAATTTTTATTGATGATAGTAATGATAGTTAAAATTGTTATGTAAAATTTAAAAAACTTATTATGCAAGTCATATAATGTACATGTATATTTTTTTAACCTGACCAGTAAGAGCATTATAGTACTAAAAATATCATGGTACTTTGAATGTTGGAGGCTTTAAGACTATGTAACAAACAAAAAAAGGTTAAGTGAATAACAAACTGTTCATAGTGCACGTGTGAGTGTCCTTGGGTTTGTGCTACAATGCACATGTAGTTCTTGGTTATAAAATTCATGAGTATATCAAGGCATATTCAAGCACTAACATTTTATTTTTCAAACAGTGTTCATCTAAGCTGTGCTTATTCACTTTTTCTTAACAATATGATCTATCCCCAATTTTAAAAGTTGCCCTCAACCTTTGAATGACTTTATATAATACTATAATTATTATTTCCCAACTGTTTCAAAAATTCTTCTCTTTAAGGGTGTTTCAAGTACTCTTGAAATCTAACATTAAATTCCAGTATTTTACAGGGACTTCAATGACAAGCACAGCATCCCGTTTTTTAAGAGTTCAAATGTGCCTTTCGACAGATGCTTTGTGGAAAAATACCACGTAACATCTCCCCCCAGAGCAACAGCAACTCAATGAATGTGATAAACCTACACATATTTAGAGTACAATTTGTCTCTGTCTACATAAGTTGAATGGACATACTATACACACTACATCTGATCTATGATGTGGATAACTGTACCTGTGTTCCCTTGATAATCACAGTGTGTGCTGGCAAGTTTACTCCCCAAGCCAATGTTGCTGTGGAAACTAAAACCTGGATGTGCCTGTCAGCAAAGAGATCTTCTACTAGTGTTCTGTCCACTCTGGTCATGCCAGCATGATGGATGGCAAATCCATAAGGAAGCAAGTCTTTCAGTTCCAAGTTAACAGCTTGTTCAGCTTCAGTTCTAAGTAATGGTGATTGCAATAAAATTACTTATTATTATGATAAAGATAAACATGTACATTTCAGTGAATGAGAAGAAACAGTAACAGCAGGGAGGGGGAATACAAATTGAAGAAAAAAATTTTTGTAAAGTTGACAAAAATCAACAATAGCAAAAGTACAAAATTACTGGCACTTGAAAGTGGAGACAAGTCGTGATCACGGCCTGGTTAGCAGCTGAAAGGTGGCAGTGATTGTGGCGCCTACTAGAACACTTCAAAACAAAGGTTATATCTTAGGTATAGTCTTAGCCTATAACTTTGTTTCTCACCAAGGTAAAAACAAAGTAAAAACATAGCAAAATAAAACTGCCTTTCTGCGTGTCCAAAACTATCCCTTGCAAATAAAGGCCTCAATAAATTTTTATAAGGTTGACAAAAAATCAACAATAACAAGAGTACAGAGTTACAAATGGCACTTAAAAATGGAGACAAGTCGTGGTCGCCTGCTTAGCAGCCAAAAGAAGAGTCTACTAGAACACTTCAAAACAAAGGTGTCATCTTAGGTATAGTCTTACTCACATAGCATTCAGTATCTTTTATTTTTTAAGCAACCTTTATCAATAATTCAGGCTCAAAAGTCTTGTAGAGTACATACCTAAGGACTTCAGTGCTAGCTGAGTCTTCCCTTAAGAAATGTCCTAATGTGTCTCTTTCAAGGCACAGATCTCTGATGGCTCGAGCCGTCTTGCTAGTCTCTTTCCTTGAGTGTACAAATATCAGCACTTGGTTCTTTCCAGCATGTTCAATAACTTTTTCATACACAATGTCATTCATTACCTTCAAGAAAAATTACAGTGACATCATTATTACAAAACCTCTCTTCTTCTGCAAAAAAAGGAAGGTTCGTGTATTTTTAAATGACTTTTGAGCAAGATGAGTTGTGTTCAAACAGCAGCGGACAGCCAAGTGGGAATCTTAAGCTGCCAACAGTGAGCCATCTGAACGTTCTTTGTTCCAAAGACTCGTCCCTGAATACCACTATTAAGCAACCAGGGATTTGAAACTTTGGGTATAACAAACTCATGTGATCAACATTTCATTTTTTACATATAGTCAACTCCCAATAACTCAAACCTTCTGGGAAAATCAAAAAAAATTATAGCTATAAGGAGGTTGAGTTATTGGGAGTTCAAAGCAAATAACCGAAAATAAGGAAATGGGATGGGACAGGGGTACAAGTAACAAGCACAGTCCACTTCAAGGGAAGCAAGAGATATATTGATATCAAGGAAAAACAATTAGGCAACAAAGCTCGATCAATATACAGGGCTGGACAAAAAACAAAAAAGACTGACACTGGATGTTTCAGACCGCTATGCACTGTTTTTTTTATGCATTTACAGTATAACATGGTTCAAGTTCTCAAGGGTAAAATTATATAGAAATGATCTGAGGGGAAAACAACATTAGTGGAAGGTTCGAGTTATGGAGGATTCAAGTTACCAAGGGTAAAATTACAGTAAATGTACTAAGGAAATCCAGTGGAAATCAATTTTGGTTCAAGTTAACGCCACATTTGAGTTAGCAAGGGATTGAGTTACAGAGAGTCAACTGTTATTTAAAGACATCCTAAAAGGGGTCAACTGAAGGCTAGACTAACATTAACAACCTAAAAACCTACAATGAACATGTTATAGGCTATTTTTGTATTAACTTTGGCCTCTTTTTCAAAGCGAGTGCTGATGCTCACCTTTCATATGAAAAAGACTTTTCATTCTCATGCAAATTAAGCCTTAGTATAAAAAACAACAGTCAGGGCAACTCAGAAGTGGGTTATTTCTGACCATTGACTGAACATAAAAAAACTTATCAACACTGTCCTTTCAATCTTTATAGTGAGCCTTAAGGACAAAGAAATTAAAAAATTAATAAAAATATTTATTTGTTGTCTTCGGTTATTATTGCTTCTCCCGCACAGAACATCCAGAACATCCAGTATTATTAGATTATGTACATTACACTTAACAAACCTGTAATCTCTTGATTGGTTTCTTCTCTGTGACCCCAATATACTGCTGCTCCAGTGGAACCGGTCTGAAGCTGTTATCAAAGAAAAACAAACCCTTGGCAGGATTCACACGCATGAAGGTAGCTACATCCTCATAATTTGGTAGAGTGGCACTCAAACCAACAAGTCTGACCAATTCTTGAGTCGTTTCAATCTGTCTAATGGTACGTGCAACTAATGATTCCAACACTGGTCCTCTGTCATCATGTAGAAGATGTATTTCATCTATGATGATCAGTCTGACAAGCTGTGTGAAAGTTCTCTCCCCTCCCTTGCGAGTGATGATATCCCATTTTTCTGGTGTACAGACGATAACCTGTGTGCTGTTGATCTGTTCTTTGTTTAAGTTGTGGTCTCCAGTCAACTCTGATACTGTCAAGCCATAAGTACTGAGCCTCTATAACAGGGAGATTATCACTGTTCTTAGAAGTCATTATGATGTATGTTAACTTTACATTGCCCCCAAACTGGTACAGAACATTAAAATGATATCTTGTCAAAAACATGTGTGCATGCAGGAGACTTTGTGACTGAGTGTATTTTCAATTCCCTCTTCATGAATTTGAGCTTTCAGGTCAGCAATTACTCCCAATCCTATGAGCTTCAAAAAAGGCATTGTCAGTCTAATGGGTAGGTACTTGATGTATGGGGACACATATTGTACTAACTTTACTTGCATAAGTTATACCTTTGCTTTTTTCGCTTGGTTTCTTCTAAAGATCATGTTTTGCAGTGAATGGACAATATCAAATCGATATTTCATGGATAATAGATGTTAAGACCTTGGCTTTTACAACCCACGTACGCGTTTTGTTGGTTTTCTTCTGCAAATCAACACTAACACATGCCCGATCTATCTATGCTTGTCTTGTTTAGTGTTTTGTTCCCTCTATAACCAGTTTCACTGAATGGAAGTACAGTCATTCGAAATAATTTGGCATAAAATAAGCCAAATTGGGCATATTTGCCAAAGGGTTTGACAGAAAAAATGGAAAATCCTAAAGCAGATGGGGGTTAATGATTTTGGAATTCCGGGGTATGGGGGAAAACACATTTTGGAAATTCCAAAGGCGAGACAGGTTTAAATATGGAAGCTGTCCCTGGTATGGTATGGATATTTTCTGGAATAACAAACCCTACCCCTAATCCTAAACCAATTCTTCCATGAAAGTTTAACTTACCTTAGTGAAATTTGCAACCATTTCCTGCACAAGAGACTTCATAGGTGCCACATAGATAGCTTTGAATTCCTCCAGATTGATTGTACCATCAAGGTTAATATGTTTGCCAATTTCTCTCAAGATTGTTAACAAAGCTACATTTGTTTTGCCAGCTCCAGTTGGAGCACAAAGTAACAGATTCTCATCAGTGTTAAGAGCAGTGTTGCACAGTCGGCTCTGGATCCTGTTTAAGGTGTCATAACCTTCAAAGGCTGGCTGAGCGTATTTGGGCAAACTTGTAATTGGAACTCGTTCCTGCAAATAAAACAAAGAATACAAGAGCAAGTTAGCTACTACTTCCTTTCTCTCTCCACAGGGCTCAACAAAAATCCTGTCCAGTAGTCCAGACCAAATAGATTTCTTGCTGGCAAGAAATCTGTAAAGCTTAACTTGCCCCTGGCAAGTCATCCTCCAACAAAATCATTGACTAAGACAAGCAAGAAGTGGCCCCAGGCAAGAAAAATCTGAGAGATGCTTGTCTAAAGGAAACAACACTTGAATCCATTTTTTTTTTGAGCCCTTCTTTACACTTTCAAAATAGCTTTACTGAAAAACAAATATGGCCTTTCTAAGTTTCTCATGGACAAAATCACACCTACATGTTCAAGATGATTCCCTTGCACCTTTAATTTAAACTGAGTTTAAAATTAAAAAGGAAACAAAAAACATGGAGTAATATTTCTCTGGGGGTACTAAAGCAATAATTAGAATGCAACTTTATTTTTGTAGTTCTCAATACAAAGATACTACAAAAAGAATTTAATTTTCATTAATTTTAATGAAGCAGACTACCTCACCTCTCCAGCTTCATAAGGTTTAGGTTTCAGAGCAGGGACATGAACTTCTTCATAACCTTTCCTTTGTTTCCTGAATGAACCATCTGGAAGTTGGCACCTCTTGTTGGCCATAAGATGGCTGCCGTCTTTAAAGGTCAGATCTTCAAGATCCAGTATTTTTCGACTGCCTCGAGTCTACAAGGGAACAAAACAAATAAACCATCTTTTAAAAAGAAATCATGACAAGGTGTATTCGACAAATCATAAGTATCTAAAAACAATCTTAAGTTGAGTAAACAAAGCATTTTAGGTCTTTGCTTTACACATGTTACACCATTATGGGCTGTTTCTTCCCAAAGAAATGTAAGAAAGTGTGGAAAAGCCAATCAAGAGTTTTCAATAATGTGGCCAGCATCTACGCAAATTTATTGGAATTCAATACTTCCAAAGGATTGGTTTGGTACACTAATATGGCCGCCACTTCATTGTTTTGGAACAACAATATGGCTGCTGAGATGTCATGTGAAAACACTCTACTTGATCGGATAAACTTAGTTAAAATATCAAGTGATTTTGTTATAGAACCTGTACCTGATCAGATTCAACAGCATCCAGATCTGCAGCAATCCTAGCCTTTCTATTTGCTGCCTTCCGTGCTCGTTCCTCCTGTGAGATGTACATGAAAGAAGATTAGTCAAACCATTGTTCTTTTGACATGTACATGACCATTGTTCAATACATTTCTTTGTGATCAAAGTAAGATGTTGAAAAATTCCCCATGGTAACCAATGTCTACTTGTTTATTGTACCACATAGTAACCAGGTAATAGGGAAGACATTTGCACTCCTACAGTATAGAAAAGTTGCCAACATACTTTAGATGTAACAAAATGCTATAACCCTAGCGTTGATTTTTAAATAGAAAAAATACCTGCAAAACCTTCTGCCCCCAGAGCACTTTATACAACATAAAATAATCTACAAATGTTAAATTTAAATCTAAAATTTTAATTCTGGGATTTAAACACCATTACAATATACATGTATATGACCATTCATTAAAACAAAACCTCTATGGCAATTCACCCATGTGGTAGTACTGTACATGTAACTGCTTTTCAGTATCTTATCGAAATTTTTTCATTTAGTTATTTTTTTGGAATTTTGTATAGGGGGCACTCTTGCTTGTGATGGGACAAAACAATATCTACTGGTTTTATTCATTTAACCAACCTGAATCAAGTCTTCTTGCTCTGTCTCTGTCAGTGCATGAAGTATCGATGCTAAATCAGGATCAGAGCTCATCTTCTCCTCGATCTCCTTCTTATCCTTAGCACTCTGTGCTGTCGCAAGCAATGTACAGTACAGCACCATGTTCTTATTTTTGCGTAGCAGCCTGATAAATGAGAACTTGTCATGTCCTAGAAGTAACATCATTTTGTTCTCAAGTTCTCGCTCATCCTTTGCACTCTTAAGAATTTCCAAGACTTCTTCAGCTTTAGATCTTGAAGCCTCTGCATCTGCGTAATATTTGTTCAGCTCTCGTTGCAACCAAAAGGCATCAATGTCTCGAGGGTGAAGGTTGTCTCCTGACCTTTGAGATCTTTCCTCTTCCAGCTACAAGACAAATGTGACAAACATTTCTGAGAAATTCTAATTCTTAAAATATATCTAGATCTACTGCCATGCACAAATTCAAGTACATGTACTATGGCCAACAAGCACATTTACCATTGTTATGCGAAAAGTCTCAGAAGGTTACGGTAGGTTTGACTTGATTTGATTTATTTGTTTTTGTCACAGATTGTAGAATTTAGACAAAATAACCCAAAAGACGGTGACAGGGAAGCCTGAACTGGAAGCCTGGGGCTTAAATGGGGTCCATAAACTAAACTAAGATACAGGAAAAAAGAAGAAGAAGCAACTTAAATTACTTAAAAGATTTACTTACAGAACAAGACAATAGGAGAATGAAAACAAAATTATGACATATGTTGATTCCAAGAAGTTGAGCTATATCATTATTTAGAAAATATAAAGAGGGTTGGATTGTTAAATCAACAAAGATTATCTATTTGTTTTCATTCTGTCTATCAGTCTTTGCTTACCCCTCCCTGAAGAGTCATTGTCGTATCAGCTTCCACACCCTCTGCCTCATCACCCGATTCTTCATCCATGACTTCATCAAAGTCTTTATCTTCCTGCAAGAATAAAGCATAGAGGAATCCATTTTTAAATATCCTTGTAGAACATAGTGCTGACAATGTTGTATCAGCTATTCTAGCCTCAAGAGTTCACAACACACGATCATTCAAAAGAAAACTACAAATTCCATGACTTTCTCTGACTTTTTCTATGACCTTTTAAACTTTTCCATAACCTAAGGTTCAGCTGCCCATTTCAAAAGTTTTCAAAACTGTTCTTGTTTTTTGTGATATTTTTACCTACAGTTATAACTCAGTTTGACAGACAAACTCTGGTGTCCACCAAAACGGGTTTCATTCGCACTATTTAATTACTTGTCTCTATACCGTGTGGCACAAATTTTCTGCACAAGTTAATTATTGGGAATTGGTGATTATTTGTGTTTTGCAGAAACTAATTTTTTTGCGATTAGGACAGACTGGTTTTTCTCACTGGGAATTAATTTTTGCAATTTTCAGAAAGTCCAGGAAAAATCACTGATAATATTTTCACTTTTATTGACTGCATGCAATGGAAATACAAATATTATTTTCAAACAATACTGGGGTGTGCATACCCTGTGTTAAACAAGTAAAACAGATTACTTTCCTTTGTCCGTCAATTACAATAACCTCTGCGGTGAGTTATTAATTTGATGATCAATCGGAAGTGAATTTAAGTCAGAAAATTTTTACACTGTAGTAAATTTTTGCAGAAAATATGTTTGCGGTAATTCTTTTTTTTGCAGGAACTTACATGTATTTTGTGGACTGCTGGAAAAATCACAAAATTCACAAGGTAACCGTCAATTTTACATGATTTTCCATGACTGACAATTAAATTCCAAGACTTTCCAGGTTTTCCATGACCCATAAAACCCTGCCGTATTACTTTGACATAAGAAAGATTTTCTTTGAAATTACCTCTTCCTCCTCTTCATCAAATTGTACAGCAACTCCATATGTCTCGTCAATTACTTCATCTAATGTATATAGTCAAGTGAAAAACATTACTGAGAACTACAACTTTGAATCACAGGAGAGATCACAAACATTGTCACAGTTTGCTGATCATAATCATAACCTAAATAATCCACATGACTTTCAGAATCAGGTAAAGCAAGGATTAGTTTTAATCATATGATCAGCAGGCTTTACTACATTTGTAAACCTTACCAGCAATATGCTCATCTCTACAACACATGCTGCGCTTCAAGTAAGATGTTAAATTTTGATGCTGTTTTCCTTTCACTCAGACAGAAAATTTTTTTTCAGTTTATAGTAAAAAACATTTTCGGAAATACAGCCACAAGGAAAGAACTGAATACTTACTTTAGCACATTTCATTTTACATTGCAGTTAATAATAGTGCAAGGGGTAAGACAGGAAAAAGAGCTGACAACCAGCAATTTTGTCACTTTCAAACACACAACTTTGCCTCTCCCACCTGCTACTCCAATTATTCTGCACTGTAGAAGATTTTGACTGGGATGTGGTGGTTGATATGATGATCAAAGTTACACAAAGTAGTGGGCATCAAGTTGACTAGATTTCAATGATCAAATCTGTAATATGAATGCCAGCTAAGGATAAAAAACAAATTCATCAACACTGACCATCATTAAGTAAGCTTCTGTCAACAGAGTAGTCCGTAATCTTCTTTCCCAAATTCACCAGCAGAGCATATCTTTCATCTGGCATCCCACCAAGCAAAGACACTATCTCCTTTTGACGTTCTTTGTCCTAGGAGCATTGGTTAACCCAGATTAAGTCGCAAACACTTACATATCCAAATCATGACAAAAAATCAAAGTGTCCAAGCATACAATATAGTAACAGTAATAATTATATTGAACGGAAATATATGGAATGACTCATATTTTGAACTGCTGATAAAGATATGAAAGTGGAAATGATCCTCGCAGTTGGATAAACAACCTAAGCAGTTGAAAAACTCATAATGGCCTCCTTTCCAGTTGGCTTGATTAGCTTAATGGATAGAGCGTTGCATCCGGTCATCATAAAGGCCAGGGTTTACCGGTAATTCCCAGTCAAGCCTGAATTTGTTTGGGTTCTTTTTCAGCTACTTTTTTTTTTCAATTATTTATTCAACTGCGAGGATCATTTCCACTTTGATAATAATAACATTATAATAATAATAACATTATAATAATAATAATAATAATAATAATAATAATAATAATAATAGTCAAACTCATGAATGTTGGTTTCAAAATGAATAAAACACAACAGTTAAAACAGAGTTTGTTCAATCTTATTATGACCAACTGAATTCCCTGCAAGGTTGGTGTCTTAAAACCTTAATAAAAGATAATGCATTAGTACACTTTTTAAGCCAAAAAAATTGTTGCTCAAGATTTCTGAGCTTAGTCGTTATTGAGAGTAAAGAGAACACCAAACACATGGCCCCTTTCACAAATAATTTGCAAACATTGCATTTACAGCAGCAAAGTAAAGGCATTCAAGTGTCTTTAAAAAGGAATAACAAAACTAAAAACACATAATCGGGTAAAAAAAATTCAGTCATTTTTCTTCAAAAGACTTGTGCCTACACATTACCTTCATCTTGTCATCTTTCAACGCTGCTAGAACTTCATCAGCGGCCCCACATAAAATATCACGTGGCTGGGCAAAACAAAAAAATCAAAAACATAGGTTTATCCATAAATATATGTATCTGTTTAGTTTGTTTACACTGGAATTCAAGGAAATGAGGCAAAATTGGGAAAGTCATTGGTTGAAACACTCTAAAGGATTTCATATACAGTGTGACAAGACTTTGAAAACATGAATGCAATATGCCAACAACACAAAGTGAAGATACCTGATCTCCAATGGCAGCCTGGATAAAACTAAGTAGAACTTCATAGGTGGACTTTGTTTCTCTGGTTTTTGGTCGGTATCGCACTCCTGCTAAATCTGATGCATCTTCTGACAAAAGGCTGCCACTTGTTTTACCCTTGGTAAACTCTTCTCGCTCAGCCAACTTTTGTCGTCTAAAAAAAACAAATAACAAATAACTTCACAGCAAAACTGATATTAGGAAGAGAATTATTGTGAAGAAACCCCTGGAACATTATGAATGTTCTTGTCTAATATATTCTTGTGTTGTCAACAACTCCTGTTTTTAACAAAGTTGCTGAGCTAATGATTCCTAACAGCCAAGCAAAATTTATCTCCAGCCCCCAACCTAAACAACTATTGAAATAACAACACCTATTGGTATCCTACATGTAGTAAGGATGAAGTTCAAACATAAGGGCCAGTTTTACTGCTGTAGCAGAGGTGGGGGTGGTGGCAAGGAGCTGTATTCAGGGTTCATAGAGATTTTTGGATCCAAAAGTCAAGACTTTTTCCAGACTTTTACCAAAAACAATACTTTATTTTTCCAGACTCAAGGTTAACAAATAGGTGAGCAATAGAGATCTTGAAAAACACAGGAACCAAGCCTTTTTCATGCTGCACTTCAAACATACGGTAACCACAGTGCAATGAATACATAAGAGAATTAAGAGACTTCTCATTCTGTGATTAAATGTCTTCTATATGGCAAGATTGAATGGGATTTGACCATGGTGAAAAAAACTCACTTATTAAGTACTTGTTGTAGCATTGAAAAAAAAAACTCCAGACTTTTTACTATTTTTCCAGACTTTATGTATCTCTATTTTCAATACCCTGAGTATTGGTATAACAAACTTATAATAATGTTGCAGTTACCAAACAGTAAAACCAGTAATGTTCAATTCAACATTGCTGACTACAGTGTACACCATAGCAACTACTAACTTGGCTTTATTCTCTTCTGAAACAGGAGGCTTAGTTCTCTGATACTTGTCACCCATTTTGATTCCTCCAATGTGTCCCACCAGTGACATAACCTCTCCTGTTGCTTCATCACGACCACGGCGCTCAATAAGTGAGCGATCAGCTTGCAACACAAGATTGGAGTTCTAAAGAACAATAGCATTAATACAAGAGTATTGATTATGCTTTACAGTGGAATGACAGTACAATTATATTAACTTGCAGCTATACCTACAGAATACCTGGTCATTTCAAAGGGGCCGTATCACGGCTGTCTAGTTCAAATTTTCAAAATTGCCGACAACACGTCCTTATTCGCTATGTCAAACTTGACGTTAGTAAAGAAGCCACTTGTAAATAACAGAATCGCAGTTCAGTGTCAAACAAAAGTGTCTTCCAAGCATTTCATCAAATGTTACAAATTAACCATTTCACATAGACCATAATACACCCTCAAACATTTTGCCTGACCATTGTATTGGATTTCTCTTGGGGTGACTGTTATACCCCGGAGAAATTGGAAATAATGGTTATGCAAAGTCTGGAGGGCGGGGTGGGGGGGGGAAACAAGGTGCATTATGGTTTATGTAAAAGAAGTGAATAACAAAAATAAACTGTGAAAAATTGTTAGGCTAACAAGTTTTCAAAAGCCACAATTCCAATCCATTTTAAACTTATAACCACAGTTTGTCTATCTGTGCCATGCCAACCTGGCTTGGAAGGATCTGACCAGGGAACAAAGTGATCAGATACCCTGGTGATGACCAGGCTCAAGTGGTTACCAGGAGAAACAGTTATTTTGAAAGGCCTAAAATTCAAGTAAACCGCAAGACTTCAGATGAGTCCCAAGTAAAAATAACTCCTTGGAGTTGCGGTCATTTTAATAATAATATTACTATTTGCGGAAAAAACTAATTCGAACCTGGTACCACAAGCTCGAAGCTAAGTTTTTTACCGGTAATACATGAAGTTATAAATGTAAAACAGTGCTCAAAAGTGCGCATTTGCCTGAGGTCACGGTAAACAAGTAGGAACGACCTATAAGTACATCAACTAAAAAGATGCTCAACTATGTAAAATTCGATCAAAAACTACAGCAACGTTAGCTTATATAATCAGGAAGGGTTAATTAAGCTAACACGTGCTGGCTGAAAACAGATCGAGAGCTAGAAAAGTGCTAAACTTACCGCTTTATATTCATACTGTAAGGATCTGGCCGTGGCATCCGCCATGGCAGTATTACAGGTCTATATCTCAGTGTAAAAGCTTGTCTTGAACAGCAACTTTTCAGCAAGTTGCTTCAAAGAACGCGGACATATAGACTGCTAACTTTCTCCGCTGCAAAGCCAAAATGGCCGCCAAACGTTGCCAGTGCGTATACAAATGGTGTTGTCCGCTGGGCAGTTAAAAATAAGCGAATCGAAGCGACGGACCCGAAGCGGCCAGTAAGACCAGTGGCTGTGTGTCATCGCAAGGGTTGTGGACAAAACACTAACTGAGAGGGAATAAAGTTTGAAGAAGCGCGACTTTACTTTTTAAGAGACCTTTTCATTGCCGTCACCGTCGTTGTTGCTTGAGCTCCTTAATGTCCCTAGATGCAACCTAATTCAGTCAGTTCCCTAACCCTAATCACATCACTAAACTTCAGCATCGCAGTCCACGGCGTTTACGCGGAAGGTACCGGGTTCAAGACTTGCTATCGCCCTTCTTTATGAGAATTTAATGGATTCTGTTTTCTTCTTCCTTTTTTAAAGATCTTTAGCCTCAAGATTTGTCACAAATGAAGTACAATATGAAGCACGAAAAATAAAACTTATATTCACTATGCATATTCTGAATTTTTTGAGTGTGTGGTATATATTCTTTGCTTTGAACGTTCTGTTGTAACTGTTTTCAGTCGCTTTTAACAGGCAGGGGCACCCAATGGATCTGTTCCTCAAAATATCTTCCGAAAAAAAAATTGCTGGCTGGGTGATGTGGAAGAAATAATATGTCCTTGCAAGGAAAGTGTTGCTGGGAAAAAAATAATTCAGGGTGTCTGAGGGGATTTTATGTGTAGAATAGCTGCTATGGGTTATTTGTCATAAACCTTCCCCTCCCCTTCCCCACCACTGAAAGGGTGAATTTCGCCGATAGGTCACCCCTATTTTCCTACCGAACACCCCCCTTCCCACCACTGAAGGTCTGAACTTTGCCCCTATGGCCACACCCAAACTGGCCATCAATGTCTAGACATACGTCTGCTGGGAAACTTCCAAGTAAGTCAGGTTGTAGGTGCACCTTGCTGGCTGGGAACTCTTCCATCAGTCTTGCTGGGAGCAAGGAACAGATAAACTTTTCCTAGCAATCTCCCAAAATGTTTAAAATGGCTTCAGAAAGCTTTATTCATGCTTTGTTATTGTTTTTAGGTCTTTTTCTCCACATTTCTCTTTGGGTGCCCCTGAACAGGTACTGGTATCCGTACCAAGCCATTGAAAAGTGCTTTTATTGCCTCGCCCGGAGGTGATTATCCTGTACTATTCACATTATTAGAGGGCAGAGAGGAGCCGCATCCATAACATTCCATAGTGTGGTGTCTTCAAATGGGTCACTTTCCAGCGATTATACATGTTATCCTAAACATCCTTATAGGGAATTAACACTTCACGAAATTAAAGTCGCGTTCATTTCAGCGATACCTTATTTCATAAAGGGTAATTATAGCGGAGCTCTCTGGCACCCAAAATGCATGCAGCGGAGCCTCCATTACTATAGAAAATGGAAACCTATCAGATGCAAGAAAATTGGTATTCACGTGACCGTGCGTCCGTACGTACGTCCACCCTTACCTGTAAGTCGGGTTGAAATTTCGCATTTAAGCTCCCGCGCGTATTGGCGGTAAATCGCATGGCCACCAGGACTTTATTTTAAACAGAAAAAAAAAAACAACAAAGCCTGGCCTTTTTTTCGACTAAATTTTAATGTCTACACTGACGTGGATAACAGAGAAAGAGCTACAGAGAGAGCGAGAGATGAAAAACAAAGGATCGCAAGTTCGTTGGAAAAACAACAAGAAAAGTTTCTAGCGGCGGTGAGAAAATAGGGCCATTTATACGAGGAAAAATAAGACGCGTCTTAAATAAGACGCGAACTGTACCATTTATACGAGCTTGCCTTATCTAATAACACGCGTCTTAGCTAAGCCGCGTCTTATTTTAGACGAAATGTGCCGTTTACAGCTGTGTCGAAAAAGGTTGTCGGAAAAGTGCACGCGACAATCCCGAAAGGTATTATGGGTGGTTTTGAGTTCACTGTTCTTCAAAGAAATTTGAAAAAATGGCACGAAAGGCCATGGACTTATGTTTGAAAGTGCTAAAGGAAAGCAAAAAAAACTAAGTTCTACAGCTACAGTGTCAGGAATAGTGTATTCATCATATCCCATATTACCTTTCGGGATTGTCGCGTGCACATTTTTCTCCGACAACCTTTTTCGAAATAGCTGTATACGGAAAGTTCGCGTCTTATTTAAGACGCGTCCTATATGTAAGACGCGTCTTATTTTTCCTCGTATAAATGGCCCCAATGAGAAATGCTAGCGGCCAGCAAGGTGAAAATGAGCAGCAGTGAACAAGAACACAAGCAACAAAAGTTTTCGTGAGAACATACGACATTTCCTCCATGATAAAACGTGCAACTATTAAGTTTCAAGTTGTAGTCTTACAAATCAACAGTAAAGAAATGTACAAAAACCAGGACTGTGTGCTGCACGTGCAAAGTCGGTTTTATTGGTTTTTTTTGCTAATTAGACTTACTGAGTTTTTTTGCCGTTCTCATTTCCGTGGCCGTTTAGCATAACATGATATCTTTTTTTGTTTAGCTTGCTCTTGGCCCAGGCTTTTTAATTTTGAGCAGACATACCATATCATATTTAGAGTTACCATATTTAGAGAGCATTGAAAAATGGCTCGTATACCATATCAGAGCTCTAGAATTGCATTATCCAATGATTCAGTTTTTAATAAAAAGTGTTAGCTCATTCTCTCTTGGTGAGCCCTTAAAGGGTGCTTTCCAAAAGTCAGAACTGGCCGGCAGGACCATGGACGGATCATTCATTTTGAGTGCCCTATGTTGTAATTTTGATTCCTGAACATAGCTTTTGCAATACGTATGTGTTTGTATGGTCATGCAAATAAAGCTCGTTGTTGTTGTTGAAAGTGAAATAGACTTTTTCCAAGAGTTTTTTATGAAAAATGATTTCCTTCGTGCATACTATATATTAGGATTTGACTAATCTGTCTGGATAGCATTGATTAAAAGTAAAATTCTCATTACGACGGGAATGTCCTGGCCGGTCAGTTCTGACAAGTGGAAAGCTCCTTTAATTCAAAGGGTTGGGCTTCTTTGAAGAAGGGAGCTAAAACGAAAATTTACTGTACCTATTAGGCTTACCCCGAAGATGTGGACGCTTATTCGAAGAAGGTAGTATCTGGGTATCTATTCTCAGACCCTCTATGTTCTATTTAGAGATCGTTGAGCGCACGCGTCTAAAAATAAAAACGGCGTTGTTTTCATTGACTTCAAGTGTAAGGGAGTGCCGCGCTCGCTCTCGCCCTCTCACTTCGCTTTCGTACAGTGCTCGCCGATTTTCCAAAAGAAAAAGAAAACAACGTCTGTTAACAGACTAGAAGACAAGGGAAAACAGCATGTTCAGTTTTTACGTCACCAAAGCAACAAGTGCATTTTCTAGCCAGCTTATCCTTTCACAGTTTTTTCCGAGTTTCCCAAATGAAAGTGAGCAAAGGCAACCAGAGGAGGGGATGGGTAAGAGGGACAGAGGACAAGTTTACCAGCAGCAGAGCATGTTTGGTTCAAGTATCTTTATCTGACACTCAGGTTCACATCCGCTTACACAAACTATAATATTCAAAGCTTACCGATTACATCATGACTATTTCACAAAATCGGATATCAATGGCTTGGGCACCCATTACATTATATAATATAAAGAGAGTCGAATAGACGCTTTGAATTGTCTTAAGCAAAGAACAGACATTGTCTGTATTTTACGAGCCGTCATAGTTAGGTATTCCTTTTCAGTGTAGCTCTGGCCCTGAGAAAGGCTTATTTGTTAGCCGAAAGATTGGACTCAAATATATCAGTCCTTTGCTGTATTGCCAGCCTTGCATTCAGTTTTGTGTTAATTGTCTGTATAGCCCTGTATAGCTGTTGTTGCAAAGGAGTCTAAACAACAAGAACCGCGAGTCTATACAAAGTATTTGTCTCGAGAATCAACGGAAATGCTTGTCTATTGTAATAGTCTTTTGTATGGGCTGCCCAACTACCAGCTTAACAAATTGCAGAGAGTTTTGAATGCCTCAGCCTGGCTAGTTTGTAATACCCCTAGGTTTTGCCACATCTCACCCCTTCTTCGTGGTCTGCATTGGCTTCCTGTTAAAGCCCGAAAACAATTTAAGATACTGCAAGTATTACGTTCAAAGCAATTCAGAGCCTTGCTCCTAAATATCTATGCGATTTACTAACATTTAAATCGTCCTTATATAACCTTAGATCTTCAGGTAGTATTTTACTTTCGAAGACGTCAAATGGGGTGGCAGGGGATAGGGAGGAAAGGAAGGCTAGTTTATAGCCGGCAGTTTAGTCAGTAGTTAGTCCGTCCGGAACTGAAGGGACTGGGTTCGATACCTGCCATCGATTTCCTGCTTTGGAAAATTTTAACCGCTATTCTTAAAAAAGGCACACCGTAAACATTGCTCTAGCGATCCTCTCTTGCCACAATTTGTCTTGCAGAGTGTGTCAATATCGTGTTTTAGGACTTCACGAGTCCCGTCTAATGCCACGTGGACCCTCTTTTAGCCTTTCTTTTCCATCCTGAAAAGGTTCTTAGAGGCCTAAACCGGAAAAAAACTTTTTATTTTATTCAAAAGCAACTGCTTTTTTCGTCTCCATGTGTCGTTTAACTGTAACGAGAAATATTTAGTGTTGAAAGTAAATTTCACTCCGCTCATTGAGACCTTCCTGGATCGGTCGGGCGACGGGAAACGAGGCACTGTATGAGCATGGCCCTACGTCAACCTACGGGTCGTCAACATCCTGTTAACAGCTTTCAAATTTGTTCGAACAAGATACCACTAATCAATTTGTTACAAAAATTATTTATGATAAATAAAGTGCAATTTTAAGCTTAACCGAAGACGCGAGTGTCTGGGCAGGATTGTGTTTCCTCCCCTCTTGGTTTTCTGGTATTTTGTATCACTTACAATTGAACCTTCATTAGACGCTCACCTATTAAGTGGCCACCCTCTATGAGTAGTAGTCCGAGTCCAGAAATAACTGTAGAAAAGAATTGCAAGTGGCCACCTCCATCAAGACAGCAAAGGCCCTTTTTACATCCCGATGAGAGTTCTCCTATTGTTGTGTCATGAGCTTGGTACACTTAGCTAAGCTCTACTTTTAAAATATGTTGAAGGATAATACAGTCAGAGACAGAATATGACTACAGATTGTGGGCCAGTAATGCTGCTCCAGTCGCGTGTTTGTTAAAAAAAATGATGTTCCTGCCAAAGATTATGATAATTTATGACAAGCCTCTATTGAAGGTGGCTGCTCAATCGAGGGTCGAAATGTTCTCAGAAAAAAAGGATGAAACGACGCTAATCTTTTCACTTTCGAAGCGCCTACGTCCAACGCAAACAAGGAAATTCAGTAAGTGGTAGCATACATTTCCTAGTTGTAACGCCCTTCCTGTAAACGGGCATTTCTCACCAGCTAATTGTAAGCTAAGAAGTTATAATTTGGACATGGGAACAAGAGTAATCGGCTCCTAGGAACACCCAGCCTAGCTCCTCTATCCCCCATCCGAGAGAAAGCTCAGTGATCGTAGGGAAGGAAACACCAAAACTGAAAAATATTTGCATAAACAGAAATCTAAGAGTGAGAAATTATTAGTAAAGTTATTGGGCATCACACGAGAAATAAGGTGTGTTTTTCTTTTGGTGCAGCCAGAAACCAATTAGCCTTTTTCGATGGTCGAGCTCTAAACCAGGACCAGCTATGCATTTAATTACCACTCCTTAAACCACTTGAATAGCCTGACCTTTGTTTCATTGAATAACATGATTTCCTCTTATTACGCTTAGATTCCCTTTTCTTTTTGCAAACACATAACTGTTTTCTCTCCATCAACATAGAGAGCGTTCAAATTGGATTACTACTGTCTTCGCGTTCTGTAGTCCTCAACATGCTGGATCATTTCCCATTGTACGATTCCTTCTTAGTAATGTACATTTGTATCTTAATCAACGTCACCTATTAGTTTTGGGCGTAAGAAAGTAATGACGCAATTCTTCCGTCCTGTTTCCTTCAGCTTTACGTCCAGTAGCACCATATAATTTTAGTACGGGAGCGTTCCATCGATCGTATTACGGAATAAAAATGCAAACTTGAGCGAGTTACATAGTTTAGGACAATAACTATTACGGTGCAATGAAGGCCCAAACGATCGGATGATTTTTGGTTTAATACAATACACGGCCAGTATTCCGAATACGATCGGTTTTCGAACGTGTTCACAGCTAGGCTCTGGCCGAAGCAAAACTTCAGTGAGTTCAGAGAGATTAGTACGCGGAATTAAGCAAGTGAGGATGATGTAATGGCATGTGAGGAAATCCTTAAAGTTTTGGAAGCTATTAAACTAACTTTAGCAAACGTTGAAATCCAAAGGGACGTCATAACATATGAAATTCTCCGAGGACTGTCAACGAACTGCAACAGATAAAAAACATCATACCTAGTAAACCATTTTCACAGAAGTGCGAGCCCTGTCTTTGTTTTTTTATTATTTTTACTAGGCATCAAGCGCGAACATGACTAACACGATGCCGTTTTAAGATTTCCGGCCGGTAAAAGAAGCTCGATCCGGTAAAGCTACCTGGATGAGACGTACTGGCATCAGTGATACCATAAGTAAGATTTTTCTTACTTATCACGTAAACAAGGTTAGAAACCACGATGGGCTTTAAGAGGTATTAGGAATCGCCCGGCACCACACATTTACGACATGTTCTATTCAAACGAGAAAACAACACATTTTACTCATTTGTCTTTGTTTGTTTACAGAGGATACCGGATAAAATACACGTGTCGAACGCGCGCACGTGAAAGGTGCTTTTGAGGAATCTATGATATCCGACCTAACTGAAACTGAGGTTACGACAAACGTGCTGTTTTTATGAAATTAACTAAAGAGACTTAGGAGATAAAGATGCCAAAATCTTCTACTCTGAATCCCACATTAAATAAACAGGGGAATGTTCCCTGATTGCTAAAATTTGTTGGAAAAACAACTTGAACAGAATTTTTGTTGCTTTTCGTGCAACTTTTCGTGCAGCCAACCCAGCTGACGTTATGACGTCACTTCCGCTTCAGGCTCACTTCCTTATTTGAGTAGTACCGGGTAACGTCCCGTTGTTAAATGAGTTTCAAATTAAAATAATCATAAATAAAAACTCATTCCAATACAAATTGTGGTGGATTCTGATCTTCAAGATCGAAAGTCGAAAGAAGATATTTTGTTGGTTTACTGCCCATTGCTGTGAATCGAAGGGGATTAAGTTTTTGGCATACTCCCAGAGGGTAATATGGAACGCGTTTATGGACAGGAAGCCAGATATATCTTAACTGAAGTTATTTTTCAGTTCACTGAGGAAGTTAAAGCTTTGCAAATTCAGGTGTATCTAAGGCGTTATGTTGAGCTATTGTTACAGGAAATAAGTAACCAAACTGGGCAGGTTAAAATACATATAAGCCTTTCCAATCTCATAAGCGTGAACATTTCCTTCTCCGCTAATTGTGAAAAACAGGAGGGCAGCAACAGTTGTATCTTTTTGGTGAGTAATCCCTCATTATTGGTTCTATAGGTGGCTTTTAAACGCGGCGATTTATTTTTGTTACCTGTATGTTTAAAATGACAAATCTTCAGCAGCTTTCATATATTGTGAATCATCCTAATATTAGCCTACGAGTATTATTCTGTTGGCATTGCTTCAGACTTACCAAGGGCGATAATGCTCGGTTGAACTGATCAAAATCAAGAGTAATACCATCAGATGTCAAATATGCCAGGTAGTTTCTACTGACAAAAGGAACACTAACTTTCCAATAACCAATTGCACGAATTTTTCGTTAAAGGAACCACTAAAGAAGACAGTTTTTGCAAGGCTATTTACCTCCCTTTTTATTAAGATTTCCAGCGATCGTGGGAATACAAGATCATTTTCTTATAAAATCGTTATAGAGCGTTTTCACTTACGTGACCATCATCTATGCATATTTATTGAAACAAAAAAAGTGTTTACATAAGAAAAGAATTTAACTCCCAGAGGGTTTCTTTGGAACACCAACATGGCCGCCGTTTCATTAGGGCTATTTATACGTAGCCTGTTCCAGGCTCCGAGATAGTGGTGAAAAGTCGTTCAGTAAAAAGAAATGAGAAAAACGCGCGGGAGCTGGGGAGAGACAGGGCGGCGGACCCAAGTCGCGCGCGTCTTATTTTCGCTTTGCTCGTTTAATACGTCCCCGATATACTATCTGAGAGCCTGGCACAGGCTAATTTATACGAGGAAAAATAAGACGCGTCTTACATAAGACGCGTCTTAAATAAGACGCGAACTTTCCTTATAAACGGCACATTTCGTCTAAAATAAGACGCGGCTTAGCTAAGACGCGTCTTATTAGATAAGACATGCTCGTATAAATGGTACAGTTCGCGTCTTATTTAAGACGCGTCTTATGTAAGACGCGTCTTATTTTTCCTCGTATAAATGGCCCTATTGTTTTGGAACACCAATATGGGCGCCGTGACGTCATGTGAAAATGCTCTACTGCTTTTAGGGCAGTGAGGGGGCGATGATGACACACACGCACACTGATATTTAAATTTAACAATTATCTCAAGAGGGAAAGTACAGGGGCTTAAAATTCAGCAATTCTAAATACTTACTGCTTAATGGCCGCGACCGTCGTTAGATTTCGTTTTAAAAAGCTTGCACCTTAACTTTTAAATCTGTGATCTGATTGGTTGGTCCCTTCAAATGGCAGTTTATAAACACTGATTCCGAGTACACGATGCGTCTGAGGTGAAGTGTGAACCTTTCAAATCCAATCCCGGCTGGAATGCGACCGTGAAAAAGTTAAACAAAATTGAGCTTTGAATTTTGAGCTTTTCGAGGCGCGTATAAGCGCAAACACGAGGAAAAGAAAGTTGAAAACAAAACTTATGTACCCTTTTCAGTATAACTTTTCAATATATCTTTTCACCCCTTTCGTTCGGTGAGAGCCTCCCCATACACATTATACCCCCGCTGGGGATCAATATAAAGTATTCCGGCGAGAGATTCGATAATTGATTCTGCGTTTTATCAGTCAGAGGAAGAGATAAGAAATATAGGACTTTCAGACGCTAAATTCTACCTGCAGTTGGACGTGGAGACAAAAGAGACAAAGTGTCCCAAAAGCTTTAAGGTAGTTCAATTCCTTGATACTTGTTTCACTGTTATAAGATCTAAACCATCATCTACGAAGCGCAGCTTTGAGGCAAGGCGCAATAAGTGCTTACGCACGTTCTACTTTGAGACGCAAAGTTAAGTAAACGCTTCTGCGTGTTTTACCGCATTTGATTATATAAGTAAATTCTTTTTTTCAAAAGTCCGACCAACGTGACAAAGTAGTTTTAACAGTACAACAGTGATGCAAAGGTTATGAATACACGGTGTCCTTGCGAGCCTTGCAAGCTCCTGCGCTTGTCCTTGCATGGACTTCATTGGGAATTTAGGATGCATAAGTGATAAAAAAAACGAGTTCCTCTTGGTAAAATCCTTCAAGCTTCTTTCATGTAGAACTCTAAGTGATGTTCGCAGCTGTTTGCATCGCCTTCAATGGTCTCCGCCAAGGAATTTGCGAAACTCAAGTAGTCATCCGCCAGCCGCTTTAAAACGGGGCGTTACATGATCACAAAAAGTATGCCAGCTGCTTATGTCCATTAATCGGTGAGACCAGATGTTGAATGACTTCACTACAACAATCTAATTGATCTCAACGTTCTCCTGTCTAGATCGATCTTCATCAGCTTTAAAGACGACTTGCACTTCTTTATAACAACGCTGTCTCGGAAGTTTCTTGATTTTGGTAAGTACGCCTTTGGGCTTTAATCGATTCAGTGTTTAGGTCTTTTTCATCACTATTAATTCTTTAGAAACGTCACTGCGTAAAAAGAACAAGAAGGCTCATTCTCTAACCAGTTTGAAGCACTGTTAAAGTTTTTTATACCATCAATTGATTATCTTACTAAGGAATAGCCACAACTCGCGACTGAAATTTAGCGTGTCGTAGGATCATACAAAATATTCAAACAAGGATGATCGTCTTTGAAAGGATCCTGTCCACCACCAGCCATGCTCACAGACAGCATGATAAGCAACACTACGTAAAACCTAGCCTTCATAACACTGGCAAGCACTTTATAAGTGCGTTTATCGTTCTCTAATTTAGGATAATTACTCTGGGTACAATCACTAGAGGATTACGAAAGCACCTTGTTTCACACGTATCTGGGCACTAAGCTGGTGTTAGTAATATTCATTGAAAAAGTTAGATGCTCCAATACAATACTGCCAATTTTTGGGCAATACCCTGGCTAATTTACGAGCCGAGGGCAGCCACAGAACCAATAAACAGGGCTCTTAACTGAATTACCGACGTGATCGTACCCAGTTAACATATGAGAAAGGTACTACGTGATCGCAGGAGAGAAGGATTTCAGCAACATGCTCACATTTATGACTAAAATGCCATTGATTCCCAAAGTAAAGGATAAAACTAATTTAAGCTGGCGAAAACAACATAACTCCGGTACATGCATTCAATGAACAGACGCGTCTGATGAGTGGTCGAAGTTAGAGATTTCATCTACAAGAGTCGGGCTTAACTGTCAGAAGTTAAGTACTATATACGAAAACATTAAAACATTTAAAATTCAGGAGTTCAGTAAAGGACTCAGAAAGGTAGAACAACGTGGAACAGTATTATAAGGGAAAAACTAAAAGCGGATTACAGCATGCTAAGTAGACTTTTTATCCTCAACCATTGTTAGCGCAATAGTGAATATAAGTAAACCAATTATAACATGTACAGATTAATAACGTGAATGATCTATCTTGAAGACAACTTGAAATCCGTCTCTGTTTGGCCTTATTTATTTGCCAAAACTCTAGGCCGCAGATTACTAGACGAGGGCAAATTAGTCAAAAATAATTTACTTTCTAAACGAATGAAATGGGAAGTCTGGAAAGTCGACACCCACCCTTCAGATCTCTGATGACACTTCAGCCAAATAACGGACCTCCGATACCCCGCCGGTGTGGGGAACATTTAGCAGAGAGACTCAACGATTATTTTCTGTAAAATATCCCTTGCGAAAGAGCAAATCTTGCCTATAATTTTCTATAGCTTAAGGACGGCTAAAAATTCCTAGAGGACCGTTCCATTAATGTACGATTTTCGAAGCTTAAGTAACAATTCCTGACGATTTTCTGAAGCTTAATTTTCCTCATTTCACTCCCCACGTTAAGCTATATTTCAGATTTTTCAAAGAAAAAGGAAACCTCAGTAAAATTTTCGGATTGGAAAATTAGATGGAGAGGGGAGTCAGAAAACACTAAACTTCGTAAAGCTATCAATTACTTCTAAAATTTTCGGGAAACCAATACTGAATCCCTTGTAATTTCGAGAGGAAGTTGCCCGAGCATGACCTCGGAACAGATACAAACTTTATAGCGCCGCTTACAATGAACTTCCAGTGATCTAAAAGTACTTTAGATAGCCTTAGAAGTGTTGTCAATGTATTCAAGAGGACACCCGCCTTGTTCGGTGCCCCTGATTTAGGCTGTAGGTTCCATAGTAAGTATTCAGTCTACGTTTCGAAGACCTTGGAACGCCCGCCTTGAACTGAAATTTGTTACGTTTATTTCGGCTTTGATGTGAAGGAAATAGCCATGACATATATACTCTCCTGTAAACTGTCAACATTAAGATAGATTTCGGTAAACCGACGGGAAGTAGAAAGTAACATTCGTGTGAAATCACATTCTCAAACTCATTAATAATTCATTAAGAAAATACAAAGGAAATTAATGTTTAATGAGTGTTTGGAAATCGGATGAAACACTGCTTAGTATTTGCATCCTTAATTTCTCCTTCAAAAATGATTTTGTTTGAGAAGAAATATCAAACATTCGACACAGTGTTTCATCACCAGATGAAACACCTCGAAGTTCGTCAAAAATACTCCGCTGCGCGTCGTATTTTTCAACTCTCTTCTCGGTGTTTCATCTGGTGATGAAACACTGCATCTCATGTTTGATATATTACATCATGTACAATGCTGTAAACGGTAATATTACGTCTTTATTCCATGTTTTCAAAGGGAAGCTTGTGGCTTTCTGGCGTAATGCGAACTAAATCTTTCAATATCGTTCATCTTGCTAAAATAATAATATTCAATACTTATATTGCGCTTTTTCTATAAAAATACTCAAAAGCATTTATACATTTGCTACATATACAACACGTGAAGCCTTCGAGGAAAAAGGCAGCTAATATTTCACGACGTCACCACTGTCTTCCGGGTTTCCCCGTCATTTCGCAGGGCCGGAATCAGCAGGGGCGTTGCGAAAAATCAGCTATTTTCACATGATATGTCTTTAGACTCTCTACTATTCGAATAAAATGAATACCCTACCAACGACCAGCGACGACTAGCAAGCCATGACATAACAAAACATAACACTTTATTTAAACAATTCACACACATTATTAGTAGTACCTTTTTTGTTTTACTATTACTATTTATTACTACTAATATGATTTTTGGTGTCTAGAGGCCAAGTAAACTATAATGTTATCTTGTTAGCCACTAGTTCTAAAATGTTTGAATAAGGAATAATAAAGCGAGTTCCTGTAAATAATAGGAAAAAAGTGCAATCACAACTAAATAAGCTAAAGGAAATAAATAATAAAATAAAATCATAATAGTAATAAAATTAGATTAAAGTAAGGTTAAATGAAACTAAAGTAAGGCGAACATGGGAGAAGTGGATAGTAAATAACAATATCAAAGCATTATAGTTTATAAAGCTTCAATGTCAATTCTTAGTTGCATGGTAAGCGTTTGAATCAGTTGTAATTTACCCCGGGTAATTCACCTTCTACATGCATGTCCCCGTGTCAAGTCTCAAAGTCTAATTTTGTACTAATTGCTTCGTCGCTATGGGTTGCAAAATTCCTACACTTCTTTGAATTGCTGAGAAGATTTAAACTAGTGAGCTCGATCGAAATGCAGAGACAGAAATGGTGATGTATGTAATCCACGCTATATGTTTTTTCCTGTTTTCATAGGAACCTACTGCCCCACACTTCACTTATCAACTCGATCAGAAATATAACTGAGCAAGAAACAACTAACGGATGATGAAGGTATGTCAGTGACGTTTCAATGAGATGGACCGTTTGCAGGTTTGGCAGACTCAGGCTGGGGAATCAACATCAACTGTGTCCAATTATTTAAATATCGGGCTAAACATATATCGGATAAATGTTTTCAACAGGAAATCAAATAGGGTATTAATCCCAGTCATACGCGTGTTGTTATCATCATCAAACCAAGCGGTTCACCGCTCTACCATATATCCGTCAGGTAACAAGGAAAATTAGCGTCAAAGCTCCGTTTTAACCAAATTCTGCAATGACTTAAAATTATCCTACAAGATTACGTGGAATGAAGGTTTTACTTCAAAGTTCCGCGTCCGTAAAAATAGTTGAACTTTGGAAGGAAGTGTGTCGCCCCTAATCAATAGTGACCTTGGCAAGATATCAAACGTATCGAGTCAGGGCATAGTTGGTGAAAATAATCCTGGATGATATATTTGAAGAAAGGAACGAAGAATATCGGGAGAATATTACTGAAGGCTACTGAAATCCACCGGGACCGAGGGCACAAGCCACGCCGGAGTTATCGTAGATTGTACATGTGGCTGTACAATATACTCTCTCGACAACATCTGCTAAATCCGGGGATCGAATATGATCAGAAACCCCTAACTTAGACCAGGTACTAAGCGCTTCCGTGCTACGTAGGCTACCCGTAACTCTTACCGAAATTGTCGTTTAATTGTTATTTACACAAAAGTTTCTGAAAAAACGTTTTAAGTGTCGGACTAAACAGGATAAGACGATCATCAATTATCGCTTAAAAACTTCCGCTTGAAAACGTAATTTGTGACAGCCTTTATTTTTTTTCAGTTTGTAACAGCAATGGTTGTTTTACTGATGGTGTTCTCCATGGCCGTCATCCCAGCAACGCCTTTCAGGATCAGACGTAACGCAACAGAGCCAGCTATCAACGGCTGTGTTAAACGGTGGAGTCGCCATCCAGGCTCAAATGGGGATGTACTTGTCGCGGAGTGCAAGAAACATTCATTCGCCTGTTTGCACAGCATTGCCAAGTTCGGCTTTCCCAAGTGCAAACCGGTTTACAAAATCATCTCGTTGCCGAAATCATCCGGGACTGAGGGTACACGCCACGCCAGAGTTATCGTGAATTGTAGCTGTGGCTGAGTCCATAAATAATCTCAGTTACAAAACAATATACCGTTCAGCAAAGAACGGATCAAAAGATCTTGTAATATATTAGACGTATTTAACAGTTGTGCAGTCAAACCCAGTTAATAGGCTGATTTAGCGACAGAACGGGAACGTCATTTGACGACGGGGAAGCGCGCGAAAAGGAGTAAACTCGACTTCCGGTCGCCAATTTCTCGCTCTGCCATTGGTCAAGTCAGTTGTTTGATTTGCGCGCGCCGTCGTCAAATGACGTTCCCGTTCTGTTGCTAAATCAGCCTCATACATCACTGAGGGGGCCATAGAAAGTGTCCGTATTAAGGGGATGTCCGTATAAAGCGGGTTGAAGCAAGAGCCATAATGAGCTATAATGGCTCTTGTTTGAAGTTACAGCAAACATGAGGGCTCACTTTTCACAGGGGCGAGGAAAACTGTCCGAAATAATGTGTCTGTAAAACGGGGTTCGACTGTATTTTAGTATTTAATAGTTGTATTTTACTATTTACACCGTCCTGTCAATAAGAAATGAACTACAGCTGGGTAGATGTGTAGCTGGAGATATCGGTGCGGGAATGCTTCTGTCCCCGCGAGTAGCGATACTCCATGCCTCAAACCCAATTCTTCTCGCGGCTTCGACAACAAACTGACAATTGCGCCCGTAAAATGTAAGACTTGCGTGCGCATATCCTGCCAAATCTTTGCTAAATCAGTTCAATACTAGTTTATTATTAGAGTAATTTGACAAAGCTTTACAAGGAAAGGGCTCAATGTTGTGTTATTCATTAAACATTTTTAAAACATTGTGATTGACCATTAATAAATAAAATTGATGCGGAAAAAGTTCATCTCCGTCACGCCTTCTGCAGGCCAAAAGCGCGGTCTAGTCAGTCTATTTCATTTTGCTCGGTAGCAAAATTTCTCCGTAGCGTGGTTGCAAATAGAGACCATTAGACCATTAGTGTTAACCGCTCGGCCACACAGGCCTCCAATAGTGTGAACATCGCCTAAAATTACACGAACCAGGGTTTTAAATTCTTAAAAAACTTCTCAACGTAACAGATTGTTCAAGTTTATATCTGATATGTGTACATTTTAATACATGAACGCTCAGGATACATATTTCTTGGTCACGAAGCTATGATTTTGCCCGAGGGGGGACTCCGCATATGAAAAGGGTGGGGGTGCTCGTCGGAAATTTTGAATTAAACCCCTAAAGGAGACCGATCTGGGCGTGGCCCAAGCTTTTTTTGACCCCTAAAAGAGACCATGTTAAAACATAGACAATATCAGCCGCGTGCAACCCTAAACAAGACCTTCACGGCTAAATATGATGGCGTTTTGCGCAGAACACCCTAAGTGAGACCAAAATGCGAAACTTACACCCCTAAGGGAGACGACGAGCATCCCAACCCCTTTCATACGCGGAGTCCCCCCCCCCCCCCCCCCCCAGGTGAATTTTTTGTTAGATGTTCCGTAACGATTAAAGGTGAGAAAAGGACCCTCTTATAACGGTTCTCTTCATAGCAGAACAAGCCGAGCCGGACATAGTCTGGTGAACAGGTCTGATGTAATGCTCCGTTATTACAGGTCAGCCATCTTCCACAATTGAAAGTGCCTTTATTTCTGCCAGTTTTTGCTGGAGCTGTTGTTGACAATCCTCGTCCGAAAGTTCTTTTTTCCAGCCGAGTTTGTTTGTGAGGTCTGAAAGGGCTTCTGATGCTTGACTGTAATAACTGGCCTATGAACAAACAGAATAAAAATCTTTGCATTAAATTCTGGCCGAAGAAATCTCTTCTTGAAGGTGTGGATGCCGAAAGCGTTTGGTTTGGTAATTGGCAGGTATTTGCCCTTCTTTTCTTTGCCAACATGTGATTACTTTATTCAACTAAGACGCTTACTCCACTTTTTCAACCAATCAGCAGTAGAAATTCAATACAAAATGTCACGTGCTTGCATGCTTTTCCCGCGTTTACCTCTCATGGACTCGTCGTCACCGCGCGCTTTACAGTTTTTCTGCTGTGAAACTCGTAGTGTCGACTTCAATAAAGCACGTCTAGGCACTAGCCACGTCTCAAGGCTATGCGTCCACACCAGTTCGTGCAAACGCAGAAAACGAAGGCGTTTGCTGTTGTCTTTCCGTGAACGACATAAATCCGTTTAGGTCGTCCCTGTGTGTTAACCTATTGTGGAATGTATAGCAACCATGACTGAGATAGCACCTGCCAGGTTCGTAAAAAAACGAAACTTACCCCAGATCTGATCATAGCTTCAAACGAAGGTTCAAAATAGTCTATTCTACCCTCTATTAGCTGAGGCAAGTCCTGCGACAGATAAAAAAAGAAAGAAAAAATAATATTAGGCAAACTACGAAATTTGGATCGATTACTAAGACTTTTTTTATGTTAAACAAATATATCTAGCCGATTTTATGGAAAAAGAACCTACCGAAATTGCAGCCATTTGATTGAGAAGGCCCAAAAGGCAGGATTTTTTTCGCCTGATAAGTAATGGTAACAGGACTGAGTGGAGTCCAATTCGGTCTGTAATCATACGAGTGATTAACAAAATCGGACGACCGCGTAGCGGGAGTCCGATTTGTTTAATCACGAGTATGATTACAGACCGAATTGGACGACACGAAGTTCTGTTACCAATTAATCATAACTTTAACAAAATTTGTGATATATAGGGCTCTTTTTAAATCAAAACACAAGAAATTCTAAGATTTTTCCGCTAGCAATGAAAAAAAAAAGCCATTTAAGCGCGCGCGTGATGGCGCGTACTGTCCAATTACTTAGGCATGACGCGTACTGTCCTATTAAACTGTCCTATTAAGGCTGAAATCAGGGCAGTTGAGAACCAATCAGATTTGAGAATTTTGTTATAGTTATGATTAACGCGAATATCTCACTAGCAAATGCAAAGGAAAGAATAAAAAGAAAGAGCAAGGAGAAAGAAAGGAGGAGAAAGGGAAAAAAGCGACGTTTGCACTACTTTGAATGTAAAAAAAACTGCTCGGCGAAAGAGGTTTTAATTGGCGGTAACGCTTTCCAAAATCCGGCTAGAGATATATCTTGCGCATAACTTATTTCAGTCGCGTACCAACTCTCTTTGCATCGTTCAGTGAAAAGAAATAGATACTGGATGTACTCTCGGCAAGCCATATACGCCTGTTTGGTGGATTGGCGGCGAAGGGAGGGGAGAAAATCTCTATATCCACCACAGAAATGATTGGAAAATCTTTAAGGTTCAAGGGAGAAAGGGGTCTGAAAGGTGAAATTAAAAGGTAAGAAAAGGTGAATTAACTCCAAAGGGGTGGAAGGGGTCTTAGATAAAAGTAACTTCCGTGGGGAAGGTATAGAATTTTAATAGTGAGCGCAAACAAGAAAAGGCTACGATCAAACTTCAGCCTAAAACACCACAAGGATGAGCTAAACCATGTAAATAAAAATTCGAAGGATAAAATTGCCAAATTCGCAGGGATATTTCATCATGGAGACATTCTTTAGAGAGTTGACCTACCGCCAGCATGACCGAGTTCTGTTTTTCATAATCCTGTTTTGCTGCCGCCAGCGCTTGGTTAGTCTACAGAAACAACAACAACAACAACAAAAATCAATCGTTAAGGTCACATATATATTCCATTGAAGTTTCTTCACGCTTGTTTTGTAAAACTTTATTCATAGATTAATTCTGATTGTTACTTAATTCAGTAAAAGACCAATTTCCCACAGTGCTCAACTTCACAGGAGCAGACAATAGGGTCATTTATACGAGGAAAAATAAGACGCGTCTTACATAACACGCGTCTTAAATAAGACGCGAACTTTCCGTATAAACGGCACATTTCGTCTAAAATAAGACGCGGCTTAGCTAAGACACGTCTTATTTTAGAACAGCCCTTAACACCTGTTCTTAGATAAGACACGTCTTAGCTCGTCTTAGCTATAATTAAAGACGAGAAAAACATCGTATAAATGACCTTCGCGTCTTACATAAGACGGGAACGCGTAGTACGCATGCGTTAATTTTTGGCGGGAAAATTATCGCTTGCCCCGCGGTGGACTGGCAGGCCACTGGCAGGCTGGCGGGGAAAAATTGTTTACAAATAAGTACAACGCGTTTTCTTTTCCTTGTCTTTTCTGCTTTATTTTTTTCTTCGCTCAAATACAATGAGCACGCCATTAAAAGTAAAAAGAAACACTTGGTCCATCGCGGAGGAAAAAGATTTTTTGTTATTATGTAAAGAGAAGGCGATAACAAACCTCCTGGACAAATGCGTGACATCTGCTGGTGTAAGTAGACCGTTTTAACTTGAAACTATCACAATTTATATTTACTAATCAAATTGCTATATTCGTATCATAAACTTACACTTTAAAAGTAAGTTTAAGTATACAGAAGACTTAGATAAGACATGCTCGTATAAATGGTCCAGTTCGCGTCTTATTTAAGACGCGTCATATTTTTCCTCGTATAAATGGCCCTAATGTTATAGTACAAAAACTGTGGGTACAAAACACAGGACCGGACATAGGTTACAAGTGCAGGTCACTGCTCTATTGATAAATAACTGAGAGAGACAGTTCCCCCTTGAGCTAAAACTCTTTTTCGGATTGTCATTAGGACTAGGAGTACACTTTTAGTGTTATTTATTTACGGTAGCACAGTGACCTGTACTCTCTAACCTGACTTGTGACCAGCTGTGATATGCTATAGAAGTATTACTTCATAGCTTTTTTGGGAGGATACTGTTTCTTAAGATCAACAACGTTGTAATGCCTGATGAGTGTGTCAGTTTTGATTACACGAAACAGTATTGTTGCAATAAAGTGATGAATTACTTCTGAAGGCTCGAACAATATCACTGTAGTAATTCTTAGACTATGATGTATGTAGCTAAAGGACGTTGTTTCTCACCGCATCTAATTTGGCCTGATTTTGAGGCGTTTTCTCCCTTTCTTGCAACTTCAACACTTTAGCTTGGTATTTCTGGTAATCCTTTAATAAAAAAGAGAATTTGAGACAGGACTTTAGCAAACTTTTTCCCACAAATAAATTTTCTTAAACGTTATGTTATCTTACCTGGCATTTTTCACGGAATATAGGCCGTGTATCATTTTTAAATCAGCGGTGTGCTTTGTAATGATAACAGGACTGAGTGGAGTCCAATTCGTACAGGTAATCACATGATTTCGAGTGCAATTTGGAATAAATAAGCACGAGTAAATTTTTTCAAAGGCTAACAAAATTGCACGAGCCCGTAGGGCGAGTGCAATTTGTGGTCTTTGAAAAAATTTACGAGTGCTTATTTATTCCAAATTGCACGAGAAAAATCATGTGATTACTTATTAATAATATTCATGAAAAAATTGCGAGATAGCTTTAAAATCTCTTTAATAGGGAGTCAACCCAAACTACGTGCAAAAATAAATTATTCAAATGCTGCAAATATCATCACACGTGCAGTCAAAACAACATTTTGCTCGATGTTTTTAAAGTTTGCAAGCTGCAGAAACGGGCTGAACAGTTCATGGAATTGTTCAATGTGTTTGAAATAAAGATTCTGGGTTATTACCTCGAGTTTTCCGCTCTTGCAGAGAATTTCTTCTTCCTCCTCTGATACTTGTCGAGCTTTGTTTGGGCGCTTACCACGGCCAGCCAAGCGAAGCTGTTTCGCTTTTTCCTCCAACACCTCTTTGGAATAACTACATTCTCGGTCACGTACAATGGACAGGGTGCAGCCTTTGTTCTTTAAGTGTCTATCAAGCGATGCCTTCATTACTTTAAGGCTTTCTGGTTCATAATCTTCACCTTTTTTGTATTGTTTACTTCGGCGTAGAAATGCTCGAGCAAAGTGTTAAGCTCAGCCGGCTCATAATTTTCTATTTCATCAGTAATTACCTTACCTACGCACCAATTCTTCCAAAAAGAGAGCCAAAAACCAGTCCTTTTCGCAGTGTTTTCCTTTTTAGAGCGGTTTTTCAGCTCCTCTACAGTTGTTTCGGTCGCAAAAGCAAATGTGCTACAAACGCCAACCATTGCGGTTTTTGCTCGAAACTGGTCCGGAGCGGATCAAAATTTTGCGCCATTTAGATGGCGCATTTGATTGGCTCTCAGTGAGTTCCTTTGTTTTTTAGCCTATCAGAATGTCACGTTTGTTACTCTTTTCTGCACTAAATTACCTTTTTTCTGCACTCAATTACCTTTTTTCTGCACTGTGTTACCTAAAAACTGCATTCCTCTTAGCCAATCACAATCGAGAAATTTTTTCATGTATATTATTAAGGCTGAAATCAGGGCAGTTGATAGCCAATCATATTTGACAATTTTGTTATAGTTATGATTAAAACAAAAATACAACAACCGTTGTTTGTTAATTCATAGGAACAAACAACAAATGAAAAAAATAAAGTGTTCCTGTAAGGATGTAACTTATGATATATATTTTTTAAATATTTATTGAATACATCCCTCCCAGCAGAAATGAAAGCCAATAACTTTGTAGCTTACAGGTACAGGACATTGATTGACTATTTGCTTGAATTTCAATTTCAAACTTTAAATTTTGTATTAACAGGCCACACTTTATTCAGCTATAACTTCACCTTTTTCAAACCGGGCTACTTATACCTGCAGTGCTTGGTCTCTTCTTTTTATTGCTGCATTCACACTGGGAAACACACCACTAAACCTGGATTACAACAAAAATGCATGTTTGATCAATTAAGTGTGGACAACCCAAGGAACAACTGTTTATCTACGATCTTCAAACTAGTTTTAGGACACACTATGTTAGCATACACACAAGCCAAAAAGCATTGGAAATAATTGAATGACCAACAACATCTGAAATAAATCCTAACAAAGAACACAAAACTTTTACTTTTTCATCGGCTCCGTGACAGTCTTTTGGTTTCTAGTTGCCTGGAAAAAAAGAACAAGAAGAAAAAAACAATCATGCTTCCAAGGGATGTTTTCCACAAAGTTAAAATGAGAGTTTGTCATAATTTCTGGGCTCAGGAAGTGTAGACTGCGCTTTCTTCCCTAGAGATTACTGATACACACATGGAAAGATGGAAATCATAGACGAGTTAGTGAATATCCATTGACACTGCCGGAAAGAGGGTCTCATATCAGTAAATTTACCATGTTTAATAGGTCCAAGAGAGTGAAGATATAAAATTTGCTCCACAAAGTCACTAAAAATTTTACCGACATCTGTATGGTGAGAGGCAAGTTCGTGCCCCCTACTATACAAACATCTGTAAAATTCTGCAAATTTGTGCAGCTGCATCTTCATTACTTTCCAACAAATCAGTTTCACACCAGAAAACTTTCCTAATTTTAACGCGTTCTTTACAGCTGTGTAGATAGATTTTCACTAACTGTTCCCAGACAAACGTTGAAGAAAATCTTGGAAGGGTCCATTGAACCTTATCCAATTCTCACAAATTCACTGGGCAGATCACTCTTTGTATTCAGCATTTTCCTGGATGATTTTAGCCCCAGGGTCCAGTTGTTCGAAGGCTGATTAGCACTTAACGGGAGGTTAAATTTAACCCTGGTTTCTTTTTCTTGTGTTCAAAAGCATTTTCTCTGATAATTTTCTCTGTTATTTTTAGAGCTTCCAATCATCAACTTGTAGACAAAAAGAATTAAAACTGAAATGCTTTTTAAGCTTTCAAATCCAAATTCAAATCTCGCACTAACCCTGGGTTATCTTAACTCAGCTTTGAACAACTCCGCCCAGAGCTTTTGCACCCTTATTTAGCTGGCTGGCTTTTGTCCGATCTGAAATTCTATTTAAGTTTCACTTTTGCTGTTCAAGAATTAAGAAGCCAACGAGGGGATGATCTCCAATACAATTAACCAACGTACCAGTTCCTGCCTTAGCTCATCAAGCTTCTCAGCGCATGCAGTGCATTCTTGCAACTGTTAGTAACATAACAAAGGAAAAATATCAGATTGATTAACATGGCAATAAACAAGAGTGGTTCTTAAAGCTTCATGAGTTGACCAAGAATCTGAATATATAATTTAAAATAAGTAGTGCCAGAATTTAAAAAATTGGTGTGTTACAACACCTATTTTAAGAGAAAGTGTGTGGAGGAATTCACAGATGTTTAATAACTTAGTAATATCTTAAAAATCAGGACGGAGTCAGTGACTGAGCATTACTCAAAGTAGACTAAAACATCTTAGGTTTAAGTATGATAAATAGTATTATTATCAATGACATTACCGGTTCCTTGAACAACTCATCTTGTGAAACTGGACTTGTCGTCAGATCCTGATAAATCTTTAGTTCAGCTTTTGACAGGGCTAAAAGAATCAAAGGTTATTATATTTGTTATGACTGGTTCCAGAAAATATTTTCTATACACACGTCAAAAAGGGTGGGTCACTGGCCCAGGATTATGGGAGAAAAGAGGACATGCATGAATCTAAACTGTATGAATCTAAAGTATGAATGTAAACTGGAATTTCTAGAGGGTAGAGGTTGGGCACAGAGGTTCAAACTAATAAACATTCCATTAGAAGGTACTGGGGGTGCATAGAATTTATGGAGAAATGATAGATAGGCAGTATGCCAGTAACAGGCACTTTGCACTGATGAACAAAAGACTACCAAAGAGTGTAAACCTGTCTTTGTCATTAATCCTTGAGTGCATACCATGTAAAGTAATAATATTATTTTACCTGAAAGAGCATCTCCATGTTTTTTGGTGTCTTTATAAATTTTCTTGGTTGCTCCTTCCAATCTGAATAAAATTGATAGAAAGATACACTGTTATGCCAAGTTTTTCCTCTACTTTGTTTCTCTTCACTACCTTGGGCTTAACCAAATACCAGTGTTCGTTCAATAAATCTGACAATAAACAAGAACCAGTGAACATTTAGATTTAGTCTTAAAATTCACTTTTGATTGTAACATGCACAAATTGATCACGTTAGCAATTTTTTGGTCCACTGACAGATAAAAGATTCTCATGGCCAAAATATGAAAGTTAGAGAAAACTATTGGGAGGCGTTCTCTCTGCCACTTTAAAGGATTGCAGAAATGTGAAAAATATTTCTGATAAAGTCAACCAACATGTTTATAATCAAAGTACCCATAAAGCAAGTCTAAAGTATCGGTATAGCATAATTTTAAACGGTGTACTTACTGGTTAAATCTGGCTACCTCCCTTTCAAATTCTCTATCACCCTAGAAAATTAGTTAAAATGAGTACTGATATTAATTGCACATAATTCTTTCACAAGATCAATGCTGCTTTGCTATAATGAACTGTGTTATTTGCTGCATATTATCTAACATTCCTTGTCTACTGCATAAAGCCAGAAATTTCTCAATCATCTGTGATGATGACATGATGCAAACAGGTCTGTTATCTTGAATGATAAAGAGAGAAATTATCTTGATACATCAATTAATGTTGAAATTCATCACACGGATTTATCCCACTTCATTTTTCCAAGTTGTGCTTTAATTCAGGGGAAAAATAAGTCAACGGTAAATTAGAATTCTGCTATAATATTTCTTATGATATATTTTAAGTAAACAGTGCCACACAACCTTAAACAGTGTCTCACATTGAAAGAAATCAAAATAAAAAAATATATACCCATCAACACAAATTAAAACAAGACCAGTTGAAAAAAATTCAGCTCTCACAGAAAAGTAAAATCTTACCCAAAGAGTGTTGTATTTTCTTCGTACTTTTGATCTTCTTCCCATGCAGCTAAACATTATATTTTAAATTTTCCACAGATTCAAAACAAAGTTGCACCAGCTTGCGGAATTTCCGATGCTTTGATCAAAATTGTTTACAACTGAATTTACATAATATACTTGTACTTTTTTCTGCTTAAACCAAGTATTTGATATTGAAATAATCTCCTCTCCTTTGACTGATTTTGTGAACTTAATATTTTTAAAGACTTTTAGTGTCCTGAACATATCATTGAAAGCATTAGTGAACTTGAAAATTGGCTCTGATTAATAATTAACAAGATCAGTGTCTTGATGAGTGGTACTGTGGGTAAAATATTTTACACCAGCTGGTTTCAATGCCAATTTTGTGATGTAAATAAAACAAAAAATGTTTGTAAATTGTGAGAAATCCGACAACAGTTTTAAAACATGCATTATCAGGTAGTGTATGTATATTCAGAACTGCTAAGTAAAATCACATGCCTTGGCACTTTCAGGAATATATTGGAAAAGGTTAATCTAATGGAAACAGATAATTAACAAAATTTGTTACAAAAGTTAAGAGAAAAGTCAAGCAGACAGAAGACAACACGTTACCTAATACATATCACCATTAATTGACAATATTATAAAATTAGTCATATTTTAGTAAACTCCAAAGAAGTCAATAGTATGCTTGAAAATTTAATGTCTGACAAATTTAGGAAAGAATGCCCACAAATAATGCACCTTCATAATACACTGTAGAAGCCTGAAGTTGAATGGAAAAATTCATACCACTAAGTCATCCAAATTAAAATATATATTTTCTGAACTGGTTAGAATAATTTTTTAGAGTGCTCAACTTTTCAGGAGCAACAATGCAATTTGAAGATAGTTCCAGGCTTCAGAGTTTATCCATAGCTTTATTGCCACAGCTCTGTTTAGTATGGCCTAAAGGTGACCACACTCATCAGGCAATTTTAGTAAGTGACTAGTTAAGAGCAAACCAGTTTGCTCCAAATCACTTTTCACTGGTTGGAATATACAAATGACCAGTTTCAGCCAAAAAAAAACTGTTGATGAAAGCTACAACCCTGGACAAAACCTGTTGAGACAAATGGCGAAAATGCCTATTTTTTCCTGTCATCTCGGCAAAAACTGAAACCTCCGCCAAATGAATGCCCGATTTCCCCCCTCCCCTTATCCAAAGTTGTTTAGGATAGCATGGCAGTTATACGCGTTGGTTTTTAGACCAAGGCAACTTTGAATAGGGGGTGGGGAGGGGGTTTATTTTTTGTGTTTAGGGGAGACGGGAGTAGGGCGCAAAAGTTAGAAAATAGATGGAATTGTCTCAACAGTTTTGTCTGGGGTTGTAGTCTTAAATCACCCTTATAAAATTGTCTTGCATGCACACTGCATAGTTCATGTCAATGGATAACTATTAAAAGAACAAAATCCATACATATGTACTTGGGTAGAGGGATTGAGGGAAATAAAAGGAAAAAAACACCTTAAAGTTCAGGGATGAATAAACTGTGATACATTTCTCTAGAGTGTTTCCCCAAGCCTTGGAGTCAAATATGAACTCAAAGCATATCAAAACAAATTGGTTTATTATACATGTTATTAAAAGAGTCAGCTTCAACTTAGAAAGGCCAACTCCCCCATGAAAAAGACAGGGATGCTGTTTATCTTGCTTAGGGGTGCAGGTATAAATTTCATATTTTGGTCTCACTTGTAAGGGTGTCCAGGAAAAAAAATGTTTAGTGTTACTCATAGAAATATCACTTAGGTTGGTTATAAGAAACAAACAGGCACTGTTACACTCAGTTGACGGCAGCAGAGAGGTCTGAGAGACATCTTAATTGCAATAAAAAATCACCAGAGTTCTGAAAATGGTTATCTGCCTTTGCAAGTCTCTTTAGAGTGTCATATTGGGCTTTCAAGCAGCAGCAATATAAGTCTTCTCTAGGGTGCATACTGTATTTACTAGAATAAGTGCTGTCCCTGATTAAGCGCCACCCTTGAATAAACGCCACATTTGCACAAAAAAGTTCATAAGCAACTAAGCCCCAATGCAATCAAATTGAAAAGAAGAGATTAGTTTCTGTCAATTACTGAAATATTAATCAACTTTCCAGATGGACCTGTTAGGGAAAATCCGTTGATATTGCTAGAGAGAGTGCTTTATTATTAGTAAACTAACAAAATTTGAAAGTGATACGTCTTAAGGATCGATAATTGATAAGGGCGCTCTTTCCAGTGGAGTTGACCTGTAGATTTTCACTAACTTGAAACTTGAACTTGAAAAAAACCGTGGAAAGGTCTATCTTTAGAGACGTACTAAACAAGCAAACTTCTACTCACCGTTTGCTTCGGAGAGGGCTTTGATTTCCTGAAGGGATTCCTATTGTTTAATGAAAAGCACATTGCATACATAATGGGTGCAAATTTGGCACATAAATTTACAACTAGCTAGTATTTGCTTGTCATGTGGGGTTACTGGTTGTTTCGATACAAAGTTGTCTTGGTACAAGTTATTTCGATACAAGTTTACTCACTCGGGGTGTTAAAAATAGTGCCACATGCTAGAATTAAGTTAAAGAATGAAAAATATTCACCCAACATGTTTTTCTTGCTCACATGCAAACTACACTTGTAGTGAATAAACAGTATGGTCAAGTCCCCCAAAAGAAATCTTGCCTGACGTTATGCCACCCCAAGTTTTTAGTCAAGTTGCCTGAAATGCTGAGTTATGTTGCCCAAAATTTTATCATGCTCAACATCCTATTACACATTTATTGCCCTTGTTTCGTCTCATCGAAGATTTAAGAACGAGATATGTTTATCCTTTATTGTGCTTGTTTCATTGTTCAACAAGGGCAGTTAAAGAGCGAGATACAGTATATTACACATAAGTGCGCTTAATAGAGCGGTTTTCACTTGACTGTCGTAAAACCAAAACCAAAGTAAATACACTAGCCAACCAAAGGGTGTAGTAAAACCAAAACCAAAACCAATTCCTCAATTACTTTCGACAGTCAAGTGAAAACCGCTCTATACTGCTTGTTTCGTCTCATCATCACTTAAAAAATGAGGCATGTTACACATTCATTCTGTTTGTTTTGACTTATGATGGTTTAAAGAAAGAGATGTATTACACACACTCTTTATTTAACAAAAATTAACTTTGTTTCTCTGTGCACTTCACCTGATAAAATTTGGGCGACATGAAACAGTTCCACGTATTTGGCTTAAAGAACCAAGAATACAATAAAACCCCATGACTAAGAACTTGGATTTTTCCAAGTTAGCCTAAACAGGTTCTTATATAAATGGTAGTTAGCGCAAATATAAGCTAGTTATAAGTTTCATATTTTCTGACGAAAAAAATACAATGTAGGTAAGAGTATTTTAGTGGTTCAGCTTATAATATCTGCATACCAAATTAGAAGTTATGGTAAAACGAACAGAAAAAGAAGAACTTATTGGATTTGTAATTGTATCAATGACAATTTTATTTGATTTAAACATAATTGGCATTAACATTATGTTGCAGCTATGTCTACCCATGTCTCCAAAGAGGATTCTAAATGTCGACTTATTATTATCTTATTTGCCCTAGTGTGCAGAATTTTTTCATAAATTTTAGAAAATAAAAGGTTTCACCTTTTAGGCTAAACAGTAGCAGGTAACAGGTTTGTAATCTTAAAATCCAGGTCCTTAGTCCCGGGGTTTTACTGTATTCGATCACCCAAAATGTTCTCCTTGTTCACAAGTAAACGATACTTGAAGTGCACGAAATTTTTGTGCAGCTTTACTGCTTGAGTTCGTATCGAAACGACTTTGTAACCCCGGGTTTGTAACAAAACAACCGGTCCTAGTCATGATCAGCTGTGTTTATGAAACGTTAGTGTACAACTGAATCAGGTGTAGTACATATAAATAAAAACATTAACTTGAAAAAAAAATTGTCACTCATTATGGAGCTATAATCTCGTCTTACTACGTTGTACTTACCAGCTCATTTCAAATCATATGAGTTCTTGCATCTTTTCCTCTACAACTGGGAAAGAAAAACAAGTCGTAGTAAGAGAAATCGACAGGAGTCTGGAACGAAATAACCGAAGATTTCGTCGTACGGTACCGCAAATTTCCGAACCTCCAGCTGTTTTTGTTTACTACCGAATAAGGACAAAGTCGGTTCGCGCCGAAAATGGGTCATTGGGCCGCGCAACCACTCTGGTCACATGGAATTGCGAATGTGTGAAAGGGCTCCATCTTGTCTGTAGCATGAAGGAAGAACAGAGTCTACGAGGCGGTAAAAAGGGAGCACCTCGTAGTCGAGGAAGAGGGCAAAGAAAAACTTTTCAAAAGACAGACTTAATGGTAACCTTACCGAACGAAGAAAGCAAAGAATTTCGCCTCAAACCGCCTGTGAGTTCCACCCAACCACGAAAGATCGTTCGAATCAGCCAAAATAAAACTGGTGAGCTTAAGATATGTTTACCTTGTTAAAACAAATTCGAATTGCTCCTTTTTCTAAAAGCAGCTTCTATCCTAGAATCTACGGATTTGGAAAAAGTGACAGTCAAATCACTTGAGGAAATTAAGCGTGAGAAAGAATTGAGGAAAGAATCGGCTGTGCTTTCGCGCTTGTCCATCCCTTCATTGCATGATCCTGCTTCCAAGGTCGCTAATGGCAGTGCTGCAGATAGTGCCGAGAATGATGTTAATGGCTCCAGTAAGTATTTAGTAGGGTTAAACCCTTAATTATATAGAAAGCAAAGAATTTATCGGGCATTTTGAACCCCTTCTAGATCGAAAATAAGTCGTGAGAACCGACTATCTAAATTTACGCTCCTGTCATCACGCTGTTTGGATGGTTAGGCTGCGTCAGCGTCCCACATTTGCTCTAGCTCTAGACAACAGAAATTCAGGAGCTAAGAAGAAAATAAAAACGTGTTCTGTGGAAAAAAGCAGCTTTATATTTTAGTTTATGAACCAATCTACTCGTCGTCTAGCACAATGCATTAAAAGCTTCTCTTTTTTAAATTAGCCCAGTTTCCCGGCCAAGGTTTCTATGGTACATTGTTGTTTCGCCATGCCGGTCTTCTCTTTACTGCAAACTAGACCCCAATGGGTGGGGCCTATGGGCTGCTATCTGTGCGATGCAGTGGTTTAACCCTTTAAGGTCGCTCGGCCCAGTATTTTTGTAGGTACACCTTCCATCTTTGAATCTCTTATACTTAAACAAATATGATCTTTATTGTAAAAACATAACACATGTATTAAACATAGATTGTGTGGTTCCAGAAAATATCCATACCCCTGCCCCCCAACGGAAGATCATTGGAAATTCCGAGGGGGAGGGGGAGGTTCAAAGGCAGTAATTTTCGAGGGGTGGGGGGGGGGGGGGTTCATGGGAAACTATTTTCCAAAGGGTGACAGACCACTTACAAAACATTGAATGCAACGTACTATCGATCTGAAGCACAAAAACATACCTACGTACGTTGTTTTGAAACAAAAGTCAGTACTCCTGGCCATTGACATGAGGTTAACATCATTAGGTTTAATGTTTCTGTTTTTCTTTGAGTTAGCTAGCGCTACAATCTCCAGAAGAACGATGTGTCTTTGGAACGAAGTCGAAAACGATTGAAAATGGCAGACATGACTGGAGTCTTGTCTTCGTCTTGTTTTCGTCCGACCAACATTAAAGTGCTTTCACTTCTGTTCACTGAGTATCCCTTTTCGCTACCTTGACATGCAGGACACACATTTTTGATAGGTTTCATGTTTTATCAGTTATTATCGAGGGTAGTAACTCATGAAAAATGCGATGAGACGAGAGTACTTTCGTTCCCATTTCTTGCTCGACCTTCACAAGGCCCGGCTACCTGGCTAGTAACTTCTGCAATCGTGACGATGTTCACAAAACCTAGTGCGTTGGAATGTACGTGTTGGTGAAGTTTTCGGCCCTTAAATAATAGTCAACCTGAAGAAACTGACAAAATGTGTAGAAATATAAACAGCCAGACAGGCACCTTGTAAGTTTCTGGGTTTTTCTTGCTACCGTTTGCAAAGTTGGTTAACATGGTTTAAGCGGGTGAAACTTGCGTTCTCTTCATAATGTTCGTGTCGGAGTAAACACAAAAACGTAGAACAATCGACGTTTAAACTTTGCAACCCAAATGTTTAAGCTTAATTTATAAGCTTACATAAAAACAACACAGACATAATTTGCAAACGTGATGGCTAAAAAGCTAAAAGTTTGGCTGAATAATAAACTTAACAAACGTTTACGCTGCACTGTTGTAATAAAATTCTACCCTATTTTCATTACTGAGTTAGTATTAACTTTCCTTGTTTTTAAGTACCCAAACTACTTTGAATTTCCAAAGTGTGGTAAGTGAAGTCCCCATTTAAAAATTCTGGAAATTCCTGGGGGGAGGGGGGGTCATCAAAGACCCCCTGGAACGGAAAATCCTGGGGGGTGGGGGGGTGCTAATCAAAGAGTCTTCCGTGGTGGGGGTATGGATATTTTCTGGAACCACACATTAAACTTTATTATGACACTAATTTTTGGGCGATCATAATACATATCACATGAAAATGATGTCACAATAGTTTTAGCTCTAAATCGAATTTTTGCCGTCATCGACATTTTCTTTGGAAATGCTTTATGCCACCTATGCTTTGGGTACTTGTCTTCTGTTGTGCAAAGTTTCACAAAAATCTATAAGATGAAATTCGAGATATGTGACCTTTCACAGGAAAACGTACACTAATGGCGTTCCGTTAAATGGGTGAAATGCACGGATTCCGAATGGGTTTCAAACAGCTCACTCACCCGTTTAAATGGGTTCAACGAACAGCTGAACGGGTTATGAAGTATTCCAAATGGCTAACATGAGCAGGGGAACTTCTTTTTCACCTGTTTGAATGGCTTCATCAAACAGCTGAACGGGTTGTGAAGGTATTTCGAACGGCTAACACGATCGGGCAAATGGCTTACACACCCATTTGAAAGGGTTAACAAAACAGGTGAACGCAGTCTTGAAAAGTCCTTGTATTTTAAGGAAAGTCCTTGAAAAGTCCTCGAATTCCATTTTTACTTGAAAAGTCCTAAAATTTCTGTGTAAGTCCTTGAAAAGACCTTGAATTTTCTTCACCTTTGAATGTAGTGGCCTGGAAAGAATTTTTTGATGCTTTTTGGTTGTCCAAGATAGAATGTAAATCACAGCTCAGAGAATTTAAAGGTTATTTACATATTTAGTGGCCTATGTTTTATGCAATAAATAACTATCAGTTTAAGACAAGTGAACTGAAAAATGTAGAGAATTTGGTGAAGCAAACAGTTCAAGCCTTAAAGTCTTATTAGAATATACTGGGAATGTGTATTGTTGTACAATCTGTGAAATTATATTCCTGGTAGGTGGTCTTTGAAAATCTAATGTAGTCCTTGAAACATCCTTGAAAAATGGTAGCAATTTTTTGTATGAACCCTGTCTAAACAGATAACTGTAAGTTGAGATCTCATGCCAGAAATAGGTAGTCTGTGTGGGCAGTGACTATATTTTTGTTTAGTCGTATTGCTGTAAGAGGAAACTGGGTAAGATTTCTGTACAACCCCATCGTGTATTATGCATGCAGCAATTTCATAGTATTTTTCCATGAATAGTTAACATGAGTAGAGTCGAAACAATCATGGATATGTCGCTTTTATCAAACTAATCTGCCAGCGAGTCCGCAATTGAGATACGTGTTTGACACAAAGAAATTGTTTTAAATTGATGTGCTAAAAATCATTCCCGGAGAAACATGGGATGACCTGTTGAGAATTGCGATGGATTTGCCCGAAAGTCAATAAAACTGCCGTTGAATTCATCACTTGTGATTTTCACAATCCTCTGTGAAGTAAAAGTCAAGTGTTAGACGCACCAACTGTTAGATCATAAGAACAATCCGTTAGAGTGTTGAAAGAAATCGTTAAAGCGTTTAGACAAATTGTTAAAACGTTTAGACAAACCGTTAGAGTGTTAGAAAAACCGCTAGCTATCTGTTAGTTTTGTAAAGGATAACAAATTATCATTAGTGTATGTTTTCCTAAAGAAGAAAGTTACCTATCTTGGGGGCCACGTTGGTGACCAGGTGTGAAAATTTAGTCGCCACTGAGTAAAAGCTGGTCGCATTGGCACAATGTCGAGCCCTGTAATTGTACTATATTGTAGAGTAATTATTATATTATTATTATTAATTATTATATTATCTGCAGAGCCAACTTCCTCAGCAAGTGTACCTGGTTCAAGTACAGCTAAACCAAAGCTAAGAGACTTTTCCATTCCTCTTAAACCATTACCAGCCCAATCATCAGCCAACTGCAAGATATTGCATGCCAAACCCCAAGTTGCAACGGTCTCAAGGTATGTTTAAAGTGAAATCTGTATTTCTTATCTTTCAAATAACCCTTCCTTGGATCAATGTATCACACCCCAAGAACCCACCTTTGATACTTTCGCTTGTATGAAAGTGTTTTTTGCTGCCAGTTTACTAGCTTGTTGAAGTTCTAAACGGTCACCTTTCTAGCCATAACGACCAAAAAATCTACAGTAGAACTGCGCTAACTCAAACTCGATAGGGAAACAAAAAAAGTTTGAGTTAGCTGGGATTCCAGTTATTTGCATTGATTGAATGTTCAATTTGCCATGTTTATAATTGACAGTTACTAATTTTTCAGCACCTCAGTGTATAGTATGGTGAAAATTAAGTTGCTTCATCGGAAACAGTAATGTGATTACGCATTCTTTTGATAAAACATTTTCTGTTAGCTGCAACAATTTTGAATTATAATCAGTTGGCTGTAGTTGGAGTTTGATTTCTGCTGAAATTGCATGAATTTGAGAGGTAAATAAACTTGATATGAAATGTCAGTCTTAAAAGTCAAAATTTCTCTGTGAGATTTGGTAACCTGATTTGTTATGTATCTGAGATATAATCTGAATTATTCTTCCTATGTTTGTCCTTTCATTTAGTCTATCACAAGTGGAGGAACATGAAATGGAAACTCGTGAGGTGCGGATGGATTTTGACAGCAAATTGGCTGAACAAGATTTTGATTACGTTGATGATGAGGAAAGTGACTCTGTTGAAGACTATGATGAAGATTTTCTGCTAAAGGAGGATGAAGAAATAGAGATGGAGGGAGATTCTTCGTTGAAACAGTCTCTGAACTCCAATTTCAGTTCCTATACAAGTGATGAGCCAGAAGATGATGAGATCTCCCTTCATCCTGATGATTCACTGTTCGATGAGGAGGATGAACCCAGGTTAGTTTACTTCATCACATGGTTATGTGTTTTTTTTGACAACAGTACCATGTGTCTCCCAAACCTGTTTGGCCATTTTACTTCTGAATAGGCCCTTTGTAGTTTGTCATTCATTTGGTACAAACCTGCCACACAGGAGAGCAAGGTGCACGCAGGTAGGATACAAACAAATGGCTCACATCGTTAATTTTAAAATGGTAATTTCCTTTGTTTGTCTACTCCCAGTGCATCTCTAGTATGGCGGTTTTGTACCATGCGAATGAGTATTTGCAAAGGGCCAATTGGTATCCCCAAGGATTTTTTCTCTGATTTTGTTTTTGCTCATTGTTTCTTTGCAGTCAACATATAACAGGTTTTCAGTTACAATGCACATGTTACATGCACAGGTTTTCAGTTAAATGCACAATGTGCAGGTTCCCAAGGGCTGGTAGCTATCCATTTATTTTTCCAGCAATTTATTCTTATTTTTTAGTGACACTTTGAGAGAATGATAGTAAATTCTATAACCAAAAGAAGTAACAAATGTTAAAAAATTTTCCTTTACCATTCTGCCATCAGGTCATCAAATTCCAGGACATTAGGAAGAAGATCAGGCAGTCAATCAAAAGATTTAAGGAGTCAAATTACTGATAGACAGAAAGGAAACTCCACTAAAATGATCAACATAACAGTTGGCGAACCTGAAGGTGATGAAGTAAAGGATGAAAGGCAGGGCATGTCCAAGTCCTCAGAGCAAGATGAAAGTCTGCTTAAAAGGTCAGAAAACAGAGAAAGAGATTCTAGAAACTCTTCTCATAAAAGGTTAAGTAGAGAACGAGATAATAGGCACGGACCGAGAGACTCTAGACATTTTGTTGACAGGAGAAAGGGCAGAGCTCAGTTTAGAGGTTCTGTTCTCATGAGGGGTAAAGGTAGTCATGGATCAAGGCAAGCTCCAAGGAAAGGGAATGTTCCTAATGTTTTTCCTAATACAATACCTCCACTGCCGTCCCTTTTGGGACATGGTGGTGGTCTCCTGCCACTTCCTAGTCCTGCTAATATGGGTTTAGTGTCCCAGATACAAAGAGCTTTAGAGGCTAACATTGTGAATAATTTAAAAACTCAAGTGGAAATGCTGACAAACCCTCCTCCAGTACCGGGAGAAATTATAACAAACTTTGATCAAAGCAAGAAGCATACTAGTGTTTTGCGTGGGGCTCAGAATGTTCCAAACGACTTCAGGAACAGTGGCCGGCATTCAGCAAGAAGAACTCATAACACTCAGCCGAAGCCTTCAAGTGTCTCTAAGCAGTCAAGTATTTCAACAGTTACTCAACCTGCACAGATATCTTCTCAGCAAAATGACAACAAGGGCAGAGATATTCCTAAGTGGTTACAGAAGACATATAAACAAGGTCAAGAAAGCCAAGCAAATGCTGTGAGAGGTCTTATATCAACCAAAGATGAACAAAATACTGCTGTGTCACCGAGAAGCAAGAACACAGCCACTGCAAAAGAAAGTTTTGAATATGGCCACAGCAGTAGACCAATAATTGATTCAACGCTAACCCATCGTTCTCCTCATTCAGACAGTAACATAGAGAGGCAGTTGTCATCAAATAAAAGGAGAAGTCCATTTCATGCTGAAGAAGTGCCACATGGAGGTAAGATTGTGGTTGCAACAAGCCCAGAAGGAATACCTCAGCCAAGAATGCAGAATAGAAGTCCCAAGCAGTTATACCCCGAACAGTTTCAGACAGGGAGCTATTTGAGCAAACCCTGGCATTTGCCAAAACAAGAGCTTGAGGAGGTAGGTAATAAATGTGTCAAGCCTATTTTGGATTGATGGACTCATAAATCAAACTTGTAAAATGACCCTTTTTGTCCTCTTATTTTTCAGCACCAAAAATTGCATCAACTGGGACATGTTAACAGGTATCCAGGCTACACCTCTCCATTCTTAAGATGTGAAGCTCATATGATGATTAAATAAAACTCAAATATCTGTATGTTACTTTACTCAAGTAACATTATATAAAACGATATTTCATATTAGTAAAATCCAACTAGTGGTCTATTATCAATGCTGCATTCTGGTTGGTTACTGATTGAGCTACTACTGATTGGTTACTGATTGAGCTACTGATTGAGCTACCACTAGGCTATATGTTATAGCCCATTAGTAGCGAAAAGTGCGGGCTTTTTGGCGGCAAAAAAGGATTAAAATTTAGCTTTAACTAGCTAAATGTTTTATTTTTGACCAACTAGTTGGATTTTATTAAAACAATTATTCCTCTCGCCCTCATGGCCTCTGAGTCAATAGCCCACTTGGGCTCGAGGAATAACTGTTAATTATAAAATAACTAAGGAAGTACGCGCGCTCTGATTGGCTGAGAGGAGTGTTTGCATGAGAGTATGTAAACATGGTTGTAACGTCAAGATGTTTGCTTTTCGTGCGCTAATCACCCAAGCACAAATTTGAAAAAGGTTTTGAGTTAAAAAACTCAACATGTTTACTTTATTTACCCATTTCCTCGTCGGCTGAAACAGAGAAAGAAACATGCGAGAAAAACCCATATTTTGGCAAGCTTCTTTTTTGCAAAACAAGGACTGATTATTCATACAAGCTTTGTGTACAAGACTTCGTGACTGGTAAGAATTTCTCTTTTAATCAGTGCTCTAAACAAGAGAGGTTTGCTTTTTTTCTCGGGAAAGTTATTTTATAAAAGCAATAGGAAACTTTTTTTCTTGTGTTTCCATATCCTGATATAAACACTTGAGGGGTTGGGAGAATTCTCAACAGTTATGCAAACCCAACTCTCGAATTCTCCCAACCACTCTTGTGCTTATATCAGGCTATGCAAACATGGAAAACATTTAATCTATTGCTTAAATGGTACATTGTTTTTGTTATTCAAATGTACCAACAACAAAAGCAACTTTGATTGGCACATTTATACCAGTAAGTGATACAATGCAAAATATTGCAAAAACATGAATAAATTAAAGTTTTGTATCTAATAGAAGCTGCACATGCAAATTCATTTCTGCTATAAATTTTGTGTATTATTTTGAAGTGAGGCTTTCTCTGACACAACCAGGGCTATCACTGAGATTTCAAGTTGCCTGGTGCATATAAATACAGCAAGTAAGGATGGAATCAAACTGTTAGGGATTTCTTTTTTTCCTCTTTTAACTTTCCCATGAAAGTAGCAGAGGGGAAATCTAGTGTAACCATTATAGATAACTTTGACATTTGATTTGTGCAAAGAAGAGAGATCTTCTTACGTGTAAACATTACATGTATATCTTGGTTACTTGTTACTGTATTAAGATAGTAGTAATTCATATGTGTTTGTTTTCAGCCAAGACCATCTAGTTGTTGTTGAGCCAGCTTCTGTGCAGCAACAAATCAAAGGTACAGCACTGATAGGATAAGGTCTAACAATAACTTCTGTTTAATGAATCATTGGTTCTTGGACAAATGGAACTAGTTTAGGAACAGAGAACCTGCTGACCAGCTGGTATGTCAGCTGAGTTTTTTTCACAAAAGCAGGCTTGGAGTTGGGAATTTTGTTGAAATTTTAACTTTTGTTGTTGGAAAAACTTTCAAATAATTATGGTAGTCTTTACAGTAAAGCCCAAATAAGGTAAGAAATATAAGTAAATATAAGCAAATTTTAATCTTTGTATGTGCAAAAATGTTAAAATACATGTAGTGCAATCTAGCAAGTACCTTATTCTGCTCAAAAAGAACTCTGAGCCATGTTTTTGGCTCATATACCAATGCTATCCATGGGATCTGGGCTACAATGCAGTTGGTTTTCCTAATGTTTTCTCCATTGGATAGTGATTTATTTGGTGGATAGTGTTATCCACTTTGTGAACAGCTGGGGCCAGTTTGATTGATACCATATGTACAGTCAGTAAAGTGCTGGTTATTAAGGTGAAGTAAGTGTAACATAATTTGCAATCAATTTCTTTTAGTGGACATTCCTGATGTGTCATATGACTTGGTCAATGAACTATTGCAAAATGGAAATCTGGGTAAGATTTTTGATAGAATTAGTAAGCAGTATTGTCTCCTAACACATGGTTCGTGCAATCTTGAAAAGGTCTTGAATTTTACTAGTGCTCCTGAAAAGTACTTGAATTCGGTTTAGGTCCTTGAAAAGTACTTGATTTCTTTATTAGGTCTCAAAAAGTCCTTGAAATTCACAACCTCATCTAAGCCAGAGACCTTTCTCTGTAAAATTAGATTATTTTGCCGAGGAAAATTTGGCTTATCCTCAGTGTAAGAACTTGTATAACTCACTGGAAATGTAAAAACATTTTTGCGCATGAACAATATTTTATTTCTGTTTCTTTATTTTAAATTCTATTTCTGTACCTCAGATGCAGTTGCAAGTCATACCAAGTCATTTTGCAAGGTTTTGTTGTGGAAAGTAGTATAAAATTATGTGATCAACAGTGGCCGAAGAAGTAAAAATCGTGATTGACTCTATGACGTGTTTTAGCGAATAGGGTGATCATAGGGGGTTGAAGAATGCCAATTTATGAAATAAATCTTAGTCCTTGAAAACTGTTATTATTTTGTCCTTGAAATTTAGTTTGCCGAAAGTTGCACGAACCATGTTAACAGGTAAATAGATACTGAATAGATGTTCAGTTTTTTTAGACAGGCATAGCTAGTTTTACAAAGCCTACTAAGCTTGTTGAAAAAATGGTTCCAAGCCATGATATGCTTCCAGAGTTCTCAACAGCTTTCTTCAACTGATGAGATCTATAGAAAGTCATAACAAGACAGTATTAATAAAAATATTTATTCAAAATATTTCTGTTTCTGATTGGTTCAAATTCCAAGGCAAATTCTTCATAAGCAGCTAGCCCTGACCAAGATTAGAAGGCATTAGTTATATGTAAATAATGACATCAATAGAACAGCATTAATGGCCGAAAAATGGATGGTAACTGAGAAACCCTGGGAACGAGGTTCTGTTGTTTTGGTAGAGCATTACAAAATGGCGGTACATTTTACATGTTTTGTGAAGAAGAAATAGCCATACTTCTGCCCAGAAACATAGGAAGAGCACCAAGAATGCAACTCAACAGACAACATCTGCTATTTGGAGAATATCTCCAGAACTAAACACCCCTTTTTCTCCTGATCTTACCAAAAAACCAACAAATAATGTTTTAGCTTGTTCTTAATCAAGTTTTTGATTGAACGTTAAAACAATTATTGGATTGGGCATTTGTGTGACGTGAGGAATTATTGACATCTTAGACGGTGTTATCCAGCTCAAGTTAATTGGCCTCAGTAGATGGCACCCTCCTCAACCTCCATAGCTCTTCAGATCATACTCAGCCTCGTCCATTAATTGCTGTATAATAATAAAACCTCTGCCCTTTAACTTTTTCATCAGCTGCTTTTTAAAAATTCTTAGCCAGGCACAAATTGTACATCTATTGCCATGATCAAGCTCACCTGTTCTCTAACTTAACCACACATCAGAATACAGTCACCTTTTTTCTTGTGTTTGCCTTATGATTTCCCAGCAAATTGACCCCAGTCCAGGCTGGCAAATTGCATTGTGAAAATTTGTCAAGAGAACTTAGAAAAAGTGCATTTTGATCTTGAGAGAAATATGGGCCTTGCTTTTCTGTCTGTAGGTGCTGCTTGGCAAATGATTGAGAAACTTCGCAGTATGAATCATCCCCCTGATTTGAGTGTTCTTCAACATGTCCTCACGTTGTGCAGTAAACACTTGCAAGACCCAGATGTTGCTGCACAGGTAGGCACTTACAAAAGGTCATGGCACAGAATGGTTCATAAGTGCAGGTGCTCTTCTGATGTTGTTAATGGTACTGGTTTTCACTTAGTACAATGGTACTCACTTAGTACAAGTGAAAACATAGACTGTTAATTTTTCCCCTTGTATCTGGAGGTGTACTTCTTTTATGTATAGCCAAAGACTCGTGATGTTAGTTAATATTGCATCAACAAAGCACTTTCCCATGCCTTTATGAAAATACTTAAGGGCAGATTTATAGGTAGTTTTTAAGCTGTCTCTTCCACCATAGACTTAGTTGCATTTTTGCTCACTTGATCCATCAATCCATCAAGCTTTCTAGTTTCTTTCAGGTCTCCTTGCCACTTTGTCTCTTTTTTTTTCTGGATATTTTACAGTGTAATAGGCCACTTGCACTAAGAGGTCACGTGACCAATACTTCCCTTAAACAATTAGTTGGAATCCTGCTGATGCCAAAAATTGACAGAGCACATAAAAATTATCTTACACCCGAAATTTAAGAGGAAAAGAATTTAAGGGAGATATTTTATGGCACTTTGATTTTTCAACAAAGTAGTATGATTTGTATTGGCCGCCATGTTGGGCATACTCTTGCCCTCCAACATGGCGGCTAAAACTAGTTTTTGCTTACATCTTGTTAAACTTTTGATAGTTATACTCAGATGTGCTGCAAACGTTACCACATCATTTTTCAACATTTTCCTTGAAGTTTAAGTGCAAAATTTGTGTTCAGAAAGAAGTAATTCGTAATTTTCAAAATCACATTTTGGTCACATGACCAGCTACAAACTTACTCATTTTAAGACAACGGTGCAGGTTTGAAAAACCAAATCACTATTATTTTGTTTAGGATATGACCCACTAATCATTTTTTGAAGGCAAAATCATACAACTTTCATTTTCATAAAAACGATGTCACATGACCTCTTAGTGCAAATGGCCTATGTATCATAACATGTACTTCTCTATGCATAAAGTAATTAAGTAAATCAATATATTAATGAGTAACTTCATTACCATTGTTATCTGTCATTTCAGGTTGCTCACAATGCATTTGACATGATTGGTGGTATGGTTGTTCATCACAATCGTCACAACTATGAAACCCTGATCAAGACGTTGTGTCACTCTGGACAGTACATCAGGTTTTGTATTGTTTTATGTCATGAATCATAGTTTATCCACACTACCATTTTCTTTAGTTTAAAGCTTGTATGGGGCTCATCTTAGGGTTTTACCCACTGTTCATACCCTTTACAAAGAGGGAAACAGTGTGAAATGACTTTCTTGTGTTAGTTAACAGTAAATGATGGTACTCAGCATTGTACAGTGGAACCTCGATATATCAAACCTCAAAGTCCGCGGTAAAACAAACCCCTTTCTTTACCCCAGTAATACAAAGATATGAGAAAAAGAACCTTGATTTAACCAAACCTTGATGTAGCAAACAAATTTTGCCAGTCCCTTCCCTTTGTTATATTGAGGTTCCACTGTATTTGTTTATTCCTGCCAGGACGGGTGGATGGTGGGTAGAAGTAATAAGATAATAAATAAGGACATCAGTAGCTGTGTTTTTAGGTGTTTGTAAACCTATACAGAGTGCAAAGAAAGTTGATTTTTCAGAATGCCAGCTAGCAGATGCTGGCCAAATAATTTCATTTCAACTAGCCCAGAAAAAAAATTGGATGTTATTTGAATTCCCTTCAAAATACTTAACTTTCCTGTCGGTCAATTTAAGAACAGCGTTCACTTGCCCAGTAGCAAAATCCACCAGCCCTGGCTACTAGACTTTCTTTGCATGCTTCTACTATCAGTGACCCATCTTCTTGGTTGTCTGATACTGTTAAATGAAATGTAGTTTATTTTGTTTATGGCGAGACCTTTTGGAGGAGCCCAGTCGTCTGACTAGTAGAGGTGCCTTTTTCGTAGAGATTCACCATTTGTTTTACCTTAACACAATAATAACTTAATAAAGAGTTCACACAAAATGATCTGAACAGTTCTTTGTTATCTAAAACTAGGGCTTATGAGATGCTTGAATTGATGAAGAAGGATTCTCATGCACCAACTTATGATGTTTTTCTGGATTTGGTACAGGCATCAGTTAAAGACCCCGAGTGGTAATCTTTCTTTTTAACATAGCTGAAATGGTTTTGTTTAAGGTGCTATGTTCCCTTAGGAATGCCAGTATGAGAACTCTGCATGCACAGTACATTGTTTTGTACACTTCTGTCATTGTCGTTGTTTGCAGTCAGTCATTGCAAATAAGACTGTTCAAGGTTTTCAGTATAGCTTTGATAAATATCCTCTTTCTTGGCCAGTCTGTTGTTGTCAGTCACCTGCCAAGAGTGGGTTCAATGTCTCCCCATTTCATATTGCTCTTAGCAATGTTTCTGATTTTTTTTCTACCCTTTCTCTGGAAAAATGATAAAACATTTTCAAACTGAACTGAGAATTAAACAGCTACTTTGGTGTCTGTTATCATTCATCCTATGTAAGAGATGTCTGTACTGTACAAGTAAGTCACCACTGTGCTTTCTGTGCTTTTTTGATACTCTTTTCATATAGGGCTTTCAGCCTTTTGGATGAAATTAAACAGTCTGGAGTGTTTAGGTCAAAGTAAGTATTGCCATACCTGATTTAAAATTAATAAAGCAAGTCTTGTATTCTGATGATGTCTAACCATTTAAGTTTCCTGTTCTTTTTCTCTTCTCTCTGACCACCACTGTCTACCATATTTAATTTTGGTTTATGTCTTGAAACAGGATTTGCAGTGACCTCATACTCCTTGGGTGCAAGAGCGGAGAGTTCTTTATTGAAAGAACTTGGCTGCTGTTTCAGGTAGAGTGTGCCAGAAGAAGAGACCATATCCAATCTTTTCTTTATTACCTGTATGTCTTCCTTTTCATACAAAGCCATTCATTTAAAAAGTACTTTTTATGAACAGATTAAAACTGGTGTATGCTGATTTAATGCAATTCCAATTGTTCATAGGTAAAACTATTTTGTGTATTGTTAAGGAATTGCTTATCCTTTAACCATTTTATCTTTGAACCTATATCCTTATAACCTATCTTTGCCATCACAAAATGTATGTTATTTGCAATGCAACCGGAGTGTTGACTACTCATATGATAAGGTTATGACAAAATTCAACTTGTTATTTAGAGGGTAAATAGTGTTGTCTAGTAATGTGGTTTAAAATGAAGTGCAATAGATGTCACTCAACTGATGCTGTGTTCACATCTGCATTGAACAGTTCAGTCTGATCACAAATAAAAGATATTTCACTTTGAATTTTGTCACCCAGGCAGTGTGTTGCACAAAATTTTGGTTAGTCTGAGCAACAATTAGTTGTAATCTCAGTCAGATGAAACATGTTAAACATGGTGGGCGAAAGTGGGGAGGAGTGAAGTCTAAAGAACCTAAACTGGTGCCATGAGGAAAATTATGGAGTGGTGAAGAAATTCATTGTCAGTTACCTGATGCAAATGGTTTGCAAGTGCACTGCCAGGCTAGTTTGATCCACTACCTGGGTCAAACGACTTACAGTCCTCTGCCCTTGTTAATGAGTGAAACAATACTATAAAATGAGTGCATGTTCCTGCATCACCCTTTTGAATCACTGATCAAGATATTAGGTGCAATGAGAATGCATACATTATGCAAAGTTAGTGAAATGCATTTCAAGAGGCACATGTGAACAGTGCTTTTTCAAGCATGATAATTCAGAAATGTTTTCATGTAAACTTGTTTCCTCTACATTTGTCCTGAACACAGTATGATATACACATTGCATAAGTTGTGAAAGTAAAACACCAAGTCTTAATATATTTTTTATATTTAATGTTTGCTTTTTAATCAGGAAGCACTTAAAAATCAAGTTCAAGTTACAGCAGAAGCAATCTCGGCAATCCTATTGTAAGTTTGGTTTGCTTATCTATTCTAGAGCAAGCGATAAGACAATTTTTTGTTGCTTGTATTACTACTAAAAGACTAATTGGTGCTCTAGACTATCTTCTTTAGTGGAACAAAAATATAACCCCTCCATCAGAAGACCAATTTATGGTGAGAATTTTGGCCAATCTAACTTAAAATCTGTACATGAAATCTAGTTATGTTACAATTCAAATGAAATTCCTATGACCAAACCTTTGTGCGGTGCTGAAAATATAATTGTTATTGTTATTTGTGAAGATTTTACAAAGAGAATCTCGAACTTTGTAAAGCAAGTTTTTAACACTCTATTATGAGTGAAACAATTAATAATGTTATATAGAGACATCTCAGTCTGTGTTAATGCTTAAGTGTTTCTATGTTTTACATCTCAGCACCCTGGCTCAAGCAAATGAGTGGGATAAAATCATGTCAGTGTTACTAGCAGTCTCAGAAGCTTTACCTGGTGAAATTTTAAAGTCTGCCGTACTGATGGCCACTCAAAAGATTGATTGGATTGAAGCTGTTATTGCAGTACTTGCCATGACTCCGGCTGAAAAAGGCCTTGTGCTTGATGAAGATGTAGGTGTTATTTGTTGTTTGTTACACCTTACACATTGAGTGTTTTTGCTGGTTGCATTAGTTAAATAAGTACCTTTAAGGTTATTTACAACAATTTTTTTTTTCAGGTGTGGAATACATTTTTGTCAAACTGTTGTACAGATCATGGCAAGAACATATCATTTGCTCAGAGGGTCTATTCCCTGATGCAGCAGAATGAAATACCTCTTTCACCCATGGTATGAGAATAAATTAAATCTGTTGCACAGAAAGCCTGTTAGCAAGGGACACCAGATGTCTTTTCTGACAACCTGAATGTCATGTGGCATGTTGCCCTTCCAGCAAGCAAAGTTTGATGTCTTTTAAGACTGAAACTCAGCTGACTCAATTTTTTTTACTTTGAAGTATTAATTTTTCCTATTATGCTTTTTTGCATTTCATAACTTCACCAATGAATCAGTTACTAGTAGTCAACTGAGACACTACAAAGAATTTCTGAAGTATGTGCTGCAAGGTTTAACTGTTACGTTGTATCTTGCTTCTCCCTTTCTAGCAGTACTTATCTCTATCAAAATGCCTTGGTTTACATGCCTCTATTTTGGATTTGCTTTTGACATTGTTTATATGTGAATGCTTTGGAATTGCTATCAAATTCTGAACTGTGCTCAAAAAGTTGTTAAGTGAAATGAACAGCTTTACTCTTTGTTTTTGCCTCAAACTGATTCTTAAGTGATTTTCATGAAGAATGCAGTCTAAGCTGCTCTTTTTTTCTCTTTCTTTTGTTTTTTTTTTTAAACACAGTCTGTCAATAATTACATGAGAGCCCTGAGTCATTGTGGCAACTGGATGGCAGCGTTGGAGTTGTTTACTGCAGTGCATAAAGATCCCCAAGTTGTTCAACAGGCCCAGGCTTTGAAAAATGGTTTGATTGCTCTTTCGTCAGCATTACAGAAAGCGGCCGCCTCTTCAGGGATGCTTAATGTGGTCCACTTTATGATGGTACATCACATAAAGGTGAGAATGTTGTTGTATTTTCATTTCTCCAATACATTTTTTCTCAGTAATCAGGCCTTAAAGCCCTGACAGAGCATTTTCACTTGACATCAGGGCAGCCATACTGGTGTTCCAAAACATAGGAATGGCGGATATGTTGTTGTGCCAAACAAATCCTGTGGCGGAGTTGAACTCTTCTCATATGAATGCTTCCTTTTGTTCCTATGATTTGCATAGATGCCGGCCACTTAAGAGAAAGTGCTCTTTAACCATGTACAAATAATTCTCCAGACAGGTCTATAAACGTAGCCACAGGTGCAAGAATTAGTTCACAGAGCAGAGGGTTTATATTGCTGATCATTGTATCTGTTCTTGTAACCTCTGTTCTCGATTATGTATTTGTATTGTTAAAGGGGCTGGTTCACGATAATGCGCATGTGTGAGTTCTGACGGTAGCTGATTGTTTTTCAACCAATTGGAAGCGAGTTAGATACACGCAAGTAAATTTACAGAATTCAAATTAATTGTTTGTGATGCGAGAGTATTTCCAGGCATTTGGTTTGATTTTATTTATCCCCATAATTCAAGTTTATTCTTTGCTACTCCTCAGATATATGTTGCAGCCGATAAGAATAAGATTTACAGCCCTGTCCTGCTTTGAAACAAACATTTACCAATGTGTATTTTTACGAGGTCGTACCCACGTTAACAAAACAGTCACTGATCGGCAAACAAAATTTTTGTTTTAAACAAACATCTTATTACTGTTCTCTCAGTTCGCCTTGTATAAACCCAGAAATACCTACAAATAGCGCCTGACCGGTGACAAAAACACACAACGTATGAGTGTAAAGATTATCCTTAATTGAGCATAAATTTCAATAACTTATCAGCAAATGAACAAATTCATTCGCGTTGCATTGGGTCAGTGTTCCGCAAAACAAATGTTATCCAGTAGCACACATAAAGAAACTAGATTATAAACAGAATATTCAGGCAATTTATTTTAAAAACATCAATTCTTAAACATATACGATCGTAAAGCAAAGATACAAGGAACATTTCAAGTGTACCAGATCGGTGAAGATCGCGCGGCCTGTTGCGGTATAACTACAGGTCGGAGTCAAAAGTCAAATCAAAGTTGAACAAACTCATGCCTTTAGCCACTTTCCAAGTGTCGTGTATTCTTTTCGTATCCCAGACACTACTCCTAGAACCATACCAGATCGATAGGCTAAGCTTCTCTATCTCCAGAGACTCTTGAGAACGTCCTGTTGCCGGATGGCCACGATGCTCTTCTGAACCTCCATGATCAAAACATTATTTTTTGCGTCTTCTTAAAACGTAACCAGTGAAACGACACAACCACACGTTAATCAACACTACCGAAGTGTAACTAGACCAGCCAAAGCGACGGATGTCCGAATTAAAACGAAGGATTTTCAATGATCGTACCGGTAATGGCGATTTTGAATTTAGTGTTGACCCGACAAATTTATTCTGTAGAGACAAACGGCGCGCATGCGCATTATCGTGAACCAGTCCCTTTAAGAGAAAAACTGATGTTGGTCACTCTTGGGACTCAAAGAGTTTTTAAAATATTCCTGTTAATTTTTGTTTGTTTGCATTGGACCCCCTTGTACATTGATTGTAGTTTAATTTACGTTTGAGTGACGCCTTCAATAAAAGAATTATTAAATTTTTAATTTCAGCAGCCAAGGGCCTCATTCAAACAATATTTTAATTTTTTATACATGCTGCTGGAGGGCAAAATCACGTTTAAGTGCTTTTCTTCCATGCAAGAAATCAGACTTTGTCTTTTGCGTTAAAACAGGTTACGTTTCATGCTTATGACATAGTAAGCCGATAAAATCGTAAGTGCAAAACAGACATAACAAAAAGTAAAACTGTAAACTCTCTCTGATCTTATGGTAATTTGGTTCTGACCTTCACGATCACGTTCGAAAAAGTAAATACAGCTAAACGTGATAGAAAGAATAGTTTTGTAAAGACGTGTTCCGGGTCATGGTAGCGCAGAATCTGGGGATGAAAATCAACACGATGCTCTCAATCTCAGTGAACGCTTCGAAAAACAACGCGTAATTGTCCGAATGTTATGTTTTGAGACGAAAAATTTGGAAAGATTAATGGATTGTACGGTGATGTCGCTTACAAATCCACACACCATTCGTGGTAGACCCACACTAAAAGATGTCGAGCGTTTTCGGAATGGTTCGTTCCACGAATTCTGTCGTTTGAAAGCGTTGATAACTTTGAAAGAAGTGAATACATCAGATGTTGAAACAAGGAAGAATGTTCATGGGTAGAACTTCGATGATGAGGTAAAAAACAACAAGCAAATCGTCGTTAATTTACCTCTCGTGTTCAACAGCCTGATTCTTTTCCTTTTTTTCATGATGCTGGATACTTAATTGTAACGAACAACTTGATATTTCGTACATCATTAATATTATTGTACATGCGATGATAAATGTCGAGGAAACAAATCTTGGGCCGATTTTGGAATCTTTGAAACTCAAATGAAATTCAATGAAATTGCCTGATTTGACTAACCTGATCTAGAATTCTTATGTATTTGCGAAATACTGTAGGAAAACGGCATAAAAAAGAATTCAAATTCATTTTCGGCGACCGAAATTTACGGCTTCGAGACAGCACTTCCGTTTGCTGTCCACCACAACAGATGATGACGGAAATGACGTAGTAAGGTAAAAGTGTTCAAGATCAGAGCAATAAAAGGAGATGGTAAACGTACACAACTTTTACCTCATGCCAAAATGCTGCTCGTTCCAATAAAGTTTTTTTCGTCTGCTGGGTAGATTATGCTCTGGAAGGTTCTACATTTTTACTGAGTAAATGTTATTTTACCCGCATGTTTCACACTGAGAGATCATGACACACATATCGATTTACTGTGGCTATTAGCGGGGAAGAGCGTTGCGCGACGACATTAAAAACGGCTGTGTAGCAGACTATTTTGAAGCATGATAGTGAAGCTTTTTATTACGGCTGAATGAGGGTTCCAATTTTCTCCAAAGTATCTTCTGGATCTGAATAACTAAGCGATTTTCTTTAGTCCATGAATGTAATGTTTTTGTGCAATGCTGTATCACGTTAAGCCCAACTCATTAGTTTTGTTTGGAAAATCTTAAATTATTACGGGTAGTGATTTACAGGTCGTGTGTACTGTTGCAATAAAACGTAATACTGAGTAGAGCGGAGGTACAAGGCAACTGTAATATCACGACTGAGCCATTCTTCGGTGGTTCCAACAATGTTACCTCTTGCGTCTTTGGCTGTTCGTTTTGCGACTGGGAAGTGGGAAGCCTTTACACAAGCGAAACCTGCTTAAAGACATCGAAGACTGTTGGCATGTACACAACAAATCTTCAGTCTTGAAAGATCTTCACTTCACTTAAAACTCTGTTGCCTCCACATAGATCTCTAAGATCTTTAAAACTCCCTCCGCAGCTGATGTTTTGATTCTGGAATTAGCAGCGGTCTGTTGCTTTTGCGTTTCCGGTCTCATTCACTTCCGTCACCGAGAGATGCGGTTCACAACGAACTAAGTCATGTGGTACAAGTATCCTCCCTTATCCTTTCTTTTACTCGCCACTTCGCGCTTCGGTCGCCCTTCGGGCGACGGTCTTCCGTCACCCTTCGGACGACCTGCTGTGCACCAACGAGAATATAGCTTGCGGTTATTGATTTTCAAAATGGCGAACAACAAAGTCGATCTGGATCAGGTAAAAAGCAAAGAAATCCTTTATAGTAGATTCATAAAGATCCCATTCGGCTAATTAATCGTGCTAAGCGACCGGCATAAACATTTTTCGAGGTGAGACTTTAAATAATTAATTAATTTATTCACACGCAACTCCTCTGGACCCTGTGCAGTAGATTGAAATCATAATTCAACTTTTTCACTTGCTGTCGGTGACTCTGAGGAAGTATGACGAACCCCTGGGGAGGACGACTCTGCATATGAAAGGCAAGGGGATGCTCGTCGGAAATTTTGAATTAAACCCCTACAAGAGATCGATCCGGGCGTAGCCCAAGCTTTTTTGTCCCCTGAGAGACTATGTTACTGAAAACTCAGACAAGACACGTATTTTTATATTTTTTCACATGCAACCCTAAACAAGACCTTCACGGCTAAACATAATACCGTTTTGCCCAGAACACCGTAAATGAGACCAAAATCAGAAATTTACACCCCGGCCTAAGCAAGACGACCAGCATCCCAAGCCCTTTTATATGCGGAGCGCCCCCCCCCCCCCCCCCCTTCGAGTGACGAACGCTCGCGCTCTATTCGCCTCCTCACTTCTTATCTTATCTACAAACAAGCGAGACTCAACGCTACTTACAGCGTTCTTGTTGTTGTTAAAATGGTCTTTGCTTGGGACTAGTTTTTGAATTACATCAAAATGTTTCAACATCGAATATTTGGGGGGGAGGGGTGGGGTAAAATTTGTCATTTTTTTGCTTTGACAAATATGCTGCTCTATTTTCCAAATAACACTTCCAAAGTCATTTGTTTGGGTAATAAACGTTAGTTTGATACTTCTTTTATACATTCTGAGCTTTTTCCCCTTTGAAAGTTGCTTTAAATTATAATTTTAACAAAAAAACGGAAATCCAAGATGGCGGATCCAAGATGGCGGACAACCATTTCAAATTTTAAATTTTATTGCTTCCTATTGCTTTTTCTCACTGTACAAGTGTTTCCTTGTTACTAGTTCATAAGAAAGGATAACAAAGAGATGACTTTACCAATATTATTGATATTTTACGTATCTAAGTGGAAAAATAATAAGAAACATTTAAAAATCGGATTATGACGTCACTGTGACGTCATCATTGGGCGTGGCAAGTCAAAACTGGGTGTGGGGCTTCTTTGTACAGAGATGTTCATTGTGTGTAAATTTCATGACCCTAGCATTATTGGTTCCAGAGATACAGAGGGGGGATCCGAGGAGCCCCCCCCCCCCCCCAGTCACAGATTGACCAAAAAAGCCCAGTCTGAATAGGGTTAAGGATTAAAAGGACTAAAAGGTCTTAAAATATCTTATGTACCGGTAAGTGTTTTCACTTATTTTATCACTTTTTTTTTCTTCTAGCCGGAAGATAGTGTCTTACAGTCAGCTGTAGAATATCTTGACAATGAAAAGAATTATAAGGGTGTGCAGGAGTTTTTCAAACAGGTATATAAGTATTTTTTATAGATTTGGTATTGTGAAAGCTTTCACCAACATTTGCAAGGCTGTGCTCTAGAAACATATAAGAAGAGCCCAGTGCTCTGAACCTGTAAAACCCAGGGTGCCCTGCTTATGATTTGTATGAAAAAATCTAAGATTTGATAGTCACTCAGGAGCAAAATGTGGGTGCCAGGCACCACTGGGCGCTGGTAGAACACAGCCTTGGTTTGTCTATCTTTTCCTTCAGAGTTGATTTCTAGGGGCTTGATAAAAGGATGAGATCACTAACCACCAAGGGCATTTTCCACTTCTGCCTTAATTAATTTTACTGATATAGATGTAGCCACCAAGTCAATGGCTTGAGGGGCAGTAAGAGATAATTGCATAATTTGTCCAAGTTATTGATTATGTCGACAAGATCTTGTGGAATGAATGTAATATTTACAGGAACTTTCTTTATCAGCAGTTTCTTAATGGCCCTCTTTCGCTTTCCTCATTATTGCTTGTTTGAATCTAGTAGAGTGTGATTTTCACAATGTTACAAAAAGAATATCTCAATTTTGGGTTTGTTACTACGGGGGAATCAAAAGGAGACCATTTTCCTCTTTTGTAGCTTCAAGATAATGCCATTGTAGCACCTTTGGTAGTATACAAAGAGATAGTTTCTTCTTTGGAAAAGTGGATTGAAGATCCAGAGGCCTCAACTGAACCTTATGCTGCTATGCGGCGTGCATATCCATCTGGTCAATCCCATGCTGCAAACAAGAATGAAGCCTCAAGTGACAGGTTGGTTGTTTGTGTGATGTCAGGGATGCTATCAGAGGCAGTTGTCTTTTTTACATCTCAACTATTTTGTTATTGTGTGTTGCACCACTAGTTTTCTTTTTTTTTTCTCCATGGCACTAGACATACAATAGCTAACTAAGCACAGAGTAGCAAAACTGAAGTTGTTTGGACTAGTGGGTTCTGCACTTTCTTGACCTAGAAACTCCAAGCCAAGAAAGTGAATTCACAGTGAATCTGTGATTGGCCAATTGGCCTCTACATTTTTGTATGGTGAGAGCTAGACTGCCACCATTTTTAATCCTTTTTTTACTCCCACAAGCCTACACCATTTTGATTTCTCTGTTTTGATTTTGTGGATGTGAATTGATGTGTAGTTTTTGACTCGGTACAAACCAGGTTTATAAATCATGATATTTTGTAGTGTGAAGAATGAGGCTCCTAGAAAAGTGTGCAAGTACATAGGGACTCTTAAAGGGTGTTTCAGTGGTGTCAAATGTAAGTTTCTACACCCAGAAGGCTCCATGCCTGTACATGAAGGTTCTCAGCAAACAGCACCTCAATCAGTAAAACCTGTTCCAGCTGCTACCTTGCAGACATTGCAACAAAACACCAATAGTTCTGCAGGTTGGTATAATAGTTTCATTGCATCCAGCTGTTTATTGCTAGAAATTGTCCAATATTGGTGACCTTCTCCAGGTTTTATACATTAATGCTTTTTCTATAAACATAATTATGAAAACTGATGGCTTAGAACCAAATAGTAAATGATTCTGTGAAACTGGAGTCTCAACTATTTAAAGTTGTTTTTGCTTCAAAACATCACTGAACTACCCCAAAAGCCTTTTTGATTAGCAGGATTGATTACAATCCTTCCGTAATTTGAATTTTCCCAAAAAACAGCACTTGTCCGTTGGGCAAGTTAAGAGCAAAAATCACTAGCCCGATAGCAAAATCCACTAGCCCCAGGCTATCTGACACAACTTGCTTTGCACTCTGCTTGATTCACATTCATGCTGAACATTTACTGTCCTTTATCCTAGGAAATGCCCCCATTATCAATGCTGCTGCTGAGTCTGAAATGTCGCCATTTATGTTACAGTCCACCAGTGTAAATCCCTTACCCTTCACTATTAATTTGGGTAGTGTCCAAGGCACTAGCACTGAGCAATCCCATTGCAGGTAAGGCAATTAATAATACTAAGGTTTACTAAGATCTTTAGGAACTGGTGATGGCCTCCCTGACTATACTCTTGATTGTGTCAGCAAGGATTGTGGAGGAGTTGACATCCAATGTGTGGCCTAAACAGTTCAGGTGTTTCTTCAAAAGGTGTAGCTGTCTCCCCAATGTAGAAAATCATCACAGCCCAAGCACTGTATTTTGTTAGTCAACCAACATTTTTTCCCCTGGTGGTGAATCTTTGGGGTTAACCAAATGTTGCCTGTTGTTGAAAGGCTTGTGGTAGGTGTCAAATCTTTTATTAAGGGCTTCTCTGAAACCCCACATACATAGGAAAGCGTGATGCTGTTGGTGGAAATGACTTTGCTCTTTGTACCAGAGGTTTTTACCGTATTTAGAGGGTTTCTACACATCCACGGTTTATAGCTGTCATCTTTAATGACTGATTTTGATGAAAATGCAAGTATCCAAGAGGGGTAGCTTTCCATTGGATTCCATTTCCTGGTGAAACTGAATGTACAGGGTGGGTCCCTGGAGTTTAAGTGCCTCGTGAACTTCTCTATGTCATATTCGTGAATCTGGGAGAAGGTGTTTTCCACGAAGGTAAACCAGATTTCATGTCGTCTGGGGCAGGCGGACGATGCTTGTCTTCAAATGTACAGGGGCCTGTTTCTCAAAAGGCTTAGCAATTTTTCAGGCCCAAAGGCAAATTTTAAACTCCAAACCTGTTGAAAAGTTGCACAGTTCCTAGCTCAAAAACCACTCAATTTTGCTTTGTTAACTGGTAGTTTCATTGAATCATTGTCAAACTTATATTAACCTTGATGTTGAATACCAACACGACAAACATAAAACAGCTTTCCAGGCCTGAAACGTTTCCAGGACTTTTGAGAAAGGGGCCCTAGGTTGGCAATTGTGGGGGATGCTGGTGATCCCATCACACATCCCTGAATCTGAAAAGAGAAAATTCCCCTGTAAACAAATTAGGTGACAGATAATACAAACTTCGGCAGTGTGACAGCTTGTTATAATCTGAGCAGTGCTACTTTTGTGTAGGAATCCTGCTATTTTTTGCAATAGGTCTTCTAGCCTTGTGTGTATTAGCTTAAAATTGACTTCTTTGACCAAGACAAGTTGTCATATGGCCATACTTCCCCTCTTTTGCCAGTTGAAAATGTTTTATTTTCTAGGTCGATGATAATTTGTTGTATTTTTACTCTGCCAGCATGAAATCACAGAAACAGAGCCAAGCCACTCAACTTTGCAAGTTTTTTAATACCCATCAATGGTGTCGTTGGGGTGACAACTGCCGATTTATCCATCATACAAGCAGTGTGGCCATGGAAGCAGACTCAAATACTGTCGTACCAGGTAAAAAATATCTTTGACAGTTAGATCCTGGGTATGGGGCAAATAACTGTAACTGAATAAAACTCTGTGTAACCCCAAGGTGTTTGTCACTCTTTTGTAATATGTGTGTAACGGGGAAAGCTCTCTGGTTGGATCACTCACTCACATCAGTATTTTTTAACTAAGTAACGACATTGTTGACTTAAAGAACCAAAAACTGCTACTGATAGGTCTATGAACTGCTATTCATCCTCTTTTAGTTGTAATTAAAGCGAACTATAAATGCTTTAGTTTGGCAGAGTGAAAAGCAAGGTGTGAAAAAACAACAAAAACAGAAACAAATGTGGCCAAAAAATAGTGGTGTAGGTGCTGTTTAAAAGCAATTAATTTGGTTGAAGCATCTAAACCAAATATGCCTCATTGTTCATTGAGTAATGTCTAGTGTTTATGATAGTTTGTAATTTGTTCTGTTGTGACTTTCTACAACAGAACTTCCACCTGTACGAAGCACTGAAGCGAGAGTAAGCAAGAACCACACTGGAAACCCTTTTGTGCTAAGATCTTTGTCATCCACCTCAAGTTTTGCAAGTGAAAATCGTTTGTTTGGATTTGCAAATAATTGGCAACCCCCCTCATCAGGATTTCAACCAGCTGCACCTGTCACCCCAACTGTGCACAGTGCTGCAGCTAAGCCTGTAACAGCTTCAAACCATTTCCAACTGGTTGATGGTAGTCAGCTGGTGGGGAAAAACCCATTTTCGCCAAACTTTCCTGGAAGAACACAAAGTTTGGATGGCTTGAGTGAGCATAAGGCAACTGAACATAATCAACAAGCTCATTCTGCGCCAGTTGTGCCAGAAAGGCCTGGAATCAGCCACTTCCGTTTTCCTTCAAAGAAGAGCATTGAGTTTTACTTACCCAGGATACAGGTAGGGTCTGGGAGAATGCTTGCCTGAATTTCAGCTGCCTTGTTGCTCTTGGGAGAGAGTGGGAGCTTTAGCAATGATGGCGGTGACAGTGACAAGAGCATCAAAAAAGCAATAGCAATTTTTTACACATTAATATGATCACTCTTTTTTGTACATTGTTTTACCGTCACTCCACAATGCCTAATTTCACGTTTTATTTATGGTGTAAACAAGCGAGAACAAATTTATTTTTCTCTCTCGTACTAAACTTGAATGTGGTCTCCCGCTGAATTAAATTCAAGGGAACTTTGCCTACCTTTGACATTTTCGGTGAATTGTGATAAATGGTGGAAAGTTCGACAAAATGCAGTTATATTTTAAAAGTGGCATTTTCGCTGCCATTGCCATCGTTGGTGCTAAAGCTCCCTAGTCAAGTGAGGTGAGGAGGCAAATGAATGCCATCCCCTAAAAAGTATATATATATATTTAAGAGAACAAGAGATAATTCAAATGCTCAATTACTAAACCAGGGAATTTGGTTGCCCTTATAAATCCTTGCTTGCCTCTGAAAAAAACACCTTAGTCACTTATTTATTACTATACTTTAAAAGTTTCTTCATTTTAGTAAATTGGGTTTAAGTCAATCCAAGAGTTTTTACACCTCGACATAGATAGACATAGATAGACATAGATAATGGCCGAAAATGTAACTGACCTTAAACTTTGACCTTAAATTTCCGAATTACATTTGTTGAGGCAAAAAAACATTGCTGGGTTTTCCACTGCTTCTTCCTCGGGAAACCATACCTTTACTGAATGATTTTCTTGGACCACTTTGTGTCAGCTAATTTTGAAGACTGCCAATTTAGTATTGATGTTAAAGCTCATAAATGTCTTAATTCTTCATAGTTTGCCAGTCAACAAAATAGTTGGGAAGACCTTGGATATGTCTACATCAGCATGAAGAAAGAAGCTGTGGAGATAAATAACAGTGTCATTGAATGCTTTTATCAATCGTTCCAAACTTTCTGTGCAGCAGACACCATTGGGCAGTCTTTTGAGAGATTTGCTGAAAGAATAGAAAGAAATCTGAAGGAAACAATGGCTGAACTAGATAAAGTTGACAAGGAATTCATTGGTCAGATAGGTGTTGCTTTAATGTACTTCTGTTATAGAAGCAAGCATTTTATTCAGGGCCGTCAAATTCTGTACCTCCTTCATAAGTTAGGTATTGACTACTATCTGTATGGTGGCGAGTTTGGTCTGCAGCAAAGGCCATTGACAGCTACAGAGGTAGTACTGACTGCAGTTGATATTTGCTTGAATCTTGAGAAACCAGCTTACGATGATGCTCTGGTGGTTCTCCAGAGCACAAACCTTGCACTTTCTTATTATGAAAGAGAAACTGTATTGACCACTGAGGAGGCAGACTGGAAAAGACGTGTTTTCCTGTGTTTGTGCAAGAAATTTATGGATGACAAGCAATTACACATTGTGAAGGAATTGCTCTCTCAAGTTGGGAACATTGATGTATTTGGTAGAGATGTGGTAAACGTCCTTTACAATGAATTAGTTGTCGCCTTGATCAACAATAATGAACCACATGTCACTACAGAAGTTGTTAAAATAATGGATGCAAATTCAATTTTAGTAGATCCAGAAACAACAAGAGCTCTTGTGAGGGGTTTTGGAGCTGCAGGATTTGGAGCACAAGCAAGGCAACACTTCTCGAATGGTTGCGATGCAGGTGTTTATCCAGACTCCTTCAAAGTAGATGATCCATGGACAGTGGTCATTGGAACTAGTTTTTCGGCAGTTGAAAGCCAATTGTATATTGCAAGACATTTGGACGTCTTGTGCCTCCACATTGAAAAACAGGCTTGTGCCTCGGGAGATGCTGTTTTAGATGACAAGTATTACAGGCCACTCAAGGTTGTTATAGAGTCAGATGAGGAGCAGACTGTGGTTAATAAGTTCATGAGAGGTGATGAGATCATCCGCTATGTTCGAGAAATGCTTTGCACAGTCTTGGCTAATGATTTTAACCCTCCTCTTGCATGCCATCCGAAAATGAGGGATGAGGTAAGAGTTCACTTTGAAGTTGAGTAGGTTTTAGAACAACACTTGCAATAAGTCCCCTTTTATGGTGCAGGGAAAATAGTTGTGTTATGTTTACACTTTAAACATTGAAATGTGTAATCAATTTGTATGCATTGTGACGACATATTTTTACTCCATGTCGTGGCGGTTTCCCTCCATACTGTTCACCACAATTTTAAATGAGATGTGTCACCAAAGTCTTTCTCCCAGGGTCTGCTAGGAAATGTTGGTCTTTACAGTCATCAGTCTTCAAGTATCCAGTAAAAATTTCTACTTACTGAATGGTAAAATAAATGATGATCTGCCTGTTTTATCACCTTCAAAGCTTTGTACTCTCTTTCCAACAGGAGGTTATTGTTGATGTCATGAGTCTGAAGAGGTGGTTTCGTGCAAACCCTGCTTCCGGACGCTCTAGACGTGGAGACAGATTACTATCTCCCTCTAGGGCCCACACTTCAGGGTCAAACCCTTATCTGCTACCAGGTATGACTAATGTAGTGCCTACAGATGATCAAAGAGGAGATCGAAGAGTTTTTGTTGTATCTGAGGCTGACAGCCTTGCACCTGGCAAGACAATTGAGCCAGAAGAAGTGCAGCCTGCTACATTTTTAAATCGACGCGGCCAACCTTTAACCAGGTATGAATAATACACCCTGTTTTTTAGATGTCTTCTATTTGTAAATAGTGTGTAATTAAAGAAAAAAGGCCCTTGAAATTTTATGGTGATATAAACCATATTCTTCTGATTGCCCTGTATTACATTTATGTGAGCAGTATGTTGTGCAAGTCTTGCAGTACATGATAAAGTGTACAACAGTTCATGGGATGTTTAACTAGTTTCTACCTAGGTGTTAATTTTTTTGTAATATTTTTGCAAGAGTAACGAAATTATATTACTCAGCCTTGTCTTGCTTAAGCATCGTACTGTTTCATTTTTATTGTCTAATGAACTGTACTTTTCTATGTCAAGTGCATATAGGAAAGTATGTAATAGCTAATTTGAGAGGCAAGACAAAGTTGCCTTGGATTCTTACAGAAAGCTAGACTTAAAAACTGAACTTCAATTAAAAGCTACTGCAATCCTCTGAAAAGGTTTTGAAAGTGGTAGATAAGGCGTCTCAATTCTTAACACTATTTTGCAAACCCCTTGCACTGCTTCTGTTTTGTAAGATAGTGGTTCCTTCAAATGATCATTGGTGTGGGCAGTTTGAAGAACTGTTGCGCTGTTACTGGATTCTTTACCAAGCGTTTATTTGCTTACCATCAGGCTTAAAAGTAGAAGTCCAGCATAAAATGTCAGAAAATTGATCGGAGGCATACCTAAGCTACTGAAATTGTGCTTTCTACTTGGCCATTGATCCAGCTTATGCCATTTCTTGTTAAAGGTAGTCTGTGATGTTCTATAAGATCTATTATTTTCTGGCTTTTAGGAAAGTATCAGGCAGGGGCCATCTAAAGATAACCAAGACCACCTAACCTTGCCATTTTACCCAGTTAAAAGGACGAGGACAAAGGAAACACGAGTCATTGTTGATGCAAATTTGCAGATGAAATGATGTAAATAAAGCACAAGTTCAAAACCTTTGGCTAGCTGGATTTGCAACTTATAAATGGGACATGGACTTGTCAGCAATATTATTCAATAGCTTTCTTCCAATGCATATAAGCTCGCATTGCCCACAGCAACTTTAAAATGTTCATCGTTCATCCTTTGCAGATTTCTTTTCCCACTAGGCTTTTGCTCTCAAAAGGTGTGACACTCCATGTGTTGTTCTCAAATTGAGAAAGCCTAGATTGGACTGATGTAGCTTTTGTTTGATACGTGTGTAATTCTATGCATTATAAATAATTGGTATTATACAATTTCATAAAATGTCTTGTTATAGTTGATAAGAGGCCAGTCTTTAAGTCTTGCATTATTTTTCAATAAATTGTTGTAGATTCTATAATCAGTGGATTCTTTACAGGCATAGTTTTACTGGCGATGATTGGGCAGATATTAGATTTTATTAAACATATATATTATTAAGTTATTTATTTTCCTGCTCTTTGATTTAAGTTACGTAAATATCGCAAGATCTGCTAAACGGGTTTATTAACTCAAGTTGAGAGTGAATGAAGTAGTCCGTACCAGTAACGTGTACCAGAAAGTAAGAAAAGAGCGAGAAGATTGAGAGGCAACGGAATTTCTATTTTTTCAACAAACACATTAGCACTACCAAGTGTCGGTGACAACACAGTTGAGACACTTTATTAGAATGGTTATACAGCTGGTTTGGTTGATCTGGATCTGGTGATCTTGTTTGGTGGTGTTTTGGTCAATTAACTAAAGAATTATAAGAGCATTTGTGGTCTATTTAGGGGAACTCTTAGTGGGTTTTGCCATCATAGATGTCAAGGACAAAGACATCTGCTGATTTCCCAGAATATCTCAATTTAATTGTTGAGACAAACCATTCTGCAAATGAAAAACTTGTCTCTTCTGATATTTTTACTTGAAACCTTTGACAAACACCCAGTTTTTTATGGTATTCATTTCATTTCTTGTCTTGACCTGGTGATAGTCATTATAACTTCGCTGGCTTTGCTAGAAGTTATGTTGTTGCAAGTTAAAATAGTTTTTCTTATTTTTGGTCATTATCGTGTGGTCGTGTGTGCTGTGGAAAGAAGCTTTTGATATTCAGTGGTATGTTGGTTTATAACAAAAAGGAAATAGCTGTCATGAAAGATATTAACCATTGTGGATAATGTGTATAGAGGGGTTAGATACAGGTGTAGTGACAATCGTGAGAGAACGATAAAAGTAAACCCTTAACAAAGAAACAGCTCTTCCAAAAATGCCAAGGTGAATATCATGAAAAGTTGAGGATTAAACATAGCCAAGAAAAAAAAGGCTAAAACTAGAAGAACTGGAACTTTGTGCTCTATACTTTAAAGGTTCGTCCTTGTTACCCAGTAGGTTTTTACACGGCTGGTATCAGCTTGTTTTTGCTTGACCATATATGGCATAGTTGAAATACTATCAAGCCCAGTGACTTGTTTTGCAAACTGTTGCTTTCGTCAGTGGTGGAACACCTTTGTTACCCCCCTCGAGGGCAAATATCACAGGGCTGTTGCTGAAGTTCTGCAACCTGTCAGTCTCTTTTTGTCTTGTTTTTCAATTGGTGGTGGTGTGGTTGGTGTTGAGAACTTAAGTTGTTCAAAAGTTTTAAAAACAAGTGGAAAAATCCACTTGAAATTTAGAGGATTCTGATGGTGTGTTGTGGTCTGTAATCTGCGACGGAATTGCTTAGGGTTCTTGTTCTTTGGTATGTTTTCCAGCAATTGGCATCATATGTCGATATGAAATTGGTGCCAATGGAAACGAAAACGTATTGGAAGACTACGTTGATTTGTGTCAAGTATAGTTTCATGTCTCTTGTGGACAACAGATAAATAGTTTATAAAGGTACAAAATGATGGACTCCTCAGTCCATTGTGCTTCAGCCATGTAACATCAGTTTTCCGTTTCATATGAAAAGAAAACATTGTTTGCACAAGAGAAGTTACTAAGGTCGCAGATGTATACAGTAGCGCTTCATTGACCCCCCACAGATTTGAATTTGTTGCTTATAAATTACATTGAATGCAAAATGATGTAATAGAATTTATGCTAAAAACTAAACTTTTGTGACAAAACCCACAGTATGGTCACATGCTTGTGTATCTGCCAAGTGTTAATTGCAAGGACCAGCTTCATGGGGGATTAAAACGATTATTTATCATGATGGTATTTCCTATCTCCCCTTTAGAGAGCCAATTTTACCCCTTGATTTTAGATTATAGTTAAAAGGTTGACCTTTCCTTGGTGTTTTTTGCTTTCCAATTGAACTTTGAAACCGACCTTCCCATGTGGCTGAACTGTCTGTTGTTTACGATTCTTTGAATCCCAGAAAACCTTGTTTAGCTGGCCTTGGCTGCAAATCTGAAGCAATTTACTCCTAATCTGCTGTGATTGATCTTTTTACTCAGAGAAAAAACTTCTGGGTACTATCATAAGCCCCTATCCTTTTTCACCCTGCATATTCTCCAGGAGGGTGAAAACAGAGTGAAGATATGCTTCTTCCTTTCAGCTTTGTGCTATGGCTGTGCACTTTTCCGAAGTTGCTATTGTGGGTTAAAGAGTGCTTGTAATGTCATGCAAAGTACTTAATTTAACTCTTGTAAAACTATGTTTATTCTTTTTTTTGTTGTTATCGTACCATCCTAACCTAAAGTACAAAGATGGATTGTGACAAGTCACAGCTAAGAGATTGTTAGGTCAGCTTTAGGTGAAATGCTGGAAAGTAAGCTAGCTTCGTTGCTGGATAAAAAGCTTGAACCCTTATATCTTACATTCATCGATAAATTTCGTAAACAAGGAATTCAAGGACATGAAAAAAGAGAGAAATGCGGTTTTGATAAAAGAAAGTAATTTCCTCAAGCAAGAGAGATCCCGTATAGCAAACGTGATAATCCAAATGAAAACAACTTGAAGATAAGTAACAATATATCCAGCATAATTGTTTGGAGGTATGAGGAATTCCCATTTCAGCGCAAGAGAATACAAATCCATGGGTTAAAAATGTTGGCTCTATCGTTGATGTTTCTATTGAAGATAAAGACATCTTCATATCCCCAGAATGATAGGTGACTATGTGGTTCCTCTTATAATTGTCAAGTTTACTCGTCTTTGTGCCAGGGATGCTCTTTACAAAGTAAGGTCGAGGTTAAAGAACTTTACTATTGAAGACATTGGCTTGGGTAGTCAAGGTGGAAACAAGATTTTTATTGAAGAAAGTCTTATTCCAGCAAGGAGGGAGCTATTGCACAAATGTAATGAGTTTAAGAAGAAATGCAAACTTCGATATAGTTGGTCTTTCTATGTAAGGGTGATGCTAGCACCCCATTTCAAATCTGTTCCAAGAAAGGTCTGGTAAAATGGGAAGCCAAATTAAGGCCTCCTACACTGTCTGAGGAATCCTCAAGAGCTGCTCAGGTTTTAGATGCTGGTTTAATGATGCAAATGCAAGCACAACAACTACCGGATGACTTGTACAAATTGTGAAAATCTACTGGATCCACCCTGTCTTTGGTTGATATAAGATGTAATCAACATCCCTCAACTTTCACCACCAGACCCTGATGGCAATATGCTTATTACTCTATTTGTGACTTCGACAACTCTACAGATATCCGAAACACTTTTTTCAATCCTTAATTGTAATATTAGGTGTCTAAAGGCAAATTTTGATCACTTAACTCAAATGTTAGTTGATCTAAATTTTCCATTCATTTACTGGTATTACTGAAACTTGGATCAATTCAGACAACTCTGTGGACTATTATCTCCCAAATTCAAATCTAGACACATCCCTAAATAAGATTTATTCAGATATTGATATTGTAAATGAAGAATATAAACTATGTACTTTATTGGGTTATTTCAATCTTTTAAATTTTGAAATCCATAAACCTACTGAGGAGTTAGTAAATACTACAGGAAATAGAAAATAGGAACTTTGAGAATTTAGTACACATGTTCAAAGTGTCACTGGGGTAGCTGGGAGCTTCACAATGACCAACTTGAGGGAAATATCAGCTGTATTTATAAGGTGTGGTGACTGAATAGAGCTTACAGTTATTTTTTATGTGGCCCAGAGGTTTTGCCTTTGTTTGTATCTGTATCTTACTCACTTCTTATCATAAAATTTGTGCATGATCTTGTTATGAGTTGCTCTGCTTCTCCTCAATTCTGTGTCTTCGCCCATTCAGCAAGCACGTTATATTGATGTCAGCAAAAGCGAGTTTCCAGAAACCTTTAAAAGATCACAGCTCCCGTAAAGTATCTTGCCATGCATACCTTCTTATGGAGGGGTAAACTAAATGCCTATAATGGATTTAACTCAAAACATAGTGCACATAACATCCACGACCTGTATTTTCCTAAACTGTGTGTTGAATAGAAACCGTAAATGTAAGGGGCAAAAACAGTGTAATATGGATAAACCATTAATATGGATCAACCATTGGTTTCTAATTGATAAAAAGGTCAATTGTGCATTGAGATCAACAGCTGGAACTGATAACAATTTCTGAGTTTGTGCACTTGTGATCAGAAGGAAACATGTTCACGAGCACAAAGTGTGCGTTTCGTTTAGTCTTTTTAATACCCAAGGACTGTGAATAGTGTTTCTCTATTGTTTGGCTGGTACAAAAAAATTTGGAGGAGATAAGAACAGGATAACTTTCTGCAACGAAAAAAAGTAAGCGTCGGTTGAGACAAATAGCAAACTGAAGGGAACTTACAACTCATTGGTATTGTGGTAAAAAATTTGTTTCATCTGCAGTCCAACCTCCACTAATGGCTACCCCATCACAATGGCCACTTCCTTTTTTTTCGGGCAGACAGTCCATAGGTTGACTCCTATTAAAACCTCTCTACATGGCAATGGCCACTAAAGCGCATCCCCTTTAAGTTGAAGAAAAATAACAAGAGAAAAATCTTAAAAATGAATATTTTTATCTTTGTGGAAAAATAATAATGCTTTCCTCGTGCAGACTGTGGACAGCAAATTAGGATCGTTTATTTAAAATCTCAGTGCAATCAGGATCAATGGGAAGGTGGCCTTCTGTTTTAGTAAACTTCTTGGCGAGTCTAGTTCTTTAAGTGCTTAGCAATTGTAAATAGGCACCTTTCCATAAGAAAACGTTCCTGTATCGCAGTTAAATTTATCTCCAAACCGTGGATAACTAAGGAGCTAAGAAAATCAATTAACAACCTGAATATTCTGTACGGATACTGTTAGAACTAAATCTTCATACAGTCATCACAAATACAAAACTTGGAGGAACAAACTTACTGGTTTTCTGCGAGTTAGTGGAAAGCTTTACTACCAGAACTATATTAAAGCTAACCAAAGTAATGTCAAAACTATTTGGAGAGCCATAAGTCAGTTTGTATCACTTAAAAAAACACTTCGTCCGGCCCAATAAACGTATTAAGGATTTTCAAGAGATGATTGATCCTTAATTAATAGCAAATGAATTTAATAATTATTTTTCAACCATTGTCGTAAGGTTAGCAGCTGAAAATCAGAATTGTGCGACTCGTACACACATAGCTTAAGTTGTTTTCTCTCACTTGTAACTAACTTTGAAATTATAGATCTTCTAATCGAGATGCTCACTCCAGACCATTGTCTTCACAGCTAGGTTTAATGAAATAATCTGGATAATAATAATAATAATAATAACAATAATAATGATAATAATAATAATAATAGTAGTAATAAATACTTAATTATCCTCTCCCCTTATGGGGCTTTACAGGGATGATGAATCAATAATTCAAATAGAATATATGTTTCAGAATCCCAACTTGTAGGAGGCGAACCAGTTGGTTATGTACAAGCGTGGCCAAGGATTTGATCTTGAGACTACCAAGAGCAAATCCAGCTAGCGATCAGAGCAGGACGAACTTGGGGCTTCCGGATTACAAGTCCAGCGCTCTAACCGCTCGGCCATGCTGCCTCCACAAAATTTAAATTGAAAAAGTAGTTCTTTGCATTTATTTAAGCAAACGATGAAGGCAAATCTCTTATCCACTTTTGATGCTGGCTAGCATGATATAGCTTACCCTCATTAACGTAAACTTTATAGTTATCTGGTAGCTTTTTGTTTTGTGTTCTACGTTGTTTTTATTTATTTATTCATTTCTTTATTATTTTTCTCGTAAATTTAAGTTATTGTCCACTTGAGCTTGCATGTGTCACAACCATATAGAATGTATTGTAGTTATTGTAACTACTCAGCTCGTAAAGTTTGCCATTCTGAGTAGTTGTTTGTCTAATCTTGAATTTATTCTTTTTTGGTTAAACGTTTTTTTAATTTGGCAATTATATTGGTTGGTTGCTGTTTTTGGATTGGATTTTGAAAAGCAAACTAAAACAATGTAAACCAGTCGTAGGTGCCCTCGTGTGTCATACTTGCTTTGGTTTCGAAGATTTTCATTCTGATGGCACAAAACATGGTTGAGGCACCAAACATAGTGAGACCAAAACTGGGCTGTCTCTCTGCAGTGGCCATTTGTGTTGAGGGTGGCAATATGTAGGCATTGTTTCTCATTATTTTGGTAGAGCTGGTGCAGTGAACCAAATTATTGGTTGTGAGGATATGCGAAAGAGGATGTTGTAAATGGGGGCTTTTAAAAGCAAGAGTGAGTTTAAGCTTGCTTAGTTTCTTTTTTTTGTACGGTATCTAACAGGTTTGAGACCCTTTTTTTTGTTTTATGGTCGTTGTCCATTTAGATTTGAGAAAAGTAGCTGGGGTGTTCGGTAAGCCGAATGGTAATCTTGTGCCCTTTTGGAGGGCTCTTGATTCAGGTGCCACAGGTAAGGTCTCAATACATTTTTCAGTCTCATTTATTGTCAAGTAGAGGTTGTGAACATTGTAAAATTTCAGCAAAGAAACCTCCGACACTACCAGTTAAGTCTGATTTGTGTGTAAATTTTGATGCCATCTTTTAACTCATTGATGAAAACGTGACTTCTTGAAGTTGTCACTTCAAACTTGGTGACCCTCTGTGCAGTAAACTTAAAGTGCAAATAGTCTTTAAAAATTCTTTTATTATAATCTAGAATAATAAGTCCTTTCAAACGAAATAAATTAGCAGTGTATTGAAAAGTGCCCAAAAATTGAACCTGAAAGTAAAAATTCAATGCAATTGGCCGACATTTTCACAGAAGTGATGTACATAATGTGAGAAGCATTAAAATTCAACTTGGATGCTATGTAGTGTCACAATCGTTTTTTGAGCTTATGTTAAGAAGGAAAAAACAGTCAACAATAAACAGAGAAGTTATTCTCTGTGGAATGCAAATTCCTAAAGAGGTTTATGACCAACAAAATCACGTTGGCTAAGATAGGACAGCCCGAACCTCACATGGAGTCCTAATGTACATCTGATACCAGATGCCTCTCCAGTTGATGCCTAAGCCAATCTCTAAGCTGTGAGCAAGAAAGAAGGCGACCAACCTGAAGCTACAACAAAGACCTTGGTGCCTTGCTCCTTAAGCGAGGTAGGCCATCGAAGCACCCACAGCACACAGGGGGAAGCAGCCCTTGCCAATGTAAATTTCAACCCCCCCAAGAAAGGGTTTATTTTTGGAGGCCTTGATTCTGACGCACTTTGAAGATGGAAAAACTGGGCATTCTGCAGCAATGTCCTGAAGAGTCAAGCGAATATGAGAGGAAAAAATCAAAGCATTAGGAAGCTTAAACTCTGTGGCCTTAAGAAAACGGCAGTAACAAGGATGCAAGCTCCCAAAAGGTGACGCAATCTGGACAGCGAGGTTGAAAACAAAGGGAATTTGCTTTTTAAGTGATGTTTTCGTAGCCATTCCTGTCATTGTTGCTCAAGCTCCCAAACAACTTTTAGCTCACGGGATTTGTGGCAACACCGTTCATTTGGCTTCAAGGTTTCTAGTCTGCCCTCATTGTATGTTAAGGGTCAATTGTTGAGATGCTTCTCGATATTCATGACCACTGCCTCAAGTTTCTCAAAGATAAGATCCCTAATCTTGCACACTGTTTTCTTTATTTTGTTTATCAGGTTTTTGTACATTTCTCTCCACCGTAGTGACTTGGAGATCCTTTTAAATCAATGTCGTCATTGTCTTAAATGTCGCAGGATTTTCTGAGGTAATTTGCTTTTGTCTTGTTCCTCTGGTTATGAAGGCGTTCAGCTTCATTTATAATTCTTCCACTGATTCTCTCAACATAGAAGAACAGTAATACCCTCAAAGCATTGGTAGTTGTCCTTGAGTGGTAGCAATTGCTTTATTTTAAGTCTGTATGGTAGCTCTATTTCTGATAATGAACTAACCAATAAATCGGGATAAGGTCAGGGGTTCAATATTCTATAAATAATGCATTTTATCATTGCCAAATTTGATTATCATAATAGTGGAACTATTGAACACGAGGGAGGTTTAGATGAATATGAACGTTTGTGGTAAAACGACTCTATGGAAGGTGGTTTAATCTATTTAAAAGGTATGAATTTTTTTCCGGCAGAAAATGCTAGGAAAGCTAACCTGTGTATTAGTTCATGTTTCCTAGCATCAGTTGATGCACTGTCATCTTTATTGTGGCAAGACGCTTTTTTATGCATGTTCAAATTTAAGGCCTTTATTTTCTTTACAAGTAAGCTTGCGTTTAGTTCTTCTTCTCTGTCGCAATCTTTTCGTGCGGGCTTTCAATTTTGAACAACAGATAAAACAATTCACCTTGAAAACCAGTCCTAAAAGCTTTAAGCCCCTGGCTGTTTAACCACTGCAGGACATCATCTGTATTCCATTCTAGAAAAGTGTAGAAAATACTTACTAAGACAACTCAAATTCCAAAATTTTTTACAAGACAATTTGTAGCGTTTCACCATGATGAATAGAAAGACCGCACTTCAGGAATTCTAGCCATTCGGCAAAATCGCCAGCAAATTGACCATGTTCTAAAGTTAATCAAGAGCAACTTCATGAAATGTTACCTAGCAGATCTTTTTGTAAAGTACTTTTGCTCTTAGGAGAAGAAAAAGTGAAAGATTTTGCACTGTTTCACCCGCCAGCAGAAGCTATCCTTTCTTCCCAGCCAGTGCCAACTGCAGATCGTTCGACTAAAAGTGCGCCAAAATGAAAACAAGGCACGAATTGGAGGCTGGGATTTTCGAAAGCCAATTTTAAAAACTAGAAGTTCTCATTAACAAGGGAAGTGCTGCCGTTAGTTGCGATGCGAATAGGACAAAGACAGTTTGTTGAACAGTTGAACATATGAATTCTTTTTTATTAAAGTCAATAACTTAGACTTGCTGGCATTATGAAACACTCAGATCGTAATTTTAGAAAATGAACCGATCATGATGACAAATATGCTTACATTCATATAACTCGCTAAGGTTTCAATACCATTTTGTAATTCATTTTAATAATTCACGAAATTCTAAAACAACAGCAGTACTGATAGGCTGTTTCTTCATCGAACAATCATCGCACACAGGATGAGATGAGTTGCGAACAAATAACGTAAAGGCCAAAACTTGTTAATTCGCAGGTCAGGTAGACGTACAGCACATGCCGTTCACTTATGTAACTTACAATCCTGATTCCTGAGATAACAATCTGTGTGACAAAAGAATACTCTCTTGAAACCTAGAATAAAAAAAATAAACCAAAAAAATTTTCCGTACAATACTTCTTTAACTGTTCTTACCGTTTAGGCCATTTAGCAAGACAGCAAGCATCCGATAAACTACGATTTCTGCACAGATCTTACATGAGAGCAAAACAAAATGGCAGGTTGCTCCTACGAGAAAAACAGGCGCGGCAGCTAAGCACTTGCTTAAGCAAACCGCTGACTGCACAGCGCTGCAGTCACAAGTGAACCATTGAACCATGGAACTATGGAATGAAAAATCTCAAATCGCTCAACAATATGGTCTGCTGCTGGCTGATGCCCGGTAGCAAAAACTTTTTTTCAAGAGTGATGGTTTACTGTGCTTTTACAAAATATGCAGAATAATTTTTTTATCGTAATATATCTGCACCTTCTGGCAGCCATCCTTGCCAAATGTTAATTTCTTCAGCTGAATCGTCTTTTGAGACAATCTCTGTGTCATATCCACCATTCCATTAGTAGAGAGAAAGGAAAATGGTGGCACCCCCTGAACAGCACGTAGACCTCTCACTTCCATGGGGTCACCTGGACCAAGTCTCATAAATAGACGACATTTTAAATGTAACAACCCAGCAATTTTCGAAGTAGGTTCAGTTTTTAAACCACACAGTTAGTTCTCTCACAAAATGCCGCTTGACTCCTCAAAATGTTCCATGGCTTTGTGAATAAGTCTGGCTTGAAACTTTGACATTGAAATTGGCCAATTATCAAACTGAACTTTCAGTCCATCAAAATTTATGCAAAGCAATTCTACTTTAGCCCATACTGGGATTTTACCACCGTATTGAACCACTGTGCACTCGACTCGTACAGACTGGTAGCATGGCAGCGGGCTAGAAATCAATGCTGACCAAAGATTTGTGGATCCTTCATGGGCCTGTTTTGCACAGTTGTTCAATATTGCATTTACCCAGTACTATTTGAGTTTCTGCATAATATATTCCACACAGTATCCAACTTTGCTCTCATTATGTATGTTTTAATAATATTGTCTATTTAAAAATTAATTCAATGAAAGCAAGAGGGCAATAGTTGTAATGTGAGATAACTGTCCTGAATGTTATGTACTGAATTCTCTTCTGTATGTTCATGTTTTAATTTAGTATTTAAACTAAAGTTTCCTTTTATCAGGGCTGTCACTAAGGGTTGGGAGCTACAGATTTCTCCTGGCTACTATGAGCATGATCACCAGCTACATTCATCTGAGGCAAAGGAAAATAGAACCAATAGAACTTCCTAGCTGTTCGATTTCCCGCCTAGTAATTACATATACCTCGCAACTTAAAATCTTACTGACAGCTTTCTTTTAACACAAGATACCACGTGGGGGATTTGGCCATCTAATTGCTGTGGGAATAAGAGTTACTTTTTTCTCCTGATTAAAAAAAGATGCAGGAATGCGATTTTGCACCAAATGGGTACCAAGATTAAATACAGGACATGGAAACAAACTCCAGATGAAAAAGATCATTCTTACCAAGCTCATCCCAAATTTGGCATTTTAGCCTCACGTGAAGCTCCCTTCAAAAATCCCAATTTAAAGTACTATTTACTAATGTAATTCAAGCTTTGGGAATCAGCTTTTGTGTTAAACAAGATTGCCCCACTCTAAATGAGCGTGTCTGTTCATCTTTTATTCAACAAGTGGGAAAGAGCATTTGGAATTTTAGCTTCCTTTTCTTTACCCACAAGTTTGTGTTATAAAAAAGCTCTCAAAAAACTCCCTTTTTAATGCACTTTTTGCCAAGGTAATTCCAGCTTTTGGAATCAGCTTTTGTGTTTACCACGATTGACCCACTCTAAGTGAGCCTGTTTTTGCATGTTATATTCCCTAAGTGGTAAAGAGCATTTTTACCAAGCTCATCCCAATTTTGGGATTTTAGCCTTTCTTTACTCGCATGTTTGTTATAAAGCTGCCAATGAAATTCCTTTTTAAAGCATTATTCACCACCATGTTCCAGCTTTGGGAATCGGCTATTCTGTTGACCAAGATTAACCCGACTTAAACTGGCACAAAACTTGGGAAAATATGCCACAGCAGTCCCAGATTACGATACTGACATTTTACGGTAATTTCTTGGTTTTAAATTGGTAATATACGTATACCAAACATATACCAGATCTGGGAATTTAGCTTCCTACACTCTCCTAGAAACGAGGAGTTTTTTTATTTGATGGACAGAAACCTCAGCGTGTGCGCCGTTCCTAGGGGGATGATCTCTTTCAGGTCATTAATGTTATGGCTGCAGGGATCTTTCCTAAATTCTGGTCCATTCCCTCTCTAATAAGTCCCAGCGCACGAACAATACCCGACACAGTCTCTGTCCTCATTCCCCACATTCTCGTGGTTTCAATCTCAAGATCTTTGTGTTTTGAGAGCTTTTCAATCATGACTTTCGTCGAGGTGTTTCAGGCGGATTGTACCGTTACGTGGTTTGCGACACCGGTTGGCATGGTCCTTGATGAGACTCTATCCGTATGCATCTGCATTATTATTTTTACTATTATTATTATTATTATTATTATTATTATTATTATTATTATTATTATTATTATTATTATTATTATTACTATGATCATTATTGTTATTATTATGTCCTCGATGTAATCCACAAGCTGCTGGAGTGGCTCTGTTCTCACATGGCGCTTTAACCACATAAACATTGGAGTTATCTCAGTGGTTCGGATAAGTGGAAGTGCCATGATCTTCCGCAAATAGCGGTAGGTACCTTGATCACCTGTGTTATCCTCCCACGCAGACGTTCTTAGGGGTTCGCCACGCGTTTCTGCCCCACGAACGTCTGCTGACTTGAGCGGGAAAAAACGTAGACCAATCACAGCAGACTTCCAGATCTGGGAAGTGCACTTTGGACCTTGCGAAATTTCGCGCTTGACTTTATAGCTCCAGAAAAGATAAGAAAGGTCTCATGAAAGGTGAAGACCTTACACTTTTAAAACAAACTACTCCGTTAACTCACAAGCGTTCGTACTAGTGGCTACCCTCAGAATGTCGTTGCAAATAATTACCTCGGAGGTTAAATTTGCTGAACGGAAGTCGGCTTTACTACTAAACAATAACGTGTGGAAAAAAGTTCTGCCTTTTGTTCAGTCTTACAAGGTAGCCCCGCCGTTGCATCACCCAAAGAACGACTTTATGAGCAAATGACATCTAGTCCAGTCTTTACAGAGAGAAATATACAAAAAGCCAACGCTTATCTCCCATATTCTCTTCAGGAGCAAACATCTTTGGTCACGTATCACATTTTACAGAGCTTGTACATATGTGTTTGGCTTGTCAACAGTTTGACTTCAACAACGCCAATTGGATCTCCGATAAGCTGCATGTGATCTCCAGCCGATATTTGCGAACAATGGGAAAAGAATTTATCTTTCAGTTCAGCAGACGTTCTTGGGGCAGGAACGCGTGACAAACCCCTAAGAACGTCTGCTTGGGAAGCTACACCTGTGTAGGCTGTTTATAATAAGTTCTTGCACCTAAATGTAAGAAAGCACAAGCATTACAAGACAAAATTACCCAACTTCTACAATGGGAAATCTGGTATCACCACGATATTGCGATTATATACCACTTATTAACCGAGAGAAAATTTTGGTATAAATAAGACATGCTCCTACCCCAGCGTTTTCTAAGATGATAGAAGGGCTACTCGGCTAAGAATAAAACGCTACATAGATCTTTGGAGACAACCAAAAATCCCCTAAGCTATTAACTACTAAGAAAAGTAAAGATAACATACCTTTCTCCAAAGAGCTTGCATCCAATGGTGTGCACATCTCATGATGTGCAGATTGGGCAGGAGGTCTCTGATAACAGACCACATTGCCTTCCTGAAGAAAGCAAGATATCGTTGGAAAGCTTGTACTTTTTAGAAAATCTCAGAGTGGCATTTCAAAACAAACTAAAGGAAGTTAGGCCTACTGTTAGTAAAAATAACATGCATTTACGAAAGTTCAACTTTGGCAAGCATAATATGCACGCTATTTCAAACTCCGCAGCAGAGGCCGTTACATGTTAAAGTTCTCTGACTTTGGGCTTTCATATACACAAGTTTTCTGTTCAATTCTCGAGGTAGCATTTAGTTCCGGCTACTCAAGGTGGACTTGCAGTTTCACCATTAATGGCGTCCACGCGTTTCAAAATACAAAAAAACAAAATGTTGGTTTTACACACGCGTCCTGTAAAGTTAATTTCTCCTCCACGGAAGGCCAGGCGTTGTATTGGTCAACGATGACAGCATCAAATGTCGGTGCACAAACTCAGGCAACACAGGCCAAAGTGGGCGGTTTTAAAATCCAGGGGTTTGTTTGCAGGCGTTTCCTTCCTTTCTTCGCGACCCCCTGTCCGCTATTTAACTTGCGCCATTTTTCGCGCTGTCTTTGACGATCGTTCCTTGTTCTTTGCTCCTAAACCGCACAGAAACGCTTGCTACGCAGGCTACCGAATTCTTCACCATCATGATCTTCTCCCTCCTCCTTATTCCTCTTCCTCTTTCTGGTCTTTCTCTTCCTCGTTTTTTTCTTGTTTTCTTTTTTTTTTCGCCTGCGTTTTTTAATCTATTTCGCTTCTATTTTTTCCAACCCCCATAGACAAACAAAGCATCGTTACAAAGGTAAGAGCGCGGTCTTTCAAGGCTTGATGACATTTGCATAGTAACGTGTATGTGTCTTGACGTTTCTCATTTATTTTCCCTATTACTTGCTTTACTCCGGGCTGTCCGAAACTATTAGGAGTTAAGAGCTGGAACTTGCGTTAGATTGTCTGTGTAAAAAGATTGTCGTGTAAAAAGTGATGCATTGTACTGTGACGTGACCTCGCGGTGCATGACACATCCAACTTTAATGTTCTCCCTACTTTCCAAAAGGTTGCCGTTTTCGTTTGCATTTTGTACATTTGCGTAAGCAATGCAAAGTTAAGCAGTAAAAACAGCGTTACATTATGCGAAAGTTCAAGATTTTGTGGGGCCCCCCCTTGTACGGCTTTTGGGGAGCGTTATCTGCTTTTAGCTTGGAAAAATTGCTCTGATGATTTGTCCACACCAAAAACAACACCAAAATCCTCAGCAGCTTCCGTCTTAACCAAAAGTCCTGAAATTTGGCTGACAGATCGTTCCATCTGTTCTGTATTAATGTGAATTTTTTCAGATCTTAACTGGTAAAGTGACAGGAGTTAAAAGGTATTAAAGTGACATGGGTACCAAAAAACCAGCCATGTCTCAACCCTGATCCAAAATCGAGTCACTAGATATGACTAAGACGTAAAAATTTTCGAACTTTGAAAACTATGGTTTTTTCAGGAGAGGGGTTAAGGCGAGGTACTGGAAACATTAAGTAAGGTTGAAATATAACACCATTGCCCGAAAAATTGGGCTCCAGAGAGCTTTGCCTTTTCGATTCTCCCAAAGTTCGGTGTTTTCCCTAGGGTAAGCCCTAACTTGCCTCCCTTTTATCGATGTTATTTTAACCTTCCACAAAACAATGTACCTTGGTCATATTTATCATCGCTGCAAAAATTGTGAAATTGATAAAGACGTCTTTTTGTAGAATTACCTAAATTAACCTGCAGGGAATTTTGCTCAAAGGAAGATAATTAGGGTTATGGTTGCTGATTCCTATCCTGTTTCCTATCCCGATCCCAAACCTGATCCCGATCATAACGGGAACCGGATTTCAATCCCAATCCCGATGTGAACCTGTGTGATAATGTTATTTGCTGTTCAGTTATCTTGGCTATCAATATCTTGAGCCATATTTGGGGTATCATCATTGTACCAAGAGACTTACTGTCGCTATATATCTGTATTTGAAGTCAACTGATGACCAATTGGAGAAGGTCAAATGTTTTGGCGTGGTCCCTCTCAAAATCTTTGTCACCTTATAACTTTTAACAGGTTGGGTAGATGACTGTGCCAATGGCATCAACCGACGTGTCTAGGCCAGAGCTATTTACTGACCAAAAATACGCAAAATTGCATAGGGATAGGGTTGAATTTTTGAATTAAATTAACTGCAAAAACCGTGGATGAAGATCCTTCTAGTTATAAACGGTGGATCTCTAGATAAGAGATCTAATCTAATCAGCCAAAATTTCAAGAATCAAAAATGACAGGGGAGCATAATGTTTCACAGAATTTTTCTAGTGTAGGTGGGCAGTTACTGATGGTAGTTTTCAACGAAAAAAACACCAATGCGGAGTCTCATGAAATAATGGCGATGACCATGATGATTTGATGGAAGCAGGAAAATCGGATCTGTTGAAGACCTACGGCTTTACTCTTTCATTCCCAGGCCTCTGGGGAGGAATTTAAGGCAATAAGAGACCCACCTCAAAAAAATAATTCTAAGTTGCTCAATATTCAACATACCAACATAAATGAGGCACCAGCAGCTGCCAGCAGTTGCCATCCTTCTGGATGCATAAGAATACATTACACACCCTGCAAAATATGCTCGGCGTGGCACTTATGGAACCAGGGGTGACCTATTCTTGGGAACATCTTTGAATTCACTGCCATGGGGTTTCACAGTACTTTTGCTGCAAACAGCACAATTTCCCCTATTTGGAAGTATTTCAGGCATATGTGCACCCACATTTTGGAGCCTAAACTCCTCATTTCTTGGTGCATTTGAGGCCTTTGCTTGGGTGCGGGAGTTCCCTTTCAGGCCCTCAGCCAAATCATATTTGAAGTCCAAGGAAACCCTCCCAGGTCTGTTTGTTCCCTTCCTTTCATGGCATTTAATGACAAAAGCATTATGAATTGCCACCTCCACCTCATGAAAAGGAACACGACGGTACTATTTCACTGTTTTCCTGATACAAGTGTAGTATCGCAGCATCTGATCTGCTTGATCAACCCCACACATGTAACTATTGTAATCTTCCAACAGTGGAAGGCAAGGCACGTCTCTACTTCCCCCTTCCTTTCCTGCCCCTCTTCGCCTAACCACCCTTGTCCCAGCATTTGCCTGCAGTGAAAATTTAGGGAGATGAATAGTAGACAAGTAAGTAGCTTTATTGTCTAGCCAAGCAACTGCAAGGAGTGGCCCACACGTTCGCCATTGATATGTACCCCTGGCCAAGCCCCTGGTTCCTTCAAAGACAATTTCCTTTGGGAATTTCTTCCTTGAACCCTTGATGGTCCGACAGGCATAAATCTTGTCAAATAAATACTGATAAAGATCCACACTTGTGTAAAAACTATCAGTGTAACTAACTCTAACTCTAACCCGATGCTCAATTCTTTTACTACCCTAGTTGCCAGGCCCACTTCTGCCCTTTGCCCTGGATTCCTTCCTATTTACAACTGTTGTCTATAAATATATTTACTTTCTGAATCTGCTAAGACCCAGACTTTGATGCCGGATTGGCTTACTTGCGATGAACTGATGGAGGGACAGATGCCCCCTCCAAAGAATCATGCAGTCGTCAATAGAGATGTTCTTATGGAGGTCATAAGTTCTCTCAAAGTTGGGAAAAAGCAGTTGCAACAGTGGCTTTATTTTGTGCAATTTGTCATATCCCGGTTGTCCAGCAGGAACGATGGCAGAGTCATCAGACACATGCAAATAGCGCAAAATTTGGAAGAAGCGATTCCTGGACATCACTTAACCAAACGAAGGCACAGTGGTCAGACACTTCTGCTGCCAGTACATTACCGCCTCAGGTAATTTAACAATTCCCTTGGTAATGTTCAGTCCAAAAAATGCCTTTAGTTCCTCTAGAGTGACATCTTTCCAGGCCCCACCATCTGTGCCAGCTGCTCTCTTCCTCTGTGCTTTCAGGTTTGTCATTGTTAATAACAAATTCCACACATTGTGGTAAAAAAGAGTTCAAAGTACTCCAGAGCAATTGCCTGCCTCCTTTCAGCTCTTCTTGTTAGCCTCACACTACTTGTAAATTGCTTTAAGTTTCCCCTGGTGCCTTCCTCCAACCAAACATATTGCTGGCCGCCATCTTGGAGTCTTGCTGCTCGGTCAGCCGCCCTTACTCCTCTGGTTCTCACCGCTCCTCGGCCTCTTCTCATGCCACAAGCTCGCCCACGTGCACTGCCAATGGCTTCTCGGAGCTGTCGGGAACTGTCTTGTTGCTGTTCTCTCACATATTCACGGCGATCCAATTCACTTTCACTCGAACACTCGTTCTGACAAAGGAGGGTTTTCACCAGAATTATGCTCGATTCTCACAGAATTCTCAGGGAAAACAGCCACCGCTTCATCACCTTCGATTTCAGACTCGGATGAATCATAAACGATCGTTGGATGGGCTTCCGTCGCATCTAGGCGTTCCAAAACTTCCTCTTAAGAAGTCTATTAGTCGCCATTTTTAAATATCCTGATATAAACAAGAAAGGTTGAAATAGCCGAGAAAAGTAAACATTTTCGAAAAAAACGTCGCACATGGGCCGGAAAGAAGCTGAAAAGAGCATAGCCTCCCACGCAGGCATTTTTAGGGGAGCTCGTTTTTCGTCCCTCCCCACAAACGCCTGCTCAGCCGGAAACAACATTCCTTTTCCATTGTTTTGCGTGGTAAGTGACCAATCAACAATTTTGCAATAAAGTGTTGACAGGCTAAACACGACTGAACGTGACCCTAGAGATACCGTTTTCCTTCTTTTCTTTCCTTCGCTAAGGTTATGCAGTACATGGAGTATTCTAAATTTTGACTAAATCTTATTTTTGCCGCTCTGAATCTAATATTTATTAGAAGTCAGAAAGCTTTCCCAGTGTTTTATGCAGAGCGAGTAATTATCAGATTACCTTGCGGTCAAGGTCAACTTTCCAGAATTTGGAAAGTACAATGTGATTTGCTAAGCCTGGGAAAGGAATGTTATCTTCGGTTGAGCAGGCGTTTCTGGGGAGGGATGCTCCCCTAAAAACGCCTGCATGGGAGGCTAAAAAGAGCACTGTTCACAGTTTATAGTACCCAGACCCCCTAATTCACGGTCATTTTTTGACGGACGCCTGGAGCTTTAATCACGTGGCTCAGATAGCGTTGTAGGACTACCCGGGAAGGAAAGGGTTAAAATGTCTAAATAATAAAGGAATTAAATTAACTGCAAAAGCCGTGGACAAAGATCCTGCTAGTTATTAACGCTAGATCTCTAGAAAGGAGAGCTAATCAGCCAAAATATTAATAACCAAAAACGAGAAGTCAAGACTGCTGCAAAGCTGATCAAACCAACCTGTATTGTATTTCGGCTGGCCATACCTGTCAGGTTTATTCTTGGTATTCACTCACGTGACACTGACCTTGGCAACGGAAGCTATCCGCCATCTTTGTGCCCCCTGAAATGTAAACAAATGTAAGTCACGAGTGCGTGAGTTTGAGATGGTTCTCTGTATTGTGGTCGGTTGCAGGAGAAAAAGTGATAAACAGAATGCAAAATTCAGTAAAATACCAAAGATTATTACACTTCAATGCGAGGAATGAGAAGAATTGACGTGGGAGCGAAGAAATCGATGGATTTAGGCGGTGAGTGGTGGCGACACTGAGGAGAAGGACATCCTAGAATGCAAACGTGTTTGTGATCGTTATTTCGTCGCAGGGAAGGCTGCAGCTGTATGAGACAAGCACAACATCCACTGGGTACCGACTTTAAATCTCGGTAAAAGGGACTAAAAGGGAAACGAACGGAAAGAACAAAACCAGAAGGCTGCAGAAGAAAGGGCCGAAAGAGCAAGGGAACGCAGGAAACGCTCTATTGAACGACAGGAAGTCGAAGTTGCCGAGAAAAGGAAACATCTAAATGTGAGTGGCGATAGAGTTGTTGATATCCACTTCACGGAGACTAGCACAAGCAACTCAACAGAAGAAGTCGAGGAAGATCCTGGCATTGGGATTCACTGGCATTCCTCTGACAAGTTCCTGACTGAGAATTGTGGATTTCTTGACAAACTTTTACCAGGAGACATGGTTATGGAGGACAGAGGCTTCACAGTCAGTGAAAGTGTGGGATTAAAACAAGCTAAACTTGTCATTCCAGCGTTTACCAAGGGTATGTCACAGCTGGATCCAGTTGATGTAGAGAAGACCTGAGGTATTGTGAGCGTTCGCATTCATGTCAAAAGAGTTATTGGACTTCTCCGTCGTAAGTACAAAATTTTAGAGGGTACTTTACCAACAGACTTTCTTAGGTGTAGCGCTAATGAAGCACCAGATTCCCAGGGTCCCATAATTGACCTTATAGTGAGGGTTTGCTCTCCTCTTGTGAATTTATGCCCCGCAATAGTACCCTTAAATTAGTCATGTCCTTTTTGATTACTTTTAGAAGTTTGAAATGATAAGACGTAACCATGTTAGCCCTCTCACTCCCAGGGGTGGTTAAAGTCAAAAGTCAGCAAAATTTCCAAATTTCATTTTGTAAAATCAAGGCTGCAAATAACTAACGGGCAGTCGCCGGTCACGTTGTCCGGTCAAACATGCTTTCGCTCGGACACTACCCGTTTTTGGCAGGTCAAATTTTAACAGTTGGAACTCTTGCAATAGTGAACCCAGATTGCAAAGTAATGCTTTTACAACTGAAAAACAACTGAATCCAAGTCGGTCTGGCAATAAAAATTACAAATTAATAATTTTACTACTCTTTACTGCAGAAGCAGCCTCGCATTGAGTAGGTGGAACGGTTACGTAAGATACAACCGCAATTGTCCGTTTTACTTTACATCTGGCAAAATCACTTATAATTAAATATTACACTTTGGCAATCGCCACATCAGTTCTACAACTGAACTTTAAGTGAAATATGCAGAATGTGTGAAAGCTGAAGGGTTCAATCGATCTCTTAATTAAGCTAACTGAAATGTAAGCTTAAATATAAACAAGAAACACTTAACTTTTACTCGTATCGTCTTAGGGTGTAAAATTCGGCACCACTGTATGAAATTGTATAAAATGCATGGCGTCTTATTCCAAGTGCAATTGTTGCGCTCGCTGACTTTCTTCCATTTAGAATCACTTAAAGACAACCTTATTCTTCTACTTTTTGTGTAATACGCTCCATTTTTGAGTGAAACACCAGAAAGCTTAGTAGCCAAGCACGTTTTGCTGGGTGTGCGGGAAGTGACATATGGTTTGTTCTTTTCAATTTTTTTTTCCAACACTATGCTTTCTTTAGTTTCAAGCAGAAAGCTATCCCCTAAAAGACAACAACAAAAAATAATTGGATATTAATATATAGAAAATAAAACGTGAACCTTCTGTACAGTAGATAACTGTACGCTACCTTTTCACCCAAGAAAACTTTTTAACTAATAGCAAAATTTTCTGGCAAGCCGCATTGCAAGGCAAGTAAATGGAAAAAAATATTTTAAGCCAAATGCTAATGGAACTGCTCGACCCTGGATGTAATTAGTGATTACAACAAATAAAAAACTTGAATAGTTCTATTACGTTGCAGCCAAGCGTTTCATGTTCGGATGCTCATGACAATTCCTAGGGCTTGAAAAACAAATAACTCGGTTTCGCTACTCAAGTTCATCAAGCTCTGCAATTAACACTTTCCCCCCTTCGTCTTTGTCTTCTCTTTCGAAATCTTCCTCACTGTCAGTGCCGGAACTTTCTTCAGTTGAAGAAGCATTGATTAACACCTTCCGCCTATTCTTCGATTCTCTGGCACTGTAATGCTTCCTTTCCCTTTGGTTTAGGCGGCGAGTAGCACCCATTGCCCATAACTGGATGGCAGGAGTGGGATCGAACTCTTCAAGTGGTGGGCCTTCCATTTGGATTCTGATGAGGTTGTTAAGGGGGTTCTCACTGAGCGATGCCCGGAAATCTGTCTTCACACGGTTTGTCAGTGAGAACATCCCTTCAACTTTCGCATTAGAGATGGGAATGGAGAGGAGAAGTTCAACAGACAGTAGCACCATGTTCCACCTGTCTTTCCGGCTTGAATCGAAGATTCTTTTCCAAACACGCAGGTAGTGCGTTCTGGAAGGATCCAGGCATCGTGTGGCGTAGGCCACTAGGTCATGCCACTGCTCCAGTAAACTGTTAAGAGCGACATCCAAGCCTGCCTTCAACAATGGTTCACGGAAGTGGTGAAGTAGGGCTGCCACATAGTTGTCAACAAACTCCACATCTTCTTCCCCATTTTCGTTCTCCTCATACAGGTAGTACAGGCGAAGCAAGACTTCATCCACATCGTGAAAGACGGTACCCTGCAACGCATCTTTAAGGGAAAGCTCTAGACAATGTGCAACACACCAGACATAGATCACCCATGGTTGACGACCTTTAAGGATGACGATGACACCCTCTTTCTCTCCGCGGTTCACAGAAGCTCCGTCAGCAGGGAAACCAACCAATTTCTTTTCAAAAGACTCTTCCATGATGTTAATGGCCTGGAAGCTCTCTTTGATGCAACTTGCAATGCCCTTTGCACTGCCATGTTTCAAATCTGCCAACCTGGGGGTGTGTCAGTGAAATAAAGTTTAGCTCAGATGTGATGAGTTGCTGCCCTGCATCGCTGGAAGCTTTCATAGCCTCAGCCCCTTCAAAAGCACTCTGCCCTTTGTTGCCTTTTAAGTGCAAGTCTAATGCCCTTTTGTGAGGCTCACCCCGTTCATGATCTTCGGCATTACTTACGCGAAGGTTGGTTGATCCAGTGAAAGCCCAGGCTGTTGAAAAGTTCTTCATACCTTTTAACTTGTCAGCATGAGTTTTGCACACAGAACAATTTAAACTGACGACTTGATCTTCCTTGTAAGCATTTAATACGAGCCACTCACTTCCTAAGTGTTCAGCCAAGGATGTTGTTTTCCAACGATTTGCTGCTGCTACAGTTAGGGCCCTTGTTTTCTTAGCAGATGGAGTGGATGACACAGCTGTTGAAGGGCGATGTCTTGTTTCTGTAGAGGCTCTTGACAGATTGCAATCGTAGTGGAGCTGCTGTTGTGTATTTACGGGTGTCTCGGTTGTTGGTACAGGTGTTTTTGTTTTGTTGGTAAAATAAAAAGAGAGGCTGGATTGTTGAGACTTTGCTGCCATGGGAAGGTCAGGGAGCTTTCGCTTACGGCAGTGCTGACACTTGTCACATTTTCCAACACAATAGGCTTCCACAGAATACCCTGGCGTTTCCTCTGTACAAGGTGTTGAGCATACGTTGCAAATGGGCGATTTACAGCCAATGCAACGGTACTTGATACCTTTACGTGCACACTTAACACAATCCATCTTTACTTAGCAATATAAAATGTCTTCTCTGATTGAACAATGTCACATGTCCTTTGGGTTCTCAGGTTCTGGTACAAGTTGTAACGTTTCCCCATTTTGGGGAGTCAACCACCATTGGTACACATGGAACCCTCTGATCCATGAAAGAAAGCTTAATGAACGACTGCTAGCCATATCTTGCTCCGGTTTTATTTCTGGTTCTGGACAAAAAACTTTAGAAAAACCAATCGCATTTGACTGCAAACTGCCAGAGCTAGAAACCTTTTTTGTGGTTTCCACTTTACATCTGATGTCTTTTATGATGCCATGAATTTCTGATTTGTTCTTTGAATTTTGGTGGTGTGAATCATTGTTATCTAGTTACAGATCAACACATAAATGTATTCATTTTCACACGGTACAATGACGAAAAGGAAACGGAAAGAATTAATTTTACAAGAAAAAGTAGAAGTAATAGCCTACAAAGACAGAAATCCAGTGTGGTAAAACCCAAATCCACCCTTTGTGACAAGCAGAAACTGCTTGATAAATTAGCTGTAAATGGGAATGCAGCCAGCAAGAGCGCTAGAATGTGCAGATTTCAAGACATTGATTTTGCAATGTTGGAGTGGTGCAGAATGGCTCGAAGTGAGAACATTCCAATTTCGGGTCCCATGTTGCAGGCGAAAGCTATTGCTGTGGCCGCAGTAATGGAACTGGGGCGTTTTAAAGCTTCAAATGGATGGCTGGAGGAATTTAAGACCCGATACAACATCAAGGGTATGACAGTGAGTGGCGAATCGGTAGAAGTACGCAGGGAAACAGTTGAGTCCTGGAAAGAGCATTTGCCACAGATACTCGCAGGTTATAGGGCCAAAAACATTTCAAACATGGACGAGACGCGCAAATTTTATCTCGCATTACCAAACAAATCTGTCTGAGGTAGCGAAGCAGTGCAGAGGTGGCAAACAGTCTAAGGAGAGACTTACATGTGCATTCTATGTAAATGCTGCTTGAGGTAAAGAAAACCAATAGTAATTGGAAAGTCGGCAAATCCCCGTTGTTTCCGAGGCATTCGAGATCTATCAACCCTCCCATGCACTTACTTTAATCAGAAAAGGGCATGGATGGATTTTAGTATACTGGATCAAGTCTTAACAAAATTCAACCGTGTCAACGAGAAGGCCAATGTGTTCTCTTGCTACTCGATAATGCACCTTGTCATCATACCATGGTTAGGGTTAGAGAGAGAGAGAGGCCAACTTACTTTCAATGTACTTTCAACACAATGGCACAACAGCCGGCAAGTCCCTCGCCCTGGTAGTAAGGGCCCAGGTGTTGATGACAGTTCTGCTTCCGGGCTGTAGGGCATCTGGATGAGTATATCTTTTGGTTTTACTTAAACTATTTAGTTTGACTCTATTAAGGACTGAAACACCTTTGAAATATTTCTTTTTTTTTCGCCAAGTGTCTGAGTGTTAGCGGAGTTTCCTGAGATGACCATTGTCTTTAGGTACGTCATGTTGGGTTTCTTCTGTATCGATGGGGCTTATTTCTGTTACAGCTCTTTCTTCTCTTTTTCTTTCTTTTGCATGCACAGTCAGGTAAATTTAAGTATTTGAAAAAGGCTAGTAGCCACCAGTGTCTGTCATTAATTGGCTTTGTCTGCTTTTAAATACTCCTTCGCTGTTTGTGGGTCTTCAATGTTGTCTGAGGACTCATTGAAATCCTGGCTGTCTGCCTCCGAGGATCTCACTGGTGGTGGTGGCCATGCGGTGGAGCTGCTTGTGGTGGTGGAGCTGCTTGTGGCAGTGGAGGTACTTGTGGGGGTAGAGCTGCTTGTGGAGGTGGAGGTAGCTGTGCTGGTACCCTTGAAAATTATTTGCTGGTTGACTTCATGAACCTCCAATGTTCCCTGATATAACTTTGCGAAGCTAAGGTATATGTTATTTATTTGCCTGTGCCAAGATACGGTTAGCCAAGGGGTGTAGCTGTCCAGCCATAAGTTGAAGCTGTGCATCCAACCACCTTGCCTTAATGACCGTAGTTTTTATTTGTTTTGTCTTTCTTTGGAGAGCCTTTTGTTTTTCCTTCAGCTCCTGCTCTTCCTTTTAAATCTTGCATCACCTCTCCTCCATGTAACAAACTTTAAAGTATAGTTCTTTGATTGGTAACCTTGTAAAAGTATGCTCATGCCTGCTGCCTGTCAGGAAAAACCTTATGTGAGCCTCATCTGAGCAGGAAACCTGAACCCTCCCAAAAGCAGAGCCACACACTTAACATGAACCTCGAGGGAGAGAGGTTGAAGTAAAATAACAAACTTCTACTTTCTGGTGCTTTTGACAAAAGAAACTCCTCCAGGTCGTCTGACTTCAGAACTTTGTCGCAGTCGTCTAACAAACGTTCAGTCCGCTGAGGTCGGGTTCAATGTCTACGGTTTTCCTTCAGCCCTTCACGTGTTTGAGTGTATTTTGAAAAACTCTAAGAACGTCCTCATCTAAAGAGGGTACGATGTTCTTCCTTGCGTGCTCAAGGGTCATGAAGTTAAGAAATTCCTGAAATGAACCTAGATAGGACGTTGTTGTACCCAATCTTAAGCAGTCCACATTTTGGTCCGCCCAGTGTGTCCAAACGTAGTACCCCTTATAAGAAGACAGGATGTCGATGTCCTAACCACCAGGATGTTATTAACTTGGTCTGCGTGTTGAAGATGATTTCTTTGCTTTTTTCTTCCACTGTCTGGCTTGTTTAGGTGCTCTTAGATGAGAACAAGCATCTGTGGCTGTTCGCTCTAGGGTTTTTCTCTGTACAAAATGCTTGTTTGGATAATGGTCTTGATCCTCGGGGTCTGAATACTCCATCAGGGTACTATGGATGTATTTAGCTGTTGACGGATGTTAAGATGGTTCTGTCGTTTTGGGATTAGGGTCTTGTGGTGGAGTGCCCGGGCGAGTAGTGGTATGGGTGATGGAGCTGCTGGCAGCAGGGTTACGGTTAGGGTTAGGTTAGGGTTAGTGTTAGTGTTAATATTACTTTCCTACTCGACATGCCCTCACTTTGTGTATGACATGCCCTCAGAGCACCAGTTTTTTGGTGATTGATGACACATTGATTGATATTTCGTGTGGTTCCTTTTTTGATTTTTTGCAAAACTTGTAATTTTTTTACGGGCGTTAAAATTAACTTTGTTTATTGCTTTTTTTTTTTCCATTTGGAACTCAAGTGCCAAATTTTATGTTAGGTGTATTTGTGAAGAAAATGAACTTTTGTCTGATACCAAAATATACCAAATTCGACATAATGGTAGTTTTTTGGTGATTTTTTGGTTTCTTTGGGGGGAAGGACGCCATCTTGGATTTTATGATTAAAAGTCCATAGAAAAATCGCCATTTTATCAGTTTTTAATTGCGATCGGTTTGTACAAAAGCCCATACTTATAGAAATCTGACATTGCTTGTCCTTGAGGATTCTTTGTTTTTATCGCTTTCCTTTTAGCAGCATCGTGACAGCGCATACCTTTCAAGGCTGAATTAATCCTGGGTGTTTTGTTCCATTTAATACGTCTAGATTGCAAAGGAGCATGTGAGTTAACAACGCGTAAATATTTTGTTTTCCAGTTAGACCAGATAGGGCAAATGCGCCACTGAAAGCCATTCAGAGGGTTTCATCAAGTAACCAACTTGACTCTTTGTGGTCAGAATGATATTGCTTGCTTGCTTACTTGCTTATTTCGAGCGAACTCGAACTCCATTAACTAGCTTCATCCATTCCTTCCGGTTTTCCATGATGTTCTTCAGTTCAGCTATGCTCAAACCAGTATCATTTTGCAGCTGGTCTACGTATGTTAATGCTGGTCTTCCTCTCTTTCTTGCGCCGTGCTTTGGTTCCCAGAGTAGTAAATCACTTATCACCTCATCCTTTTTTCTCCAACAGTGTCCTATAAACCGCAGCCTCCTGATCATCAGTGTATCTGTAATCTTAGGAAGATTGCCGCACAGTTCTTTGTTGGTTTTATGCTCCTTCCAGGAAACTCCAAGAACTGCTCTGAGCATTCTTGTGTACGTACCATCTAGTCTATTCATCATCTTTCCAGTCATCGTCCAGCATTCAGCACCATAAAGCAGTACACTTTCAACTGTGGCCCGAAAGAAACCTATTTTGAGATGATTTTTTAGGTTTGATTTCCACACTTTCATCATTTTGTTGAGTGCACTCCAAGCGTGTCCAATTCTTATATTCATGTCCTTTTCACCGGATTGTATCCACGAACCAAGGTATTTGAAGTTATCTACTTGCTTCAATTTGTTCCCTGCCAGTGTGACAAGATCACCTACAGGTTGATTGTACAGCATGTATTCCGTTTTCTTGTAGTTAACATGCAGACCCACTGTTTTCGCAGCAACCTCCAGCCTTAATAAGAGAAGTTGTGCCTCTTCAAGATAGTCAGAAATTAGGGCAAGATCATCCGCGAAATCAGTGTCGGTGATGTATGTTGCTACATGACGGGAGCTCTGCCGTGGTGTAAGAGTGAACCCAGTGTGTGTTTCTCTAGTAGCTTCTCTAAGGGCATAATCCAAGGCTATGATAAATAGGAAAGGTGCGAGTGTGTCTCCTTGCAGAACTCCCGCAAGAATTTCAAAGAATTCCGTATCACCATCAGGAGTTATCACCTGTGCTTCGGTGTCCTTGTAGAGTATGCTGATGGCATCCACTATCTTTGTTGGAATTCCATATGCCTTCAAGATCTCCATCAATTTCCCACGATGTATCGAATCAAAGGCTTTACTGAAGTCTACGAAAGTCAATATTGCAGGAAGCTGTTTTTCTTTTATTCCCTCTATGAGCCTACGCAGAGTTAAAATTTGCGGTAGTGTAGATCTACCCGTACGAAATCCATTTTGGTTCAGCCTGAGCAGAGGATCCAGATGAGGTCTTATTCGATCTAATAGAATCTTGTTATAGATTTTCGCAGCTGTGACAGTTAGGGATATACCACGATAGTTTCCTGTGTCACCCAAGTCACCTTTCTTTGGTAGGGGTATTATTCCACTTTTAACCCATATATTCGGTCGATCACCATTGAATGTTTTGTTGCAGATGTCAAGCAATTGTTGATTTAAGGCACCAGTTTTCCAGACTTCAATTGGTATGTTGTCGAGACCATGTGCTTTGTTATTTTTGAAACCTTTGATACTTTTAACCAGTTCTTCCATGGTTATGTTATCCGTGTTGATGGGAAGAGGTTCATGTATTATGGAAGCAGTTGGTTTTATTGTGACACTGGGTGGTTGACCTAGCAGGTTTGAGAAGTGTAACTTCCATTTACTGACACGGTCTTCAGGACTTTTGGCTTTTATTCGACCCCTGTTTGTGCCCTTTCTTCTTGTGAACTCGTTTACCGTTTCCCATGCAAGACCGGATTTTTGGTGTTGTATAGCGTCAGTAATTGCATGAATCTTTTCATTCACATACTTCTCTTGTTCTCGATCGTAAGATTCCTGTAGCTCTTGCTTGGCCTCCTCCAGTTTTACAGCACTGCTTCTGGTATTTCTTCTCAAGGATACCTCATAAGCATTTAAGTTTATTTGAGTTTATATTACAATTGTTTTAATTGCTTAACTCAAGTAAGGCACGCTTGATTGCTCTCGCTAGCACTCCCAAAGTGTTGGTTACCTCAGCTCGTGTTGAGATACGAGTTTTCAAGAGGCCAACTTGAGTTTCTTTTTTTTCTTTCTGTTTTTGTTTGTTTGTTTGTCTGTTTTCCTTTTGAATACAACGTATTTACAATAGTATATACAGGTCAAAATATGTACAATAAATAATGAAAAATAACTTAGAGTGTTGTATTTACAATTCTATTTACATGATTAACTTACATGAACTCAACTTTGTTGAGTTTCAATAACACATTGGTTCTCTTTCGGGCCGTGAGACGTATGGATAAGTATGATAACAGGATTTTTTTGTATTTTGTTCTGCTTTGTTTTTTGTTTTCTCTTGTTTTTTTTCCTTTTTTAACGTTTCCTAACTCAACGTATATTTACAAAGAATGGGCGACGGCCCTACAAGGCAAGGACTTGTCACCATTTCTCTATGTTAACCTAAACTTAACGTTGTTTAGGCTTGCTGACTCCCTTAAACATGTTTTTCACCTTTTTAATGCACCTTTTGGTGCCGTTCCTGCTGAGAATTTCATGCAGTTTCTCATTGCCGTCAAATACAACTCATATTTCATTTTTACGCAGGCTTTTGTCAAATTTACTGAACTCGGCTTCTATGAGCTCCCTTTCCTTGGTGTCCGACTTCTGCTGATTCGATGAAGATTCACTTGATGGTATTATGTTTGATTCGTCTTCAAACTCTATCCAATCAGTGACCTTTCTTTTGATCTTTTGTGGGTAATTCTTCTACATTCATCGCACTTCTGTCCGTAGCTTGAGCGTGCCTGCCTAACTCTGTCGGCAACTTTAATGTCCATACCTCTTATCAACAGGAGTTGACTAAGGTGTTCTTTCCCCTCCATTCTCTCTCTTACCATGTCTAGGCAAATGGTCTGGTCACTCTTGATGATATCTCTCTATCTCGCCATCTTTGAATGCTTTGCCATTGCTCTGGAGGAATAGTTGCTCATCCTGTGGTGCTTGCAATCTAGGACAGATCTTAGCCACGTAAACATCTTTAAGGCATCACTGAGTGAAAGCATCGCTGGGCCATCCTCCTGTCTTTTGTGGCTGGGCACCAAAATCATGTTATAACCACGTTTGGGGTCCTTGCGCATGGAGTGGTAATCACGCGTTAAACAGATCTTTGACGCCCCCGGCTGTGTGCGTGTCGTTAGGGTAAATCCCTCGCATCTGTCAGCTGACATTCAGTTAGAACTTGGGCCTCTGTGATGCCCTCAAAAAGATCGTATGCCTCACGAACTTGCTTTGTCTGGTAGAAACTTTCAACATGGTCATTGGTGAGGTGATTGTCGCATTTGTCAAAAATGCGCTGTGTTCTTTGTGTACGGAGGTCTATGTCAATGGTCCGCCTCCAACCTTTCAACTTCAAAATCGCGTTGCCAAAAATGCGTGGAGTGAAGGCCTTACTCACTCCTCTATGACAAAAGTCAGGATTTTTTCATGTGCCAAGGTAGGCATTGATGGTGCCTGTTGTTAGGGTGCTCATTTTAAAGTCTACCCAGTTTGTCAAGACTATATACCCTTCATCACGGGACATCACCTCTAGATCGGAACTGTGTGGATGTAGGCTTCCAGAATGGTGTTGATATGTGAAGGATACTGCAGTCTATTCCCTGTCTTCTTGCTTCCAGCATCAGGCAGGGTTGAGGTGGTTGTAAAATGCTATTTACCACCTGTGCCTATCAGTGGTGGGTCTCGCTGAGGTGAAGTAACGCTCTTGCAGGGTGTACTGCTCTCCAGAATCATCATCGTCTTCTCTGTTCTCCTCTGATGGAGTGGAGGTGGGTGGTCCTTCTTTTTGGGGCTATCTGATGGTTGTTCATGTTCATTCATGGTCATTTGATGATGTCTTTATGATGTCTAACGGCGTTACAGTTGGGGCAGGAGATGGCACTTGGGACTCCTGAACAGCAGGCAAAAAAGATGTTGGCTGGAGCTGTCTGGTGACCTCAGCTGCTTCCCACTGAACCAACTGGTCAAACAGGGTAGGAGGAAAGGCGAGTCTGGTTGCAGGAATGGCAGGCTCGGCGGCAGGCGAAGATGGCCTAGAAAGAAAAACTGATGACTGAGGGGATGGTTTGCTGTCATTACCAGTGGATTGTGAACTCTGAGCTGCGGTACGCCTCCTCCTCCGAGGTGAAGCCACAAAAGACTCTAAGGCTTGGCTAGAAGGTCATTTTGACCAAGTAGATCGTCAGGGAGGCATCTGAAAAACAAAACCATAAGAAAAAGGTAGAAACCAGCTCTTAAAGAAAGAGGCTGCTTGAATCTTAAACAACCAAATCAAAGATGCTCTCAAACATCCTTTTACGGCTCCAGTGAGCCTCCTAAACGGCCCAAACTCATTAACAGCAAAACAGTTAACATTGTAATAAACGGGGAAGGGTAAAACAGCCATTGGTTATAGCTGCAAGTCCCATAACTGCCCCAGTAATAAAACTGGAGGACCAGGCTCAATAACAACGATGGGCAAGGGTGGAAAGCATTGGAAAGCCCAAAACTGCCCCAAATAAAACATAAAAACTGAAGAATGAAATTAAACAACGACGGACAAGGACAAGCATGGCTAATGTCAGTTGCCGCAATAGCAAGCCCCAAACTGCCCCAAATAAATAAAATTAAACAAAGACGGGCAAGGACAAGCGTGGCTAACAAAAGTTGCTGCAGTAGCAAGCCCCATACTGCCCCAAATAATCTAAAGTATAGTCAGTTAATAATGGGCAAGGACAAGCATGGCTCGTCCCACAACTGCCCTGAGTAGCAAATTCACGAAAACAGGAGAAATGACTAACTAAATAAATAAAAAAAATCTTTATCAACAAGCTTATCCAGTGAACATGTGAAGTGGTTAAGAAGACAGCATGCGAAGAGCCTTTAAAATGGCGCCGCGGTTGCTGGGATACAAACAATATTGACCAAAAGAGTTCACATGAACCCCATCGGGCAAATAAGGGTGAACCGAAGGGTTGTTAAAACGCCACAAAGATATTGATTAAGTATGGATGCAGCGCCGTTGAAAAAGGGCGCTTTAACATGAGGTAATGCCTTGCACACACCAATGATCCGAACCGAAAAAGTGTGAAGGAATAAGCACACTAACTTTTCAATTTCAGAGCCGGCAACTTCAGGGCAAAAGCGAGCAAGATAATTCATACCTAGTTCCAAAATAACAATTTGGGGGACAAAGAGGAAACAATTCCGAGATCGCAGTGCGATCTCGCTACAGTAAGACCGCCATTGCCGTGTTAATGAACAATGGCGTGATCTGAGAGACCAAACGTGTCATCAGCCTGTGAATTGAAATGCGAATTAAGGTCATCCCGAAGCTTTCGAATAAAAGAGTGACCTAATACAAGAACCTAAGGGAGAGAAGAAGCCATGGAAATGAAGTAAAGACCAGAACAATCAGAGAAGAAAGTGTGAGGGAAGGAACGTTTCGGGTCCGTGATGAAGGCAAATTACATTCCTGAGAAGAAAGCCATGTGTGTTGTCAAATAGACGCAAACTGAGTCGTGCTTTGGACAGATTTTCTTTTTTCTCGTATGTCTTCTGAGTCCCGTCTTTAATCTTCATAACCACCTTTCGCCCTTTTCTTTTGTTTGCGTGTTTTGCCATCTCCACCAAGGCTTTAACTCTCTAAGCTGGAACTTGTTCGTTTTTTTGCACGTGAAGATTCCTGAGTTGGCGGGGAAGATTTTTTACTTTATTTTTACATATGGGGCATCTCCTTTCAACGTAATGGATTCTCTTTCCACTACTCTCTCTCTCTCGTCCTTTCTTGTGCTTCCCCTCTTCTCTTTTTTTCTTTTTTCCCTTCCGGTTTTTTTTTGTTTGTTTTCTTTTTTTTTGTTCCTGTTGCTCATCCTCCTCTTCTTCTAGCTGATCATTTTCCTTGGTGGTTGCAAAAAGAACAGCACGCAGTTCACCCTTGTCAGAATGTTCTTGCTCAACGTCGTCTCCCTCTCACCTTCTCTTCACCGAGCTAACAGCTTTTCTTCCCATTGTTTCCTTTTTTCTCTTTCCCTTCACTAGGTCAGCATCCTCTTCCTCCTTGTCTTGTTCCAGTTGTTCGCGATTATCTTCTATCTGTAAGTCCTCTTTGCCTTTCTCTCGTATTCTCTTTACTGAGGTATCATCCCTACCCACTCTCTTTTTTTCCAGTTCTTTTTCGGGCTCCGACTCTGATACCGCCCCTGTTAATGGTGGTTCGTAATTTGGGTCTTTCACTTCTTCCTCTAATGCTATGCCTGTTTCCTTGTTCTCTTTTATCCACAATTCTCTAAGTTTTTCCTTAACAATATGGTGAAAGGCTGCTCTCTCTTTAACCTTGTTCCTCAACGTGCTGCGGAGGTTCATCCTGTCGTAATTGCGGTTGTAAAGTTCTGTCTGGGTTGGGTAACATTCGTGCTGAAACCACTCCAAATACTCCATGATATAACCATTCACTGTCTTCATTGACTCGTCATCTAACTTCACAGTTAAGTTCAGCTTTAGATTTAGCCCTAGTATGTCTAAGGCGGTCTCATCTCCGTTTTCAGCTTACTCGATCATTTCTCTAAATTTCTGTGTCTGAGGCCACCATAATGTCGTTGTGGGTTGCAAAAAACCGTTGTCTTGATTTGGCCATTGTGCTCATGTACTGGAGTACATGATCTTTATTTAGCGGGCAACTCATTTTCCTGCCTTTTTTAATTCTGCCAACATAGTGCAATGCCTGTGCAGTTGAAGCAATCGGGCAGATACCCTCAAATTCGTTGCCATGAGGACTTGCTTTTTTAACAATCGTAGATTTGTGTTTTTTCCTGTTCTTGCATGTATCTCAGGAAAAGGAATTGATTCTAATCCAAGAGCATCTATCGCTTCCTCTACTTCTTGCACGGTCTGGCTGTTAAAAGCCACGTGTAACAACTTCTCAATCTCTTCTGTGGTTGAGTACTTAATAATACAAATAGCCTGTAAGGGTGCTTGCCAGTCATTGCACCTATGGACGTTCAACCCATTAAAATAATAATTAGAGGTTAACAGAGGGTGCTTACTAGTCATTGAGGTACTTGCCTAGCTACGGACGTTCAGCGCATAGTAAAAGGAATGAAAAATGGGTTAATGCAGTATTAGAACATCAAAGCACATTAAACGCCTTCTAAAGCTATCAGTTACTGTTCTAAAAACACCTGAGGGCACCCTTAACCTAACTGGGGACTGTGCACAAGCAACTGTTTATCATGGTGTAAAGATATGAACTGGAGTGGTTCGAGCACCTTAGAAAACCTATCTGATGGTTGAATTGCTGGTACCTAACCTTGAAAGGGTGAAAAAAGGTGCTTTTTATGGAGAACAAAAAGCGTGTACTCACCCCAAGATGACTCGGTAGAAAGGGGACGTTGTGTATATGTCACCAAATGTTAAAGGGTATTAGTTGTAATTGCTGAACATCAATCTTGAACTGCCAGTAACAAGAAAGGCGTCGTTGTAAAGCCCAGAGAATGTTCTTCATGTCCAGGGAAATAAAATTGACTTTCCTTGATTTTAGCCTTAAAGGAAAACGAATTACAGGTGGCACGTATTTGAAAATTAACCATTTTCTTCCAAATATTCGTAACTAAAATCCTTTGCTCCCATCTTAAAAGCAGCTCCGAAAGATGCGTGAAAGAAAATAATAATAATGAAATCAATAAGTACATAACTCATTTGATGGTCGTCCTCTCTTTTTATTCCCTGTAGCGGCAAAGTTTGTGCCTTTTCAATGTAAAACATTCGCGGGCTCTACGTATGAATTCTCTGTTAGTGTTGATAAGTTCGATTGGGATAAGCTCGATGTCTTTAAGTTGCTTTCCTGGTTGATTAAAATGCTGGCACTGCATTGTCAGTTTTGTTTTGTATCGCTTTGCAGTGTTCTCCAAATCTGTCTCTTAACTCTCGTTTAGTCTGTCCGATGTATTCCACTGGTGTTTTTGAGGTGCTTTTAAATTTACGACATTGGATCATGTAAATGGGATTTTTAGATGCACATGCACATGATTGTCTGCTTGATGAGGTGAGTTTAGCCAGTGTTTTTTAATGTGTATAGTTTCTTGTCAAAATATTGGCAAATCTCGGCTGGGCCGAGTTCTAGTACCCAGATTTCCACAGTATGCTTGGAATGTCTGTGAAAAAATAACTGAACAGGACGTTAGTGACATAATATATAAAATAATAAAAAAGTAAAAAAAAAAAGTAAAAACGCTTAGAGTAAAAAAAAAGTTTGCCACGCATCAAAAAATGGCGGGCAACCGCTACAGAAAGCAAAGAAAAAACTGAAGAGAACAGAAAAAAAAAGAGAAATCGCAACAAATCGAACCGGTAGCAGCTAGATGTTGTTGTTACTACCGCTGGGCACTCATTACGTAGCAACCATGAAACCACGTGCTTTGTAATCTGATACTTTGTGAGTTTTGTCATTTTAGAAGCCTTTGCTTGTGGAACTCAAAACGTCGGTAAGATTTCCTCTTGTATTTCGGACGTAGACTGCGAACTTTTGAACACTGAATTCATAGTGGATTTATGTTTTGGTTTTAGAAAACCTAACTCGTGTGTAGGATTTACGGGATTGGATTTAAATTTGTTTGGAACTACTCTGACTTCATTGTAATTTGGATCTGACACGGCAGTTCAGGTTGTTGATTTATTTGGATTTGGATCTATTTGGAACGTGGAATCCTTTATGGAATAAAGATAAGGTTTACGTAGGGAGTTCGAGTGTGCGACTTATTTTTGTAATAGTTTTCGACTTTGGACTATATTTCTTATAACGTTACCTGGTACTAGGAAATCTGTACATTGGTTCAACGTGACAACCTGTATGGCTTCCATTGTAGTCAGGCTGGCAACCATAACCCATGATTCATAGAGTTGTTACGTTTAGCCCTTAACTGAATAAAGGATTGCTACAGGTACAATTTTTGCGTTGATAGCGAACTTCTTTCCCCATTTTTTTTTTTAATAACCCAGAAGATACTGGTAACTCGTGTCTTTCCCAGAACTCTCTTTCTCAACCCACTGTCCTCGATATGTATTCTGGGTAAATTTCGAGATGGAAAACTTCTGAAGAAAAGGGAAGAACTCGTGCAAAAATTTTAATGTTAAATCGAGAAGTTTCAAAATGTATCACTTGCAGCCGTTTATGTGTTGAAATAATGTAACACATTTAACTCTCTATAGAAGACTTGCACAGACCAACCGTAAGGGGGAAAACGCCGACAGTACTAAGGTCTGTCTCAGGTTAAGTTCACGTCAAACTCAATTAACGAAACTAATTGCCCAACTTAATTAACTAAACTTAATGCCCACAGTTAGGTCGGTCAAAATTGTATAGGCACCTTTTTATAAAGGCGTCTGTTCAGAGAGAGTTGACTGCATCTGTATCTTCTTCTTCACTCTCCTCACAACTTTCGCTTTCATCTGGAACAAAAAGTCATTCAAAAATCCTCTGAGACCTTATGAAGATGCTGTACATAATCGTCTGACCACTTGTAGACAACTGACCCATGTTTCCACCCCATGGTGAGCGGTTCAACTGGTGTGACTGTTGGTTTACCACAGGATTTTGTGACACTCCCATAATAAATTGTAGTGTTCCCTCTTTGGAGTCTCAGGCACAACCATGGACTGGCTGTTGAGAAGAAGGTACCATTTCAAGCCAGAATCCTGGAACGTGACAGCCATTGGATGTTTTACTTGTTGGAAGACCCCTGCTAACTTGTGGGAACCACCAGGTGTCTCCACTTAGAATGCCATCGTCTGTTCCAGGATTCACAGCCATGTCTCCTGAAATGAGATGACTTGGGTAGTATATTAGGTTTGCATTGCTTGGCTGAAAGAGTGTGCAGTCGAGCTGATCAACTGCACAAGGCGCAAATCCACTCGTCAACTGGTAGACATCTGTTGCATTCTGACTTGGCATTGCTTTAGTGTTTTCAGGGCTCTGGACTTTGTTGAATCTTCTTTGACTTTATCTCTCTCAGTCTGGGTCAGATTTACTTGCTCTGGCCGTAGCTACATCATATTTATCTCTCTTGAATTCTTTGATTACGGTGACGGATGACAAATTAGACTTGTATCTTGCCTGCTATGCCTGGAATTGGTTAGTGTGGTATGACTGAGAACGCCTCTAAGTTTTTTTATTACTTCTTTGTTACCGCTTTTTGTTTTGCTGTACTTCTGCATAGTGGGATGGCAAGACTGACCACTTTGTTGGTGTTTGGCAAAGCTGTGTTCTTTCCTTGACTCATTCACAATAGTATATAACTTGACACTAGTACCCATTTCAAGGTCATCCATTGTACGTAGGTAGCCCTTTAATGAGGCTACCATCTGTGCGAGACCTTTTGTCTTGGAGTAGATAGATCCATCTGTACCATCCAATCCATTCTTGTGCAGGTAAGCTTTTCTTCTAGCCATGATCCTTTGCAGAAATGAAAGACTGTTAATCAGCTTGTGGGTTCCTGGTATAAATGGTGAACTGAAAGTTGGATGTTTTTCTGCTCTTGTTTTTTCCTTCTGTGGTAAGAATCTAGTGGCATCATATATATTTCGAATTGCTGCCATAAATTCTGTTGCAAATGCAAGTCCTGAATACAATTTGATGCATCCATGGTTCCTTCCTCCAGTGCAGCAAATGGTGGCAGAGTTAAAGTCAAATGTAACACCCTTGGGCTCGTGGAGGTCAACAGTATAGGCCTTTCCATCTCTTGGTCCAGCTGTCCCACTTCCAGTGTCTTTTGTCGTGACCCATTCATTTGGATCATCATTCCATTGCAACATTGGTACTCTATGGGAGCTTACATCTGTGATGTCAGTTTTCTTATTGGCTGCTGAAGAGATATCAAACGGTGTCTGGAAACCTTGAGCAATAATGTTAGTTTTTTTTGATGTGATATTAATCTCTTTGACAATATTTCTGTAAGCAACTAACAGTGCATCTGTGTTTACTAGATTGGGGCAGGGACCATGAGGACTTAACAGTGTGCTAACAGTGGTGGTCATTTGTCCATGCAAAAGGGCCTCATTCAGCTTTATCAAAATCAAACTGTTTCTTGACGTTTACAGCCAGTGGTTATGTGTTGAGACCTGACAATCCCTCCCCTTTCCAATTTTCTATCACAGGGTGGATTGCTAGAGTACCAACAAGCTTAGGGTCCTCAATGTTTTGTATTCATTCATTCATTCAATCGTTCGTTCTTTATTTGCCATACATACAACATTTTACAACGCAGGATAGAATATGGTGTTAAAGAAAAGTAAATGGCGAGGAGACCTGCAAAAACCACAAGTCTTATAATGGGTCAGTTCTCCTCAACTTAGGATAAACTAGTCAATATGATAATTACAATATGGGCTTATGATGGCTAACTTCGACCGTGGACTCACACACACAGCCACCCACCCACCCACCCACACATGTTATTTAATTAATCTAATCTAATTAGAGCCATACCGAAGCTAATATGTACTAAGAAGGAATTCTTTAAGCTTTCTTTTAAAAGAAGTGGAGGAGGACGAACCAGTTATAGTGGAATTCAACAAATTATAAAACTTTGGACCTTGGAAATGAATTGAGAACTGCCTGGACTTCGTTCTGCATGGTGGCAAGAGAAATGAGTGGACATTTCTAGTATTATAATTATGGAGTTGACTGTTTATTAGGAAGAGGTTATTGAATTTGGAATGGCGTGTAGAGTTCTTGAGTGAAAACATGAAAAACCTTGTCGTATTATAAGCGTTTGACAATTCGTAAGGAGTGTTTTAATGTGTTCTTAAATGGTTTAAGAAGAACTTTGATGCTTGCCTCGCAGAGGTTTGAATGGCCTTGACCCACTTGGGGGTGTATGACGCTGTCAGCCTCTTGTGCTCTTCTTTTGCACTCAATTCTGTACGCCAGCCAATGGAAAGCACACTTGAGTGGTAGTTTTGTCTTGTATGGCTCCCCAGTGCATTTGATTTCATCTTCTTTCACATTTCTTGCAACTGCAAGTTCTCACTGGATGAAAGTTACAAGAACCATCTTTGTCCCAGGTATGGATGTCACGCACATGGTACTTCAAAAGCACCCTAATACTCTGCATAATCATCGGGATCAATGCACTGTTGCTGACAACACAAATGTTTTTTACAGGAAACTTTGATCATTGAATCTCGTATGCAGCCACAACCAGGCCTGTGTCGTTTGCATTTGCACTTCACAGTTTCGGTTTCGGAAATTTCGCTTTGTACTTGGTTTTCACATCTTCCGAAAACTTAGCAGCCTCTTTCAAGTGATTGCTTTGAGCTCTACCCACATGTTCTCCACATTTATAAACCTTGCTAGCGGGGTGATGCAGAGTGATGGACTTGGCTGTATTTGATTTCCCATCCTGCCACACAACCTCAACCTTAGACCCCCCATTCTTTGCCTGGTCATAACATTCTTCTTCTAGAACACCCTCCATTGACTTTGCTGTGCCCTAATACAAGTCCTCCTCAACAACATCGTCCTTCCCCCGCATGCACTTGTGTCCGTACCAGAGTAATCCGCCAGTTAAATAATTGTTAATACTATAAAAGTACCATTTTTTTACTGAAACTTCCACAAGTTTGCCACACTCCACCAGAAGTAACGACAGCTCATGGCCAGCTACCCAGTTCATCCAGTGATAAATCTTGCATTCTTTTTTTCTTCTAAGCATTTCTCATCAAGAATGTCCTGTATGTGTGGATATGCCAGTTTAATAACATCGTAGTATCTGTTCTTTGATATGCATGAAATCCCCCCAATACTGTCTTAAAGTTCTATCGAAGTTAGCAAACCCATGGCCAGACCAGGAAAAAGCTACCACCTAAGGAAGTCCAACAAGAACTGTTCGTTCAACAAAAGCAGATCCTTACAAGATCTACGACCTTTTTTCACACCCACTACACATAAACGTAACATTCAGGCTACCTCCCACGCCTGTAGGTTCCACTTTGGAGACCACAAGACACCTTGGAATAAAAGTAAAGAATATGCTACTGCCAAAGTAATTTTTCACACTGAACAGTAATGGATACACGTTATGACTGAGAATGATCTTGTGCTTTATCAAATCGATGTGATAATACTCATTTGAATAAAAGAAATGGCTTGAGGGTACGTACACACTGCTAATTCTGAAAAAAAAAATCGAGCCCCAGAATAGAATAAAACTCACCACCCGCGGACCATGTAGAAAACTCTCGTTCAAGAGAGTTTATTATCACTTATTTTCTTGTGACTTTATATTCGTGAATTTGGAATAGAATAATTTCGCAATTTTGATGAATCAACGTTTTTCAAAGTAATTAAATTTCGTGAATCAAGCACACTGGTGCTCGTGTTATAAACTTTTAGTTCTACGTTTTATTTAACCATAATGGAATAGGAATGCAGCAAGCAACTGGATGAAACGTTGAACAACTACAACTGATATAATCAACCGAGGCACTATTTAACTCAATGGCAATGCCAATTAGCTTTTAGATAAGGATCTCGATCTTTTCAAATGGATCTTTAAGTAATGAGGTTGTCTTCTCTTGAACAATTTCAGATATTCCTGCTTTGCTCCATCCTTTTGCATTGTGCCGCTTTCCGACACTGCCTGTTAAGTTGTTGTATAGGCTCACCAGCCAGGTGGCATGTAAGGGCTTCAGCACAGATAGCCTTAAATCGACCTCAGTCTCTGCTTTTTCACAACTCCATTTGTTTCTGAACTTCGGCTGAATACCAAGTTGTAAACATATCTGCGCTTTATGAAGGATAATGCTGGTGGTAAATAAATAAAGTACGAATGGGTGTTTTTTTCCAATTAAAAATGGTAGTTTTTTACTTGTTAATTAATTTTCTTTACTAGCTTTTCTTGCTGACCTTAGTTATTTAGATTCTCCATTATATAATCTTTCAAATGGTATGTTAAGTTTATTGGTTGAAAGTTAAATTTTATGTTAATTTTTAAATATTAGATAAAAGAGTTTTTTGAGTTTCAATTCGAGACGGGCTCTTCTGACGGAGGACGCCATGTTGATTTTTGAAGCTCATGGGATTGGAGCGACTGCTGACCTCGAAGGCTCAAATTCAAGATGGTGGACTGATGATCTCATGGGGTACTCTCCAAGGGCTGGTTACCTTAGCTTGTGTTTTATCCCTGACAAATGTTTTCAAGAGGCCAACTTGAGATTCTTTATTTTATTTTATTTTTAAAGAACTCAACATTTTTACAATATTTACATTGAGGTTACAATATATACAATCTTATGTACAGGAATATTGACAATAAATAATGTGTAAATAATTTTAGATGTAGCTATTTACAATTCTATTTACGTGAATAATTTAAAAGACATCAACTTGGTTGAGTCTAGGAAGCGGAAACTATTTACATATTTACGCACTTGTTCTGAAGGAAAAGGAAACTATTTACATGTCTACGCACCTGTCCCGAAGGAAACGGAAACTATTTACATATTTACTCACATTGGCATGTTAAATAATGACAGCTTTCTAGCATCTAAAAATATCAACTACTTACAAATTCAAACAAAAGACCCTTGGCAAGTCTCTCTCCCCGGTAGAGAGAGCCCGAGGATCCTACAAAGTGATGATTCCGAGCAGACAATCCCGAGTTTCGGGCATATGGATCTGTACGTTACAACTTTTTTTTTCTATTTTTAAGTCTGTTTCTCCTGTAACACAACGTATATGTACATGACATAAACTTCCTCATCGCCGTAACGAGGGCACAGCGAGTTTTTTTTACTGGAGGGCTGTACAGGTGTTATTTACTTGCCTTTTTTCTTCCGCATATTTTTTATTTTGTCCACACGTTGCTGCAACCTCTTCCTTAAGGAGATTTCGCAACTCCTCGATTTCTTGAAACATTTTCCTTACTTCATGTATGGAGATGGCCTTTTCAGGTTTAACAAAGTACTTTACAATAATGGCCCCGTGGTCTTTCGACCACTCGCATTTTTGGGAACTCAGCGTCTCCGTTGGAGATGCAACCCAATTAGAAGTTCTACTAGGTTTGCCACTTTCAGGCAGCTGTTCTGGTTCCTTCGTTGGCTCCTTTGTCTGAAAATACCGCATGCAGTCGGCGACTTTTCTTACCATCTCTTTGTAAGGCAGTAATTTTCGCAAAGTCAGGCTGGTACTCAATTTCGAGCACACATTTTTGAGGACGATGACCACATCTGCGATTTCCTGTTGAAAGAGGCATTTGATCTCCTCTTTTGCCAATGCTGTCAGTGGTCGAGTGTTAGAATCTTTCTCGTTGTCCGACTGAACGTTGCCTGGATCCTCTTGCGGCTCTTCAATATTCAGTGGGTCTTCTTTAAGCGATGTTGCTTTGAGGAAACAGGTGTTTGGTTTGTGCACATGGCAATAATGTGATTTGCCTCAGCTCCAACTGCGGTTAGATCGTCCTGTAGGTAGTTCGATTGAGCAAGCCTGTCTGAGTGGCACATGGCCCTTCTTAGCACGTTTTCGTCATAGTCCACCCCTTCACACTTTTTTTGGTGGCATACAGTAACGATCCATTTTCTGGTGTTGGTTGCAGTCACTTGTATGTCCAGGTGGACTTCTGTTTTCTGCCAAAACTCTGGCACTCTCGTGGAAATGTTTGCTCCTGCAAAGGCCTTGCCGGAGTTGTTCAGGAAGAGGTTCTCATCCTTAGGTTTTCAAAGATATGGGTGTTTCTTCTCAACATAAACATCCAGCATTTCTTTTAACTCTTTCATGAAGGAGATGACTGCTGGGCCATCAACTTGCCGCTTGTGTTGCGCGACTAGCATCATGTAATGACCACGTTATTGGTTTTTCTTCATTCTATGATAGTCTCCCATCTTAGCGTGCTCCAAGGCACCTGGCCTCGTTTAGAGAGAGGATTTCTATGTCTGTCCCACGAGGGTCTCCCTAACACAGTTTTAATGTGGCATGCATCCTGGAGCTGGTTTTTGTCCTTTTTTTGCCCGGCATCGAGGACGTTGTTGGTAAAATGCTGTGAGCTACTTGTGACGTTTGGTAATGGGGTTGGTGCAGGTAAAGTAGTCTTGATGAGCAAACTCTTCATCAGATTCCTCACTATCAGCTTTACTGTCCGAAAACTGTACTTCTGCTTCTGGTTCTGTGGAGGTCGATGCTGCACAATCTTCTGCTTCTGCAGGGGTTGATGGGCCTTGCGAAAGAGAATTACATGATGTCGTTACCAACACGACTTGCACTTCGCCTCCAACCTTTCCCTTTTGCCACACTGGTGATGTGCATGACTTCGTCTGCACCAATGTCACCCTTTTCTGCGTGTTTCCACAGGTGGCAACGGATGTCATAAATCTCCTTTTTGCAAATGGGGCATTCCTCCCTTCTATGATGCAAATGCGTTTTCCCCTTTTGGACACCAGTCTTTCCTTCTTGTTTTGTTGATGTTCAAACTCAGGGCTCGGTGACCTCACTGGGTCAAGCTTTGGCAGCTTAACCTTTCTTGGGTTAGGGTTGTCTTGTTCCTTTTCGCTTCTTATCTGCAACTTTTGGTGCTGCTACTTCTTCCTCTTCCTCACTACCGGATGGCGTGCATGAGACGTAGGACGAATCATCCAGTTCATCTTCGATATCGGCACATAGTTGCATTCTTCTCTTTCTGTTCTCAGCCACAAACTTGTGAAAGGCTTTCATATCTTTCCCCTCAGTTTGGAGGGACGTGCAGATCATTTGCGGGTCAAAGCTGCGACTGCACAACTAGTCTTCTCCTGGAAGTGATTCTTTCTGGAACCATAAGGCGTTCATTTTCTGCAGCAGCTCGTCATCCATTTTTATGCCCACTAGACATGGTTGTGACTAGAATGGATACTCCAAAATCAGGTATCCGTGCGGAAACTGGAACTGAATAAAATCATTTTCCGGGCAAATGGCTACGACTCTCCGACTTGCTCTTCGACTCTCTTTCCGATTTTAATATCGCGAGTGGAATGTAAATGACTTAGCAGGGTCTCGCGCGGGAAACTCAAAATCGCAGAGTTAGAAACGCTGGATATACATGTTTTGTAGTGAAATTTGCTATAGATGAATCCCTCGGATGCGGAGGAACTTCCTCCACGAATTCACGTTTTAAACAGCCTTGCAGAGGTGGATAAAATCATTCTGACTATCAAATAGAAGCAAGGAGTGCTTTCATTGTATACAAGAAGGACAAGAGTTTTGGCTCGAGGGGTAAGCTTAAGCTTGAAGTCCTGGCACCTCTCAGTGTTGTCCTCAATCTTTGACAAGTTTGTTGGGCTGGATGATTCTTTCTTTTTTTATAGAGATTTTAAATTCCAAAAATGTGAAAGTGTACTGGGAGAGAAAAGGGAAAGCTGATGTCACAGGAGCAAACCAGCTGGCCTTTGATGGCATCCCCTATGTACATATCGGTGAGAAAATCTTGTGGTGCCATCAAGGCAAAGATAAAAGGAAGAAAAAAGACCTGCAGGATACATAGTCATATGTAAGAATCTCTCCTTTTTATGGGATCTTTTTTATGAAAATTGTCTAACAACAACAACAACAACAACAATATTAATAATAATAATAATAATAATAATAACAGTAAATTTTAAACTTACCTTCATTTAGGTTAATGATCACTGTTACAAGCAAAAGCGGGCATATACTCAAGTATCCAAAAAAGAAGAACTGTCCAGCGGCAATTCACATACAACAAATTGCCAAATTCCCTAATTTCAAGTTAGGTGTGCTGGTTTTGTGGGGGTAATGTATACATAAATGAAGGAGGAAAATAACCTCATACAGTGCCACAAATCCACACATTGAGATAAAGGGGGCACTATCATCTGGAAAGCATTGCAAAGCAAAGCACTTGACCCTGCACTTACCAGCTTGATCTTAAAAATAAAAGGGATGGGGAGGAGTAGGGGAGGGCTCACTAAACAGGCCACTAACCTTTTAAACACCACATTCACCCGATTTGTTCTTTGATGTACTGGAAACTCTAACTTGGAATATTAAATATATGAAAAAAAATCTGTGTCGTAGACACTCTCAACCTTCTTTATAGAGACAGTCCATACAAATGGTCTAGATGATGTGAGGGCTGGCTGCGACACAGGCTAGTTTTTCCTTTTTCGGTTATTTATTTCTCAATGTCCCCTTTTCCTTATAAAAGTCCTTTTCCTGAATATGAAGGCACAATTATACCACAGTAAGGACATTGCTAACAAAAATAAAGAAATATAATCTCCATGTCAATAATCTTGTCACTGAATTTCACAATGGTTGGCTTTAATTTTTCAGGTTCACAGAGACACCCCATTCTTCAGAGCTACTGCTGCAAAACAGCTCCACCAAGCTCTAATGAATGAATGAAAAAAAAAAAGAAAGCTGGAAATGCACGGATGAAATATTTAATAACATTACCTGATCCATCTCAACACAGGAACCACATCACTGGCAAAGTAATGCAAATAGTCAATGAACATGTTACATCTCCCCTTAGATAACAAAAGTTTAAACTGTAAATATTAATATATAATACTCATAACATAAAACCTTTAATGACAACTGATGAATGCATTTAACTGCCATTTTTACAATGAAGAAATCATAGTAATATTAAAGCATTACAAATAAAACTTTCAATGTATTTCTGTGAGAAGGTTGTACAGGAAAACAAAAACAAAAACTTGAGAGATCCTATGGAGGTGTAAACTTTCCTTATTTTCAGGCTGCTGGGGTAAGAGAGCCAGTTGATCCAATTATTAAAGAAAAGATTGTGGAGCTGTCTCATCAGGGTGTTCGGAAAGTAAGTGAACTGCGGAGACACTTGGAAGCCTTTGTCAACTAACGGTGCTTCTTGCTCAGGAGAACCACGACATACAAAACAGTTTTTGCTATAAAGCCTCGCCGTTACCTCGTCAGCATAGGCTTTAGTCGAGCATAAATCGGCAATGCTATAATATCTTCTAAGACAGTAAATGTGGGCAAATTGGCGACAACATCTGGTTACTAAAAGTTTTTAGTGCGCAGATTCTGACTCCATACAAATAACGCACAATATTTTTGACGGAGCCAGCTCTGAACGTTCTTCCTCAATTACCACTAAATCAGGAAATGGAACGGTTTTTAACAATAGACCATCTGTGTACGTATTGCACGAGACACATTTAGACGTTAGAAATTCTTGCCTCACACAATTATGGTGAAATGATATACCATACCAATCTCTTTTATACGCACGGCATTCTTCAAGACTTGCCAGGATCAGAAGGTTTGAACAACCATAACATCTTACTTGCTCCATTTTGTATCTCAGTTGGGACTCAGAAACAAAGAAAAGAAAAGACTCCCCACCAGAATCTGCGATGGGGAGCCTTTTCGACTTAGAAAAAAAAAAGGAAATTCTTTGCAAATGTTTCTCAACTTGATCTGAATCAAGTTCCGAAGCAAATGATGATTCCAAGAGCAGACCACGAAAGTCAGAGATTCCGAGGAAAAACAATCATTTCAGAAATTTAAAAGGACTTTTCATTTTGCAATTGTTCCAGTTCAGTCTAAATATTATAAATTCCTCGAAAACATATCAGTTTATGCATGAAGAAGGTCAAGGGGGGTTAGGGAGCGGTCGGGGGGGGGGGGCAAGGTATTACAATGGTTGACTGTATTTGTACTGGCTTTTATCCTTTTAAGAACGTTACAAATATCCTTTCAAAGAGAAATCAAGTAATAATGGAAATAATCCTAGTAACAGTTTTAAATGAACTTTCACATTTTCTCCATTCTTATTTTGGAGTATCCATCATATCCTGAGCTATCCGAACAAATAAGCTTACTGCTTAACTATACCGTTTACACGGCGAAAAATATTAATAATATCATTGTTCGCTAATGCTTACGCTATGAACGTCAAAAGTAACTAACCTCGGCGGATCGGAGCATTGATCCACATTTTGAAGTACCGTATCCATTCTTGGCTTACACAATGACTTCAACAGAAAACACAGGTCGTGGCGGTAAGGAGTCGAAGAGTTTGCCGGAAAATAATTTTATTCAGTCCCAGTTTCCGCGCGGATACCTGATTTTGGAGTATCCATTCTAGTCACGACCCACTAGACATAGCTCTACTGCCGTTTTGTACAGGAGTACCAGACGTGATGCGTTTGGATCATCTTTCATCTTGTCAACTGAAAGATTGAGGTTTAGATCAAGCTGCATAAGGTGCCTACTTTGATAATCGCTGTCACTCGCTGCACTCAGAATCTCCAGGAACTCTGTAACATCTGCTGCCACTGTTTTTTCTTCACGGCATTCAAACCACCCCTTCTTGTTCCCAACAATTGTTGTCATGTATTTCAATAAGCACGTTTCATCTACTGTTCATTATTTTGTTAACATAATCCAGGATTTTTAGTAGGTACTTGCTGGCTTCTTCTAAGGCTATCAGCTCCAGGAGTCATGCTCCTACTCTTACATGAGTTGCGATTTAGAAATGTTTCTTTACTAGCTTCAGATTCGTGTTAAACTTGTCTCATACTGTAATTTCAGGTAACGATAAGGAGTCCATTCCAAGTTCTTCTAGGACTGTCTATGTCACCTTCTGTATCTCCATTAAGGGCCACATGGACAGTCTTGAGTATTTTATTCATCGCTGTAACATACAAATAGTAATACCTTATATAGAGTGCTTACTAGTCATTTCGCTAGTCGCCTACCTACGGACGTTCAGCACAATAAAAATAATAAAAGAGCTTAATAGAGTGCTTACTAGTCCTTACGCTAGTTGCAAGTTTGAGTTCAATCCCCTTTGAGTTATGAGGAGTTAAAGTTCAGCTATCAGTTTAGCTTTAAGGCTTCTTTTCACTTGTAAGACTTAAAGCTGAAGGGCCCAAAAGTCAAAATTGCAGAGGCATTTTCATAGTCTGTAATAGTATTGTTTCAAACGACCCTGGTCGTTGACCATTCTACATCTCCAGACTGGCAATGATGTAATCTGGCACGTTGCAGTACTGCCTTGTTGTCAGGGTCGTGTAGGGGGCCTTCAACAACTTTTTAGCTTTCTTTGCTGGCTCGGTCTCGTCAAGGTCTTTGACATCTTCTGGGCGTACTGAGACTTTCATTTCCTTCAGATGCCTCCGCCAGTCTTTTTTGTAGTTCTTTCTCACAACTGGCTGCCAAGCACCAAGGTCTTTCTGGGCTCACTCTATTGAGGTGCACATGGCTTTAGGCAATTGAAATGGTGCCTTGTTCTCATACTACCTGTCCAAGGCGAATTTAAAAAAACTTTTCCAAGGATGTTAAATATGAAATAATAGTTCCTGGTCTCTTCTTTTGACTTTCGAGTAAGGGCATAGCCCACTGCCACACTCTAAGGCCCTGGTCGTCGGGGTCGATCGCGTCGAGCATGTTCAAGATCTGTCTCACATGTTGTTTGGCGTGTTTCGCAGATAATGCCTTGCCACCTAACAACTGGAGGTACTTGTAGAATGCAAGCAGCCACTTTTGTCGCGTTGTGTCTCCTTCTTCCATCTTGAGGATTTAGGGCAGCGTCAGTCCACTATGCTCATTATCAAACAGGTCGTCCTCATCATCTTCCACCACGTCACCTGACAACTCGTCTCCCTCCTCTCCATCTTCCAACTCATCCTCCCTACATCAGAGTACTTGTCATTCTCGTCTGTAGCTTAATTAGCTATTTAGATTAACATCTGCGACCCATTAAATTTTATTGGTGACTGCGCACAAGCAAAATATCACCAAGAGTAGCTCGAGCACTTTAGAAAACCTATCTGATAGTTCAGTTGCCTCTATCTAGCCTTTGGAAGGTGCAAAAAGTGATAATTTATGGAGCAAAAAAAGCATGTACTCACCACTTGCAGTCTCGTCAGGGAGGGGGCGAACTGTCTTAGTCATGAAAAGGTCATGACCTCTTGTGGTGATATGCTGATCTTTTTTTGGTGAGATGCTGACCTTTTTAGGTCCTTTGGGGGTAAAAGTGTTAGGTAATTTATTGTAAGGGGTTAATAGGTTAAAACGGTTCCAATTAATGATTAGTATTCTCTAATTATTAATTGATTATTAATTAATAATTGTATTACAAATTAAGGGGCTATAGTACCGTCTAAAAGATCAATTGGTTGAAAAGTTTCCAAGTTTGAAGTTTTAAAAAATTGCTCAATTCTATTTCCCTAATAATTACTATTAATTTTTCTTTACTTATGTTTTATTTCTTCATTATTAGAGGGATAACTGGAAGTCAAAGTACTATTTAAGGGATAAATCGGTTGAAACGTTTCCAATTATTAATTAATATTATCCAATTATTAATTAATCAGTTATTAACTACCTTATTCTTCTATTTGCACATGATGACATTGCCTCTGGCTAAATTTCAGTTCATTTGGATAAATCTGCTGTGCACTGTCGCCAAAAAGGAAAGTTATGTTCTTCAAAACCGACTAAATTAGTTACTTTGAAAAATATATAAAAATTCTAAATGGCATCAATTGGCCAAAAACTTTGTGTTTCCTATATGAGCAACCAGTAACATTGTTGCTGCCTGAAAGTTAGGCTATTTCGTCGCATCTCTAGTTCACAATCTGAGGTTTCTCGGTCTCAGTTACTGGTCGTTTTAATTTTTTTCCTTAGCCCTCGATGGACTATCTTTGGAAACTTCACCGGTCGCTCTCGATGTTTTAGAAGTGCTTGGTGTTGTCAGGTTGTCATCTGAGGGAGGATTCTGAGGACTTGAAGACTCTGGACTCTCCAGCATCTCCACTACTTCGATGATGGATTCAGTTGATAGTCCCTTCAGACTGCAACAAATTGGACTTTCTGGCGTCTCCACATCTTCAACCCTGGATTCAATTGTTGGTGCCTTCGGACTGGAACAATTGGGACTTTCTGGTGTCTCCATATCTTCAACCATGGATTCAATTGCTGGGACCTTTGGACTGGTCCAAGTACTGACTTTTTCTTTTTCTGACTGGTAGTGCAATTGCTCGTTGGTTGATGCTGTTGCCGCTTTCCTGATGGTACACAATGCGATGATGTCGGCTGATTGGGCTGCAACACATGTTTTATCTGATCTTAAATAAAACGACTTAGCAGTCTTGTCCGAGTGGCAGAGTCCCAGTCTGACGATGTCTTCATCAAACTTTGCACTTTTTGTCTTTTTGTCTGTCTGTGTTTGGTAACATTCCACTCCAAATACGCCATGATGCAACCATTCACTGTCTCCAATGACTTGTCATGTAACTTCACTCTCACTAAACACATTTCTTTTAGCACATGACCATCACAAAAAGCGTGTACTCACCCCAAGATGACTTGGTAGCAAGTTGACGGTGTGTGTGTCACAAAATGTTATAGGGTATAAGTTAAAGTAGAAAAAATCGCTAAAAAAATCAATCTTTCACTCCCAGTAATAATTAAGGCGTCGTTGTAAAGCCCAGAAAATGCCCTTCATGTGCAGGGAAATCAATTTGACTTACTTGAATTCTTTAATTTATTTGTTATCCCAATCGTGTTCACGAAAAAAAAATTTCCTTCAACCTTGAATGTGTTATTCATACCCATTTTAACCAAAGCACTCAAAACTTAGTTATGCATTAGGTTTGTGTCTCAGCCTTAGTATGTCAAAATCTTGGACCTCTTTCGCACAGAACGGTTGTTTCAGAGATGGTCAACAAAATTTTCTGATTTTTGATTTGCCTACTATTTCGACCATAAAAAGAGAATTAACAAACCAAGTTGCAAGGTTAATGGATAACATTGAATATATTTTGAGATAAGAAGAATGTCTACAATGCCACAAGTTAAAGGGAGAGAAAGTCAATTTCAAAATGACCCTCAGTAAGGTACGAGATAAGCGTATCTTGTTCAACATGAACATATAGTTTCTCTGACGGTCAATTTTTCCTCACTCCTAGGATATATGATGTCCTTTGACATGTCAAAAGAAGAATATTTACAACACTGTTTTTACAAACATTTTTCTCTTTGGTTTCCAATTTTTGATGACACTTGTGCAACACTTGAGGTTACAAGGTTTGAACCTTGATATCTTCAAATCCTTTGACGATCAAGCAATCCAAATCACCAAAAACATATCAAGGATCATAATCAATGTTTCCTGGGGCAACCAGAAGAATTTAAAATAAGAATTGAAAATAAGAAAACGTTCAGTAATTTTTGTTGATTTGTCTACACAACAGACCAACGATCAGGTTCTTGACGCGTTTTGAAAAAGTGCTCTCTGAATATGGCTGTCCATTTGCAGTCTGAAATGCGAGTGTGCACAGCAGATTAATGAAGGAATGAATGATAAATAATTGAAAAAGCGCTGTTTAAAGAACAGATAGCACCATTTACTGAAAAAGGTACAAAAATCTTGCTCTATATAGAATCCGACGTGTGCTGGTATGGCTAGTTTTTTTACTTGGATACTCACCACAAAAAGGAAATCATTTTTTTCTTTGGTGCTGAGTTCTTATCAAAATTCTGGCGCATACCGCCAGAAGTTAATTGTCAGCGAATTCTATTTTTTTTTCCAGGCGTTAAAAGATTTTTTTCGGGATTGTTTCAATTGTGCTCTTTCTCTTAATGACATGGATTTTTTTGTTTCTTAGCAGAGGATGGAATATGCTGTCCATAAACAAACATCCACAACATTTCGATATTTCTGTCCTTTTTCTGTCTTTTTTTAACCTCACCTGTATGGAAACTGTGTCGCTTTGTGCGTGCTTGCTGGTAGTAATCACTTTGTCTTTTTGCAAAAGCGTTATGTTTCTGTTGGTGAAACGAGCTGCCGCAAAAGGTTCTCCCAATTGACTACTCTAGGAAATAACATACCATAATACTCTTTGTTGGTCACTCCAAAATTTTGCATAAGCATTGTTTTCAGTTTGCCTTGGGGCCATTTTAACTCCCAAGAGAAACTAAAGACAATGCTTACACTTATGCTTATGCATTTCTTCGGCATTGAGTTCTTATCTAAATTCTGGCACACACTGTCAGAAGAACCTGCAAAGTTCACTGCCTACCTGCAGAAAGAGAGTGACCATTTAGTAAATTGTCAGCAAATGCTTTTTTTTTTTTTCAAGCGTCAAAAATTTTTTTCAGGATTGTTTCAACTGTGCTCTTTCTCTTAATCACGGGGATTTTTTTAAGTTTCTTAGCAGCAGATGGAATATGCTGTTCATAAACAAACATCCATAACATTTCGATATTTCTGTCCTTTTTCTGTCTTTGTTTCAATTCACCTGTATGGAAACTGTGTCCCTTCCTGCGTACTTGCTGGTCTTGTAATTCTGTATGTAGATGGTAATGAGCTGCTGTAAAAGGTTCTCCCAAGAGACTTCCTTGACTACCTCCAGCGTTCGTCTTTCCAGTCCCTTGCTCGGTGGTATGTGGACGTAGAAAGAGAAGCAACAAAAAATCAGCAGTGCACAATGTCTCTTGCTGCAAGCCACTACCAAAGGCAAAAGCGGGAGTGACGTCGCTTTCAGTACTTCGTCCATGGAAACAAAAAGAAAAGAAAAGGAGAGATGGAGAAGAGGTCTGGAAACCTACAACGTTTCCCAGCATAGCTAATCTAACATCCAGTAATCAAACTCAAGTAATCACTTATCTGTGAGCTCAATTACCGAACAGATCCGACCAATCCATTGGATGGGGTTCGGGTTTCATCGAACAACCCTTTTCTTTACCAGAAGGACGAATCACTAGACAAAACTGCCTTCTTCTTAAATTTTTAGAAGCAGCTTAGGTTTTTGGCTCCAGGAAAATCCAAAACATTGGAAAAGTCCAACAGCGGTAAAAAAGTGGATTCAACACTGTTGTCTGGTATGTTTTTTTGCACAAATTAGTGAACTAAAGAACGATGTCTACAACAACTCCAGTGCACATTCTTCACACAAAATGACATCGAAATAACAGGAAAAGTGCAACTTGCATTCCCAAGGCGCTTAAAGCTAAGCATACTCGAGAGACGACCTTTACTCACTAGTCACCTCATAACGTTTGGAGGTCCTTTTGTCTTTTGTGGCGCACAACGTCTTCTTGTCTCTGTAGCAATGTAGCCATAGTGATGATAGGTACGTTGGCAAAATTGGGTGCCTCTCTGCGATGAATGTACTTCAATGAAAAAAGCAGGCTGCTAGCATGGTTGCTGATTGATGCTGTGGACAGGCCCCTAGCTGTGATCCTGAAAGAGAATCTCAAAATTACAAAATTCAGCCAAAGATTATAATAATTTTATAGTGCTTTCATTCCTAAGTCAATTTACTATCATGATATGAAAGATAGTTCATTGATTAAATGCAGCAACATGTTTTATCAGTGTTAGGATTCTATGAAAGTTTCCCAGATTCGTAAATCCGTTTTTGTTTCCATAGTTACCTGAATTCTGTGATGAGCATCCCTGACACCAATGTTGAGATTTATTAGGCGCCTAATATTGACTGGACCCTAGCTTACAACCAAGCAGGCAAAATGCAGGAGACCTATAAGTGATTGGAGTTCCTTTGGTTGTACTTTTTTTCTGAGTAGAAGAGAGCGAATTGACCTTTAAGTTTTTGTCAAATTTTTCTTTCAGAAGCCTGGTCTCCAGCAAATGTTAATACGTGACTAGGCTCTTCCGTTTTATCTGGAGCCATGGGAGCACCATGTCCTCACAAAAATGCAGAAACCTTTGAAGGGTAACATTGCCAGCTTCATGGGATTTTTCAACGATCTGAAAGTCATCCAAAATATGTAAGATGTTAGGTATCACCAATTTGTTGCGAGCTACCCCTCTCCATTACAGTACTTAGGGCCTCTAAGATCTTGCAAGAACTAGCACAGCCGATTGGGAGGGAGCAGTCAACATAAAAGTTCCCCTCCCATTGCATTCCCAGTAAGTAGTAGTCTGAAGGGTGTATCAGAATAATGCGGTAAGCCTAAACGCTTGATAAACGGAATTGCATCGTCGACCTTAACATAGTGTTCTGAACAAAACTCTCGTGGGATAAAGTTATTAACCAAGCTCCAAAGAGAAAGGAAAGATGGTGAATTATTCTAAATTCACCTTACACTATTTTGGGGATGACTCCCAAGGGAGATATTCTAAGGTTAGGCAGTGGGGGTTCTGAAAAGGGTCCCACTACACGACCTGCTTGGATCTGTCTAATTAACTTGATCCACCTTATCTGGGTGCTCAGATGCCGAAAAAAGCTTATTGGAGAAACTGCTCTCTATGGGGACATAATAATGTAAACGAAAACCATTTAACAAACCACATAATAAGTAATAACAAAACTTTTCTGGATAACCGGATAAGTATGCTGCTAAATTCCTAAATTTGACCGGAGTTGGGAGTGCTTCGGATGGAAATGGTGCAGTTGGGAGTGCTCTGGATGGTAAAAGATGTTTTGGGCCCTATGTCCAGCAGGCTGTTTGGAGGCTTGTTGGCGTTTGGAAAATGGGTGGCTTTTCCCACACCAGAAACACTGGTGTTTGTAAGAGCATCCAGGACATGCAGTCCCCTGATGAAACTACCAGCTAAAAACTAAAATGACCCCTGTTGTTTACTTTTTCCTGGCTTGGTGCTAAGTTTGGGACAAAAGAAATGAGACCTAAGCCATGGCTAAGCATTAATTTGGTCTATGTAATGCTACGAAAGTTCTCATCGTAGAAGCTCCAGCAAACCTCTTGGATGACTGACCCTTACTTCATAAGGGCTGGGCTATCATGACGGGCTTTTTCTGAATAGATAGCATCTGCTGCTTAGGAGTAGATGCAAAAGCTAAAGCTGGTTACATCATCATCTTTCTCTACCTTGAAGGGATAAAAATCATCAGATTGAGTAATGCTACTCTTCAACAGCTGTGCAAAGTCCACATATTCATTGGACCATATTTGTTTTGTGACCCTATCGGGTACACAATGTGTTAGTGGCACAGCAGCTGACAAAAAAGTGTTCTTTCTTTGAAGTGTGGCACCAGGTATTAACTTGTGACTTGCTGTACTGCATTGTTGACGGTGTTAAGTACAATCTGGTCAGTGTTGGTGGAGGAAGGGTTTGTCTCTATTAGGCCGGAACCTCTGTTGACCCCTGAACTTGAAAGTGGAATGGGATCTGGAGCACACTGCACGTTGTTGCTGCTGCTGCAGATTGCTGGGGTTGTGCAACATTTAACAATGCTTGTGATACTGCTGCTGCGATAGAAAGTGTCAGAGTTTACGCTACTTCTGCCAAAAGGGTAAGTTGTGTTGTTGCCTGGGCAGCATTTGTGGGTTCCTGCAACTGAAGCAGAATGGATGTGGCTGCACGAACAAGTCTGAAGCAGTGCTGCTGTCCATGGCATGACGTCTCTTGTTCACTCCCTCTGTATAGCTTTGTCCTCTCCTAGGTGGCATTCTGGTTTTACAATCAACCCAAAATTAATATACATGTCAAGAATTACAACTGAAAGTAAAGCTCTACCAAGTGCCTGGAAAAGCCTGTAGTGCACTGTGCACCCATGAGACAACAGAAGAAAGAGCCACATATTGGTGCCCTCTTTTAAACCCTAATATATATTCAGAGAGGGTGACAGTATCAAACAAACCAATCAGGCATAAATGACTGTACTATAACACCACAAGGTATTATACACAACAAAATGATGCAACAGAGCAAAATCATACATATCATATGGAACAGTATCAGTTACATCATTATGTTATCTTTACCAGTATTATGGTGTTCATTTTACAGATAATAATAATAACGGACACAGTTCTGTCACAGACATTATTTTTTGTGAAAAAAAAAGAGGACAATAGGTATATCTAGCAACCTTTGTGGCATTACAAGTGTGGTATGGAATTCCTAATGAAAGGGTTCCCAAGTCTACACTAAAACAGTGGGTAAAAATTAAAAGAAGATAAAAGAAGATTTGAAGTCAAGAAGTTTATTAAGTTGTTAGGAGAAGAATAACAATTGAGAAACTGGCAAATTGTCAAACAGCTATGTCAACCTCAAAATAGAGTTAGGATAAGTACGAAAGGAAGAGGGGTTAGAAGGTAAAAAATAATAAGAATGATTATAAGAAGATGAAAGGGGAAAGGAGGGACCGGCAAACTGCAAAGCAGTTATGTCAACCTCTTGGAAAGTTGAAAATGAGGAAGAGAGTGGAGGAAAAAAAGGAGAAAAAAAGTAATTAATTAATAATTATAACAATAAAATGAAATAAATAGAGATTACTTCATGGTTGGTGAGTGCGTACGATTTTTATTCACGAGTTGTGAAGAATCGAAAACGAACGAGTGAGCGCAGCGAACGAGTGAGTTTGCGATTCTTCACAACGAGTGAATAAAAATCGTACAAGCGAACCAACCATGAGGGAATTTGTTTATTATATATGTACTGAGATATTACAAAATAATGTTAACTATCAATTGCGCGGTGAAATCAACACAAAGACCACAACGAGTTGCGAATGATTTTATTCGAGCAAACTGAACGTACAAAACTTCCTACAACATTAAAGTTATTCAATGACTCTGAAGAAAGTGGAACAAAGTCTACTTTTAAACGATTCTTTAACTTTAAATAACAATGAAAATTTTCAGCTTTAAATATCGCCGTTCAAAACCGTAACTAAGATATAAAATTTGAAAAAGTTGACTGTTTTGTAAATCTAATTATAGTAATGCATGCATTCTAATCAGAGTCAGAGTCCAGTACTTTTAGCCTTTTGTACCTCTTTGGAGAAGACTTTACCTCAACTTCTTGGATTGCCAACTTCGGGGATTGATTGAGGCTGTTAATAGAAATGCTGAATTGACCTCCATGAATAACAGCGCCCGTGAAAAGCGACATCGCTTGTTGGTGATGATCTGCCGCCGAGCGACCCGCCGAGCTAGCTGAAGGATCAGTGGAGCATTCTCTGACTTGAGATGAATTAGTTTTCTCTAAGCTATGCACATTCCCGGACATCAGTTCACTTAAAGTACGAGACATTTTTACTTGCTGTTTTTCAGAAACTACAGAATAATTTGTCACACTTTGAAGATTTTTATGTCCCGACAGTTGAATAATATCTGTCGCTGGGATGTCGTTGTTTGTTAAAGTTTGGATCATTGTTTTGCGACCGCTATGGTTCTTTACATTGGGCCCCAGCCCGGCTTTTTCTGCCATTTTTTTCATTAACGAATTCAGCTTGTTCACGCCAACGGCTGACTTTTTAAACCATGGTTTAGAAGAATCTTGTTTTTTACAGTTATTTACTGCTAGATAAAATGGCGCGTTGTTGTCGTTCATTTCCGACGGTCTTTTCTCCGCGTAGAATTTGTAAACAGTGACGGGATCTCTTTCACTTCCCTGAACCGAAAACATTTTCGGTTTTATTTGCCTGACATCTCTGGGATTTTCTCCGGTTCGAGTCTTAGTTTGTCTCTCAGTATACTCTAAAAATTCCTCGCCATTTGTAGTTTGGCGTAGTTGCACATCGCCCCAACACATGTCTCTGTGTTCCTTACAACCACGGAGACCGAAATAGACTGTGTTGTTGAACCAAACTGTATTCAGTAGAGCCTCAGGAGTTGACTTTCCTAACAATCCTTTGTCATACAGCAGTTTTATGTCGTCTTCTGTGAGGGGAACTGAAGCGTTTGGTTTATCGCCTTTGCCTTTCTTCTTGAGATCTCTTTGTTTTGATTTTAATGCCGTTCGTGCTTTTTCAAACTCGACGTCTCTCATAATGCTGTAGCCGTAATTCTTCTTCTTTAAATACCGTTCAAAACTGGCCATCATAGCACGCAAGGAAGTGGGTTCGTAATCTTCGTTGTTTTCTTTCTTTCTTACTGTTATGATAAATTCGCTGATGAATGAACTCAGTTCGTGTGGGGGAATTTCTTCTACAGGCCTTGACTCATCTTTTAGCCTCAAAAACTCCTTAAGCAAAGCAACATTCTGTTCAGTTTTCTTCCTGGTGTTTTCGTTTTCTTGTCCTTCAATAAATTCCTCTACTGAAGTTATATCTGCAAACCTTGAATTGCTCGAAGAAGACGCCATGGTTTTCCTTTTGCCTAGTGACGCCGTCAGTGAAAGGCGGGAAAATCGATACGATTTTTGTCACTAGTGAAAACTTTCGTCTGCGGGTTGTGATTGGTCATACGGTATTTTTCACTAGTGAGAAAAATCGTAGAACCAATCAGATTGCGTGTACTCTGCAACGCATCATTTTTATTTGACATATTCATTTTGCAGTAAATCTCAGTACATATATAATAAAGTAAATGATAGAATGAATGAAATATAATAAAATAAATGAATAATAAAGGAGAGACTCAGGGGTGAACAGGGGAAAAAACAATCAAAGGAATTACTTGAATAGTGAAAATAAATTATAAGTCAGATGTCCTTTTAACTGATACAGTAAAAATACTATTTGAACTTCACATAGTTATTGATATATAGTCGTTCTTAAAAACTTATGGAATCACTGATATAGTTAAAATGACACTGAAATATATTTGTTCTTAAAAAACTCAAAGAATTACTGACTGAAGATTTTTCTTTTTATAAAAGTTAGTAAATGACTCAGTAGTTTCTCTAGTAACTATAGTGACATCTGCAAAGTTGTGAAAATTGTGAAATAAGTTTAAAAGATTGGATAATACCTTAGAATAAAATCCGAGATTACATAAAAGATTAGAATTAAGTAAAGGAAAATGCTAAGTTCCCTTAAAAATTTAAATTAGCAAAAGTATGGGTCTGAAGATAACCTATAAAAATTTTTTTTTAGGGAATAAAATATAAGGTGTAACAAAAATACAAAAAAAGGGGGATGAAAGACATGTACAAGATAAGAATCTTCACAATGAAACTATTATAAGGAATATAACTGGAAGTATTTCAAAAATGTAATTCAAATTTAAATGGTTAGTTGTTAGTCGTACCTTTGTGTTCGTTGACATTAATATAAGGAATATAACTTGTAATTTTAAAAAAATTTTATCGAAAGAGAATTAAAGGGCTATGTCAGCTGGAGAGCATGTGCTCTGAGGTTATGCAAATTACTTTCAACTGTCAAAATTCTATTGTTTTTAACGCGTGGCTTTCTCCATCTTCTCTGTCACGTCCAAGGCTCCGAATTTAGAGAGGTTAACAAGCGAAATGGGTTTAGATAAGGGATATGTCAATAGAATTTACGGAACATTTCTTCTCTGGTTATCCTAGATCAAGAATAAAATTGTGACGACAATTTTACTTGTAGTTTTGAAGTAAAAACGCATGCCATTCATAAAATAGAGCGCAAACAAAAATTCAACAACAACATAGTCTTATTCAACAAAATAAATCGAAGTTGTATTTTACAAACGAGCTACAAAAGACGCTAGACCGAAAGATAAAGACCAAGACTGTTTCAAATCATTAACAATTAGACTTGTCTGTTGCTACTGATTTTATAATTTAGATGCTGATAGAACAAGAGACGTCAAGTCCTTGTTTTGATCTTAGGGAAACATACATTATCGCGCAAAATTGTTTGATCGTGCCGAATCACTGCGACGTCGAGAAAAACAGAACCAAGCATCATTGGTATACTACTCCACTATAAGCAGTCCGTTGATAAAAAGGGAAAGTAAACTCTGCTATTTTCCAAAAATATGCTCGAACACAAACAGTTCAAAAACGTGGCATTTACAAGATCTAACTCGTACTAAGGTGCCTCTCTAAGTCCGTTGAGAACAATCTGGACGAGCAAACGGTCGCATTTATCTTTGCTGTGAATCCAGATAAATACAAGAAGGAATCTAGCGGAATTTTATAATGTTTCCTTCGCCAGGAGTTTAGTTTCGTCACGAAACACATGGCCTGATGCTCTTGTAATCATTTACAAAAAACGGCTGCCGCCAACTCGATAGCCGCTTCATTATATGTCCACATACTTTGAGCACAAGAAAAATCCAAGAGCCAGCAGCCTCTAAAATAACTCAATAGAAAGGTTCTGTGAACTATAGGAAAGATTCCATCAAAGATTCCATCACTCATTGTGGAGTAGCGGTCATTAACTCTGCCATTACAACGGCCGCTGATAAGAGGACACAGTAAATCCACGTAAACACATGCCACAGGCAAACAATTTCAAAATAACGCCAAAAAATTATTCTGTAATCACTATAGAACGATTCTTAATACAAAACTTCGCTAACTATCGAACGATGGCTGAGATTTAGACAGATAAAAACAGCCTTCCAAAATCTCCGACAGAACTTGAAAAAGTCGGGCCGACTTTTTCAAGTTTGTTTTCATTGGCTCGCGCATGCATGTGGGGTGACATAGCCCCTTTAAAAGGGTTAGTTGTTAATTGTTAGTCGATCTTTTTTGTCCGTTAAGGTATAGCCATTCTTCACAGTGTAAATTGAAGTAGAACCAGATATGCGACTCGTTGTCCATGTTGCTGAGTAGGAAATCTAGTTGACGAGCACGCTTTTCGGCCTTTTTGTCGGTAGTCCAGTGTTGTCATGTGAGAGCCAATATGAAATCAGGTGGGGTGAACAGCCATTGCCAATTAAAAATAAAAACAGTTTGAACGTGTCCTTGTCGCTGATTGGTTTTTTCCAGAAATTAACTTAAACTATTGTGGCCAAACAGAAAGTGGATAAAGAGCATCGCTGTTGAATGAATTAAAAAGTTGAAGTCGTTGCTGGATGATTGATGTGAGAGGTTGCAGAGATGGTGATGGTAAAAGTGGAGTGTAGAGTGGTTGTTATCCATAAGTAGAAAGTAGTCTGTTAAGATAATAGATGAGGGAGTGAAGTAGAAGGTGGGGATAAGAGCATTAGGGTGGTAATTCGTAATTATTAACTATTAATTAGCGTCACAAGTTGGACAAAATTGTCCTGTTGTTATTTAAGGAAAAAGGAAGCAGAAGAAGAATAGATAGAGTGTGAAGGAGAATGGGAGTACCCGGGTATGGCAAAGAAAAAAGGATGCATCGACACCAAGGCTCCTGTAATGTTGTGAATCATCAGGGGTAAAGCACAACTGAGCGAGGATGTTTCTAGCCCGGCACCAAGCCTTTGCCCGAAATCCTCTGTCGAGTCCTTGAGAAGAAAAAAGGAAGAGGGGAGAAAAATGGCCGGGAAGTAGCGAGAAGAGAGATACAGAGAGAGAGAGTAAAGAAGAAGAAGAAAAAACTTTGGGCAGAACAATAGTCTCTTTGTATGTAAATAGAGTTTGAAAATGATAAATGGAACGGTAAAGCGGAAAGTGTCAGTTGAATAGTTTAAGGGAATAAATTAATTAAGCTAAAGTGAAAATATCTTAGGCCATCCTCTTTTTTTCTCCATTTACCGTTGTCCGACCGACCCAAATTTTTTGGCATTTTCAAAAAAAAAAAAGTAATGACGTAGTTACACCATTTTTCACTCAAAATAATTCTTTTAATCTGAAAAATGAGCATAGTAACAGCATAGAGAAAAACAGGAACAAAAACATGAAAATTTTTCACAGGATATTGTACATTTTGTTAATCCAAATATGTGAATGTTAACTTTTAACGTTGTCCTACTATCCCAAGACTCCTTGTGATTTTTTTTTTCAACCTGACCCACCGACCGACCGACCGACCGACCCAATATCAGGAAACGCATTCGACGGTAAACAAAGAAAAAAAAGAGGTTGGCCTTACCACGAAAATAAAGGAGTCTCTTCAAAAATGCCGGTTGTGAAAAAATGCCGGTTGTGAAAAGTCAGTCCTGGAAAAAAGGAGGCCCAAAATTAAAAAACAAGGGATTAGGAGAATTTCCGTAGAGAAATACTTACGTCTGGAAAGAAATGGATCATTTAGGGTAAACGTGGAACAAAATTTTGTCACAAAAAAATTTTTTTGTCAAAACAAATTATAATTGATGTCAGAATGGCGCGAGCCAATGACGCACGAGAAAGGTGTCACAATGATTGGTGGGATAACAGTCAAACTTTCGAAGGATACAAGCGGCCATGAGGGTTGAATTCGTGTCTAAAGAGCGTAGAAATTTGCCTTCTCAAGACCAGGAGTCGAAGTATTCATGGAGTGGCAGTTTTCGCAGTGTGCTGGGATGGATCTGTAGTAAGCAGGTTTCGTTTGGAGTTATGTAGAAATCAGTGAGTCGGAGCAACAACTTTAGTATGATCGATCGTTCTTCTTGTAAAACTGGAGCCGAGTTAAGGAGCTGAGTGCAGGTTGAGCTAGCAACCTGGTCGCGGGAGGTAAGGAATTGAAGTTAAGTATTCATGATGTTATTTATCATTCTTTTTGTGATAACGATGAGTTAAGCCTGAAAGAGCTGTCTGCATGTGAGTCGTGTTTCACAGGGATAAAGATTGTAAAATTTTGCTAGACTGCATGTAAGGAGAGGAGTTTCAAGACATGGCAGTGTAAAAAGGAGGAGATGTGATGTGATGTTGCAGTAAAATAGGCACTGGCTACATTTAGGATTAAACGATCTGGATAAATTTATTGATAAAGCCCTAGTAGATGAATGAGAATTACATTGCTAAAATGCTTGTGACGGGGAATAGTAAAAATCGATTAAAATATTAGCGTATTTACAGAAAAATTGTAGTGTAACTTTGTGGTGAAAGTAACTTATCAAATAGAATGAATCAAAACAGGATTTGACATAAGTGCCAAATTTAACAATTATTATTTAAACTTGAAGCTAGCAAAATTCTATATTTAAGTAGCGCCATAAGTGTTCATATGTCCATTGATGTTGTATGTTGTCTAGGGTATAATAAGTTAAATTTGTAGTACTAAACGTTATACAGAATTGTAATAAAAGAAACTATGTACATGGTAGTAGATGAAGAACCCATTATGATGATATAAATAACTAGTAAAGATTTGGCAAAAGAAAAAATGGCTGCTGGTAGATATATATTTTGATTGTAAGTGTATAGATATAATACATACAATATTTGATAAGTGGTAGAATTATTAAATAGGATTACTTTCTAGTGTAACATTTTACTAGTAAGAAGGAGTGTGTGGAGTTTAGTAGAGTTGCAGTATGCCTTTGAGAGTTTCGGTATCTGTGGGTTGTGGTATTTGAGTAGAATGTTGTTGACCAGTTTGTCTGTTCGTTTGTCTTCGTTTTATAGAGTCTTGTAGTAAACAGTGGGTCTGGTAACGTTATTAGTCTGTTTGGTTTTGAGGCGTCGTTGGTGAGCAGCGCGTGTGATTCATGGAAATGAATGTTCAGTGATCAGTTGTAAAGGATAGTCTAAGTGTGAAAAGGTGGCGAATGAAGTTGTAGTCGGCTATTGAGGCTGATGGTCTACTGTATCGTATAGTCTCAGTTTTAATGATACCAGCATAAATGTGACGGGGGTGGGTAGATGAAAAATGAGGGTACATGTATTTATGGTGTGGTTTCTGGTAGATCTGGTGATGCACTCTGTGGGATTTGATGGTGAAGTGGTTGAGTGACAAAGTGAGATCTAGGTAATGAGTGGTGAGGTGATTTGATGTGAAAGTGAGAGGTACTTGTGGCGGGTAAGAGCTGCAAAGGTTAGAGATAATATTAGGTAAATTAGCTTTGCTGATTAGCATAAATCCATCATCTACATAACGGCAGAAAATAAAAATGCTATTGGTAGGGCAGTTAGTATTGTTAAAAAATGAAAATTCGCTTAGGTCCGCAATTTGTTGGCTATGGTAGCTGCCCATAGCAACCCCTTTAATTTGCTGGTAGGTGGTATTACCAGCCCTAAAAAAGTTACGCTGGTTAATAAAATTATTGAGGTTAAGCAAATAATCCCTATAAAAATTAGGGAAATTAAGCAGTTTGCAGCTCGTGATGATGGTTTGAGTAGTGTCATGGTATGAATATTTGTGTAAAGTGATGTGAAGTCAAAAGTTGTGACACAAAAGTCGTACATGTTGGTAATACGTAGTTTGTCCGAGAAAAAGCAGTAAGTCATATGAGTTGTAAATCAAAGGGTATGGTATGTTTCGTTCTTCGAAAAGGTTTTTCAGTTGTAAAATAATACTGTCTAGTTCAGTTCCCAGCAGACGTGAGGGGTTGGATGTTATCCAGCCTTGTTCAGTGATAATTGGTCTTCCAGTTAGTTTGTTCAGGTTGTTGTATGATGCGGGTTCGTCAAGTTTATGTACTTTGGGTAGTAGTTTCATGTAGGGCAGTTGCAGTTTGTCTTGTGGGGTGGGGTCCAATAGTCGCGAGTTGTCATGGTTTGTGATAACAGTTGAGAATCATTTTTTGAGTTGGCCAAGTAGTGTGTGGGAGTCTCTGATGCTTTGTTTACAGTTAGAGTTGTTGATACGTCTGTAGGTAAAAAAGTCAGAGAGATGTGGTTTGTACTCGGTGGAGAACCATGAAGTAGGCACAAGAGCCCAACCCGTGTTTTTGTCAGAAACTGTAAGTATTATGTCATTGTCGTTCTGTACGTCTGTAATGTAAGATGTGGTGTGTAGGTGGGTGTTACATAATTTAGGATAAATGATAGAACGCAATTTAGCAGGTTGCAAAAATTCTCTAGTGAGAGAAACAGTATTATGAACATAGTCAGTGAGGTGAAGGTTGAAGTGAGGCCGTGATTGTTCTTGATGTAGTAAAAGAAGAGGATGCGTCTGCTTGTGGTAAGGATGGAAACGGAGAAGTGATTTGGAAGTTTTGGATGCTTTGAGCTTGGTAATGTAGTTTTTCCTGCGGATAAGTGAACAGAGGGCTGCGTTGACTTCAGATTCCATAGTTTTTTGGAGAGAAGCGATGCTTGGTGTGGTGGTGGTGGTGGGGATAAAGTTAGTTCCTTTGTTAAGTAAAGAGATGGCATCAGGTGGCAGTAGTATGGAAGTGAAGTTGTGAACTTTGTTTGATGAAGATAGTTTGATTTTTTCTGATTCAGTAAAAGTGACGTGTTGTGACTTTAGATTCTGTTCCATGATATGAGTGGTGTTTGAGGAAGAAAAGGTGCTTCTTGTCTGGAAAAGGTAGAGGAAGAGTCTGTGGGCAATGTTGATTTTGTTTAGTTGTTGACGGAGTTGGTGGCCTTTGTTGAGCTGATTCGATGACTTGAGGAAGGAGGTATGCTTGGAATGATAGGCTAGTTGGCTTTGTTTGATGGCTTCAATGCGCACTTGCAGGTGGCTGTTATGGGAGTTTAAAGTGGCGATGTCTTCTTGCAGAGTGGCTAGTGTCTGGTTTGAGGATGAAGTAGTTGAGGTGGTGATGGTTGAGTTTTTATCTTTGTAAAATATGGTGTGTAGATGACATTGAGGTTGGAAGATAAGGGCAGAGTGGCGTTCTTTTATTTTGTACAGGTTGTAGACTTGGAATAGAAGTTTCTTTTGTCTGAGAGATAGTTGCTGGGATTTGAGTGTAAACAATCTCCAGCCACTGTTGGTTTGCATTTTTTTTGCCTCCATCTAACCAGTAGACATTGTCCTTTTTTTCATACCGTATCTTCTTTCTGCCGTTTTTTTGCAACTGTTGTTCCCTCTTTTTCATTAGCAGAATTTGTCGGCAACTGTCCCACGTATTGCACTTGCGGTGAAAGTATCGCTGCATATCATCATTTTTCTTTTCAAACCCTAGAGAGGAATCTTAAAATATTTAGTTGGCGAGCTGGGAAGTATACAACCGTTACAAGCACACTCCGATCAACTGAAAGGCAGTGGGTGGTGTGTAAGTACATGTAGATACTTATAAAATTTAATTTGTGATAACGTAACAGTTACTTACAGAGTTACTATATATGGATTGGGATAAGTAGCTTTAAGCTCAGTAACATCCCTTATGGTTAGTATGTAGAATTCTACTGTGCACATTGTCCGTCTTATTTAGATGGTCTGAAAAAACTAAACCATAAGCTTAAGTTTAGAGTATTTTTAGTGAATGATTTGTCTACTTTAATTGCAATGTTTTTGATACATTAATGTTAAAATTCTAAAGCATCTCATAATATAATTGACTGTTTTACCTTGTCCAGTGACCATTTTAAGAGATCCTAAATCCTGTAACAATTGAAAACACATTAACAGATTTCTCTACCCTTTCATCTACTTTGACCTTGGAAATTCGTACTCGTTCATCTATCTCAAGCCTGAAAAAGGTACCCTCTTTTGGGTAGAGCCTCTCTGTATAGGCCAACTATAGAGGTTACCCGCCCTGGGTCATATTAGAAAGGTATACAGTGTAAGCGGTTAAACTTTATACGATTCAATAATTGTCAAGCCCCAAAAAAGGAAAATTGTTATTTTTACTGGCAATCAGTCTATTGCTGGTGAAATTATGTTAATAATAATCCAAACTTGGAAAAATAAAACAATGCCGTAAATCATTAAGCTCGATTTTCGCCACTCTCTCACAATCAACCCTTTGTCTCTTGTTTCTTTAATTTTGTTATCTTCACTCAAGTGGACTCCCATTTTCACACTTGAATTTACATGCTTTATATATCTATGTATACATTTTTTCACAAATCTTACCATCTGGATTTTTTGGCACCTGGCAGTAATCATGAATGAACGCCCTTAGATTGGTCGGTATATTTTTCTCTCTTGCTAACTCGCTGTGCTCGGAGCAAAAGGCAGATGGTTGGCTTTCTGGCTCTTCTGTGCGAAATGGGATAATTTATTATAGGAAAACCAGACACTGGGTCTAGGCAGTGAAGATGCCGAAGTTTCCCGAGACTGTCAATCAGACAAAGTTCTCACAACTTTTAACAAGGAAAACAGAAGTATGAAAGGGGAAAAGACCGCCCTGGTCTGCACAGATCTAAACTAAGATTATTAAAGTTTAAGTTATCTGCATCAGCAAAATGTCATTTTTATTTCGCTCTCAAAATCTATTTACCATAGGATTTGGTCATGAAATATGGATATGTAGTGTTATATTTTATATTTACCTCCTCATCCAAGTAAAAAGCGCCCCAGTAGTTTCTTGATTTCCAGAAGTTAAAACAGAAGTTCTTATTTCGATTTCTAAGGAACGTGATTGGGGGAGGAGAACTTTGACTCTCATGTTTAGGACCTACAGCATAATGGGAAATCATCACATTTGTGGACAAAAAGCTTCACGCATATTGCTATTCTGATCTACGGAAATCTATGATCTATGAAACTAAAGTGTTCATTAAAAGGTCATTTAGCTGTAATAAACAGTCAGATTTTAGATTCTCTGTGCACTGTATATAAACCTACTATGCGAAAGAAAGAATACAAGGAAAACTTCTGATGTTCAAGCTGATCCTAAGGTCACCTTTCAGACTCTCACGTGTGTGTTGTGTCAAGCCTTTCAACACTTCATTTCAAATACGTGCCTTCCAGGATTCAAGAACTGCCAGAACTGCAATCTAGCTGTACTTTAATTGTCTTGCTACCACGCTCACATCACTCTGCCGTTTTTATACCTCAGACACATTAGAGACCTTTAGCATCAGGTAAACCGCAAACCGCAGACGGCAAACCGCAGTTACTCGTTTGCAGTTTCGCATTGCCGAGATTTCAAACTTTAGCAAGGCGTTCAGTTCATTTTTATTTAGCCAAAATACAGTACAATACAAGAATACATATAAGAATTGTAAGGTTGCAAGGGAGCCCAGAGGAAACCAGAAGGCTTTATGAAGCCTGGGCTCCCTAGTCTAAAAGAGATAAGCAAAGTAAAATGATATTCGCGGAGTGATACGTTAAAAATAGGAACCAAACAGAGACTGAGTTAAGTTATGAATTCAGAAACAAGATAGAAAGAAGAATTTAACTCTGGATTGGAACAGAATGCTTTCCTTTGTTAGTACGGCAGAAAGAAATATAAAATTGATTTGAACTACGCTTTCATTGTTTAGGGCCGCCATGTTGTTTTCATGATGTCGAAGTGCATCACTTTAATCGCCCAAAACTCAGCAATAATTCATTGATTCGAAATCAAAAATCCGACAAACACATCGCAAAGGGATACAAAAAGCTATTTCATACCTTTAAACGCGAGGCTGTACAACTTTTTGTGGCAAAAAACCTTGCCATAAATCACTTACTGCTGGAAGCCCTTCCTGCGGTTCAAACATGAACTGCAAACTGCAAACGTGACATTTTGCGGTTTGCAGTGTGCCATTTCCCACGAAAAACGTGATGCTAAAGGTCCCTATTATCTGTCCGGACGAACTTGGGCAAACATTTGAGGGGTTCAGAACCATAGTGAGCTAATCCACTATAAGTTATTTTACAGAAAAAGAGCTTTTAATTTAAGGACAGCCAAAAAATTTTGTTGAGGAGTATCAGTGACATCATTATTATCTTTACCAGTATTATAGTGTTCATTTTACAGATAATAACAATAATGGACACAGTTCTGCCATAGTCATTATTATAAGACAGTTTTTTTGGAAATATGAGCAAGTGCCACCCAAATTTACTCCCTTAGATTATGATAGTAATTGGGGCAAGGAAGTACAGCACAATTTATTGGAATTAGACTTTACTTTTTCTCTAAATGGTGAGATTTATTTGAATTTTCTAAACAGCAACAATAACGAAAAAAATAAACAATGAAAATTAACGAACCAGAACGAGGTTCTTTGAACTAACACCTGGAGCTGAAAGGAAAAAATGATTATTGGTTATATCAGTGTTTTATGCAAAATAAGGACATGGCAGTTTATCACCAACTGTAATGTCTGAAACTACAACCACATAACAGTCCAACTATGCATCCACGATACTGTTCAACGTATGAAGTCAACAAGCCTCCTTAAAATGGGGAAACAATATGGCTGCCACAGTTGGTAGGTTTCTGTGTACATCTGCATTTTTTTTTTCACGGTCTTACATCATTCAGGTGTTTTGTAAGCATCTTTTTAGAATTTAAAGAAGTCCACAATGTGGAGGTCATTATTATGTTAGTCAAGTTGCTTGGATAAACCAAAACTGAATCGGAATCAGAATACGAATCAGATTTCGAAAAAATGCTCAATTTTGCCAGTTTATCGATGTTGTCTGAGAGGCTGCGACACTAACTCAAGGTATCCCGAAAAGTAGAGGAAAAGGGAACATGTAGAAGGAGTCTAGGTGGCATCATTTTCCCAAAAACCCCGAAAAGCGAGAACAGTGGGTCAGAAATGTTTCAAAACAACTGGAAGGTTTCCAGGTCAGCGAGCAGAAAACAGTTTGCACAAACTACTTTAAGAACAGAAAGCCCACGTTTGCACCATCAGCTTCCACACTCTTTTTGACCCTCAGCGACAATAGTAAATATTCTCCTCGAATAAGAAAGCTTCCCACACTTCAGCAAACCTGGCAAAAAGTGAAAGTAAGTGTATAATCTCACCAGGATTCGAGTGTACAATGCTGCATAATTAATCCCCTCAGTGCTGGCAGCATGACATTTGCCTAGGTAACAAGGGAATGCGATGTTCGATTCTATAACAGAAATGCAATCTACTGCTGCTTTCAAGTTGCTTTTTGAACATTTGTACGAAAAAGTAAGTGTAATGCATTATTGAAAAGGTGGGAAAGAGGCAACAAACTATACTTGGAAACCCAAAGTTAAAAAAAAAACAAAACAAGGGCACTAAGTCTTGAACAAGTATTTCTTCTTTGCCTCATGAGACTGAGACAGGGGTTTCTTGTGGAGGACCTTGCATTTCGTTTCAAAGTTTGCTACGGGACAGTGAGCAACTCATTCACTGGTGTCAGGCAGGTGACCGTTCTTTAGATCATCTGGAATGTGCTTCAGGTCTTATGATGCTATTTGCTCTTTTTAAGAATAGACAAACCGCTTTGTTATGTTAGTCTGGTTTTGAGGTAGCCATGAGACACAAATGTGTTTGTTTAAAATTGACTGAGGAACTTGTGTTTTTCTCTTTAAAAACTGAACTGTGCTTCCTTGCCAAACATGCTTGCCTGAGATTTGCACGTCATTTAAACTACAAGCATATTAAATTATATTTCTCAAAGATACAACGGGAAAATAATTATTCAATGTTGTACATAAATGATGTTACTTGACCAAGGCATGTTTATTTATGTTTTTTTTTTTTGGTTTTTGTGTCCAGCGCTGAAAACTGAAAAGCTGCAAAGCTAAAATGTATTAGAAAGATGACTCAAGTCAAACCAAGTTTACTGTGGCACTTGTAAGGCCTAAAGGTATTCACCAGGGTGGATCTGGTTTGCCTTATTTTTTGGTCAAGACAAATGCTTCGTTTTCCTCATAGACCCAAGGATCTCACGAGCCAGCAACCACCTGTGTAATTAAGTACATATTGCCAGCAGTAAAATGAGACCGGAAAGATGACCAAATCCAAAGAGTAACACAATATTGTACTTTGGTTTTCCCCGACACATGCAAAACGTGATTATAAATGTTTCCATGAATAATATACTATATCCTATACCAGCTTAGCACTTGAATTTACACTGCAATGAAATATAGATTATTGCAGGTTAAAAGTGCCGTGGATGTCGTGCTAGAACCTAATGAAATGTGCTGTTGGGTTATTCAACATGTAATACAAGCACAATGATGGTATCATGAAGAAAAAAAAGAATGATGTTCATATCTTACATCAGTAAGTTAAACGGGCTTACATGGTAACCACGCTTTGCGATCATGCTTGCCTCTAGATAACATTCTACCAGAAAGAACTGAATGACTTTGTAACAGCTTCTAGTGCAACAAGCTTAAGCTACTTATACTGAGCGATAAAATAGGCAAAAATGTAAATATATTGTTTAAAGTTGTCAAGCATGTACGTTCTCGACCGACCTAAGATAATCGTACTACAGTAACGATAAATACTTTCTTATAACTAAGCAATTTTACTTTCCCTATATGCAACTCTTCCAGGAAGTAATACTGAATTATTAAAAATCCTGGCGGGAAGAGCACAAGAGTAGTAACATTTGCCTCACCCGTCTTTTGAACTAAACTGCGTTTCCTCGCAAACACAATTGTTTGGAAGTTCTTTGTCATTTGATACTTCCACAATCATAAACTTAACTACAGCACTCAAGGCTACAATCGTACAACGGGTGTTTATGATTAGTATGTATAAACAACTCATAGTTTCTGATCACATTTCCATTTCTAAGGAAAGTGATTGGGGGAGGAGAACTTTCACTCTCATGTGTAGGACCTACAGGATAATGGGAAATCATCACATTTGTGGACAAAAAGCTTCACGCATATTGCTATTCTGATCTACGGAAATCTATGATCTATGAAACTAAAGTATTCATTAAAAGGTCATTTAGCTGCAATAAACAGTCAGAGTTTAGATTCTCTGTGCACTGTATATAAACCTATAATGCGAAAGAAAGAATACAAGGAAAACTTCTGATGTTCAAGCTGATCCTAAGGTCACCTTTCAGACTCTCACGTGTGTGTTGTGTCAAGCCTTTCAACACTTCATTTCAAATACGTGCCTTCCAGGATTCAAGAACTGCCAGAACTGCAATCTAGCTGTACTTTAATTGTCTTGCTACCACGCTCACATCACTCTGCCGTTTTTATACCTCAGACACATTATCTGTCCGGACGAACTTGGGCAAACATTTGAGGGGTTCAGAACCATAGTGAGCTAATCCACTATAAGTTATTTTACAGAAAAAGAGCTTTTAATTTAAGGACAGCCAAAAAATTTTGTTGAGGAGTATCAGTGACATCATTCTTATCTTTACCAGTATTATGGTGTTCATTTTACAGATAATAACAATAATGGACACAGTTCTGCCATAGTCATTATTATAAGACATTTTTTTTGGAAATATGAGCAAGTGCCACCCAAATTTACTCCCTTAGATTATGATAGTAATTGGGGCAAGGAAGTACAGCACAATTTATTGGAATTAGACTTTACTTTTTCTCTAAATGGTGAGATTTGTTTGAATTTTCTAAACAGCAACAATAACGAAAAAAATAAACAATGAAAATTAACGAACCAGAACAAGGTTCTTTGAACTAACACCTGGAGCTGAAAGGAAAAAAAGATTATTGGTTATATCAGTGTTTTATGCAAAGTAAGGACATGGCAGTTTATCACCAACTGTAATGTCTGAAACTACAACCACATAACAGTCCAACTATGCATCCACGATACTGTTCAACATATGAAGTCAACATGCCACAGTTGGTAGGTTTCTGTGTACATCTGCATTTTTTTTTTCACGGTCTCACATCATTCAGGTGTTTTGTAAGCATCTTTTTAGAATTTAAAGAAGTGCACAATGTGGAGGTCATTATTATGTTAGTCAAGTTGCTTGGATAAACCAAAACTGAATCAGAATCAGAATACGAATCGGATTTCGAAAAAAATGCTCAATTTTGCCAGTTTATCGATGTTGCCTGAGAGGCTGCGACAACAACTCAAGGTATCCTGAAAAGTAGAGGAAAAGGGAACATGTTGAGAGAGACTAGGTGGCATCATTTTCCCAAAAACCCCGAAAAGCGAGAACAGTGGGTCAGAAATGTTTCATAACAACTGGAAGGTTTCCAGGTCAGCGAGCAGAAAACAGTTTGCACAAACTACTTTAAGAACAGAAAGCCCACGTTTGCACCATCAGCTTCCACACTCTTTTTGACCCTCAGCGACAATAGTAAATATTCTCCTCGAATAAGAAAGCTTCCCACACTTCAGCAAACCTGGCAAAAAGTGAAAGTAAGTGTATAATCTCACCAGGATTCGAGTGTACAATGCTGCATAATTAATCCCCTCAGTGCTGGCAGCATGACATTTGCCTAGGTAACAAGGGAACGCGATGTTCGATTCTATAACAGAAATGCAATCTACTGCTGCCTTCAAGTTGCTTTTTGAACATTTGTACGAAAAAGTAAGTGTAATACATTATTGAAAAGGTGGGAAAGAGGCAACAAACTATACTTGGAAACCCAAAGTTAAAAAAAAAAACAAAACAAGGGCACTAAGTCTTGAACAAGTATTTCTTCTTTGCCTCATGAGACTGAGACAGGGGTTTCTTGTGGAGGACCTTGCATTTCATTTCAAAGCTTGCTATGGGACAGTGAGCAACTCATTCACTGGTGTCAGGCAGGTGACCGTTCTTTAGATCATCTGGAATGTGCTTCAGGTCTTACGATGCTATTTGCTCTTTTTAAAAATAGACAAACCGCTTTGTTATGTTAGTCTGGTTTTGAGGTAGCCATGAGACACAAATGTGTTTGTTTAAAATTGACTGAGGAACTTGTGTTTTTCTCTTTAAAAACTGAACTGTGCTTCCTTGCCGAACATGCTTGCCTGAGATTTGCACGTCATTTAAACTACAAGCATATTAAATTATATTTCTCAAAGATACAACGGGAAAATAATTATTCAATGTTGTACATAAATGATGTTACTTGACCAAGGCATGTTTATTTATGTTTTTTTTTTTGGTTTTTGTGTCCAGCGCTGAAAACTGAAAAGCTGCAAAGCTAAAATGTAATAGAAAAATGACTCAAGTCAAACCAAGTTTACTGTGGCACTTGTAAGGCCTAAAGGTATTCACCAGGGTGGATCTGGTTTCCCTTATTTTTTGGTCAAGACAAATGCTTCATTTTCCTCATAGACCCAAGGATCTTACGAGCCAGCAACCACCTGTGTAATTAAGTACATATTGCCAGCAGTAAAATGAGACCGGAAAGATGACCAAATCCAAAGAGTACCACAATATCGTACTTTGGTTTTCCCTGACACATGCAAAACTTGATTATAAATGTTTCCATGAATGATATACTATATCCTATACCAGCTTAGCACTTGAATTTACACTGCAATGAAATATAGATTATTGCAGGTTAAAAGTGCCGTGGATGTCGTGCTAGAACCCTAATGAAATGTGCTGTTTGGGTATTCAACATGTAATACAAGCACAATGATGGTATCATGAAGAAAAAAAAGAATGATGTTCATATCTTACATCAGTAAGTTAAACGGGCTTACATGGTAACCACGCTTTGCGATCATGCTTGCCTCTAGATAACATTCTACCAGAAAGAACTGAATGACTTTGTAACAGCTTCTAGTGCAACAAGCTTAAGCTACTTATACTGAGCGATAAAATAGGCAAAAATGTAAATATATTGTCTAAAGTTGTCAAGCATGTAAGTTCTCGACCAACCTAAGATAATCGTACTACAGTTACAATAAATACTTTCTTATAACTAAGCAATTTTACTTTCCCTATATGCAAATCTTTCCCAGGAAGTAATACTGAATTATTAAAAATCCTAGCGGGAAGAGCACAAGAGTAGTAACATTTGCCTCACCCGTCTTTTGAACTAAACTGCGTTTCCTCGCAAACACAATTGTTTGGAAGTTCTTTGTCATTTAAAACTTCCACAATCATAAACTTAACTACAGCACTCAAGGCTACAATCGTACAATAGGTGTTTATGATTAGTATGTATAAACAATTGATAGTATCTGATCACAAATACGCCTTTTGACCTTTTTCAGTTTTTCCTTTCTTCTCTACCGAGTGTGCTTTCTTTTCTGTTTTTCGTTTTGACTGAAATGGTCCTGGGGCTATTTGTTCCATTTAAATGCCTTAAATCGAAAACAGTACATTTCTGGATTCAAAGTCGAATTTCCAATGGAAAATGTCATGAATATCTTTCTTGTTTCCTCCTGAGAGCAGGACCATCTTCAGTTAAAATATCCACGCGGTTTATAAATAAGTGATTTCACTATTAGCAAAGGAAAGTGGAAAATAGACGGAATTCACCTAGGGTTTATAAACGTTGAACACCATATAATGTGGTTTAAGAAGTCCTAAATGTAAGGTTCCGCAAATTATTCTTATGCAAAGGTATTATTGAATCAACGTATGCATTTGACAACTTTAACTCTGCTGTAAAAGGGCAATGTCACTGGTAGACTCGCATATCGTAGTATTTAGTTGTGATGCGCGTACTTCTTTAGCTATTAAGGTAGTATAAATAATCTACCAAAACTAACTTAAAATAACCAGAATAGTGCCTCAAACCTTAAGTTGTGGTTTTGTCTGTTCGCTGTTAACCTTCCGACTTTTTAAAGGATCTCATTAAAAGAAAACTCGATTGGCAGATTGTCTTTTGCAACAAAACTTTGTTCGAACGCAAAACCTTTTTATCACAAGAAGAATCATGATTTTGAGAAAAAAAAGGGTTACATTAACTATTTTTATTTATAGTTCCCACTTAATGGCAAAATGGCCAATGCTTATCTCGTTGTTTTCCTCTTCTTCTTGTTCGCTTTCTGAATCCTGACCTTCAAGGAGGGAAATGTCAACTGCTCCGCTCTCCTTTAAAGTATCACCAATCGATGGCATCTCGATTCCACAAGTTTGCAGTTGCTGATTCAGTATGTTCTTCCCAGTTAATCCTCGTATTTTGCGATTCATTTAGTGGCAATAGCAAGGCCAGGCAGCAGGTAAATGACCACTTTGGATTCTTGCGCCATTCTTTTACATAGTGGTAGATGTAAACCAGATATTGCACTGAAAAAAGACAAACTCATTCAAATGAAAGCTTGAACGTTATAGATTCAATTCATGTTGAAAAAAAAAATTTGAGCACAGATGAAAGACCTTAAAGGTGGCAACTTCTCTACTCAGTAAAAGACAGGCCAGACACGCGTGAACTGTGGATGGCAGTATTGTGATCGACCTTGCCGATTTGACAGATTTGTCTCCAAAAAGTCATGGCAATAAATAGAGTGCATTAAGTAACCTATAGCTGAAAGTGATGCTCGAAAAAAAATATAAAACATACCCTGTTAGTGAAATCTCTAGACATTGGTTGTTTATAATCCAAATGACAAGATCAGCTGAAATATTCTCCTTTTTTCAAATTCATTTTACTCAGCATACACATCACCAAGTACATTTAACATTTGTATTTCAATGTTTTTGTCAGAAATATTTTTAAAATTGTAATAATTATGATGTTATATGACATAGTGGCCAGCTCAGCTTACAGTGTCTGCTCAAATAAACAAACCTCCAGGCTGTATGTTGATTTTATATGTAAGTTCAACGTTCAAGTCATTATAAGTGGAAACTATGCTTCTAACCTTTAGCAGACATTGCATGCATGCATATCGGAAACTAATGCTATTTCTTGTCCTGTTTTATTTAACCTTGGTCTTGACAAGTCTGCCATAATCTGTAGCGCCAGAACATACAATTTTCAGAGTATTCCATTGACGATTTGCAATTATTTTGCAATTAACAAAGAGTACAGTTATTTCTGCAGTAAAAATTAAGGAATCAATCAATGGCATACCCGTCAGTGATCTGTGCATCTGTGAAGTGTAAGCTTAATTACGCAAAGTTATCAGAAAACATCCCTTTTGCAATAATCCAGCTGAGTTAACTGACTTGGAAACATGCTTTGTGTGAATACAAACTTCGCAATTGATCACTTTGTCTTGAAAATAACATGGATAACAGAAAGGCAGTCTTACGAAAATACTCTGTCGCTTGTGAAATCCGCGTGAATTTGAACTATTCAACGGAAGTTCATTTCACACTTTTCTATTGGTTCAAAAGCCGCACGTGACAAAGTAAATCAAATCGCGCATGTGCAAAAGTCACCTGGAAGCCTGGGAACAACAAACATGGCGGCTAATCGAGAATGCGCTTCGGCGTTTGGGTCGAAAGCTTTCAAAGCTTTTTTTATCAACATAAAGACTCTGTTCATCTAACAACAATCATGCAAAGGTTTAGTCTGGTGTCAAATTTAGGAACAATTATATTCATGTTCAAGTGTGATGTTATAATGTTGAAGTTGCTACATTGATGATTTGCTGTAGAACCATAATATCATTGTAATTTACTAGACATCATCAAGGCAATTTTTAAGATTGTAACAGTTTAATTGAGCTCAAAGAGTTTTGTTAATAAGGTGATCACTGGTCACTATTACAGACACTGGTTTTTACATGTACATAGTCATTGTAATCAAGAGGCTTCGATGGTCTGTAAAGCTCATATATGACTGCTTTTGTAGATTTCTTGTTAGTTGTATGTGGAAAGTGAGGATGCGTCATCCTTTGTGAAAAAATAGCAGTTGTGAAGCAAAGAGTGTCCTTCATCCTCATTTTGAAATGCCATGGGATCTTCAAATGCGTCTTCTTGGACGGTGTCTTCTTTCGGCTGGACCGGCTGAATGAAACATCTATGGTTGACATGCTTAAATTCCCCACAGTTAGTGCAGGTTACATGGTAACACTTATGCGGTTTGGTGGGATCAAATCACAAATGCTTTTGTCGTCTTTCTTCTTTCCTTTCTTTTTGTGGGCTTCAAAACAATCTTGGCCATAAAATTTGCAGTTGCAGTTTGGACATTCAAGGGTTGGCTTGATCCACGCAGCATAATTTGGGCAGATCTTATTTGTTCGAAGACAGGCAGGACAGTTTTGTCCACAACAATTGTGGTGGGGGGCGCCCTCGAAATCATAACCCTTATCATTCAGACAACACTAATAGGAAGGATTGATAAGGGCAGGGATGCTGGTTAATCCATCGAAATGGTCTTGATGTTTCACCAATGAGATAACATACGGTGTGTTATTGTATTTTGCCTGTTTGAACACAATTAAACATGTAGACGGTTCGACAACAATGAGTTGGTATCCCTGTGGTCCTAGAAAGTCTTTAAATTTTTCCATTTCTTCAAACCCAGAAGGGGCTTCGGGAACACCCGCTTCTCGATGCAACAATTTGGCCAATCGTTCTTGAATGGGTCCTTCCTTCCTTAGATTCTGATACTGGGAGCCATTTGTCCACCCTCGTCACAATGGCCCTGGATGGATGGATGGTCACAGCACACCTCTTTTTCTTGGCCAATTTCTCCCACTCATGGCAGCCAGGATTGGCTTTTTTGCCCCTGTTCTTTCCTCCTCGACCCAACCGTTTCACAAAGGTGAACCCTCGTTTTCCACCACCCGCTGCAACCCCTGAATTAGAGCTTCGGTGATGGCTTCCCCTAGTGGTTCATTTTGCGCATCTCGCAGTTGTTGTAAAGTAAGCTTATATTTCTTTTGGTCTACAATGCCACGAAACGATCTGTTTCTTCCCACTGGTGTAACTTTTGCCTGGGAAAGTGGATTCCCCCCAAGTTGCTCGAAGAGGCGGAAGGCAGACAACAGATTCTCATCATCTTCGTTCATTAAGGCTATATAAACATAAAAACAAAACGCCTGCATTAACGCTTGGTTGTTTTTGCTAATTAAGCCTACATTTTCTTTACGCTTCAAAATGCTCGAATTGCTGTTATTTTTTGTGTTTTAATTGAAATCTACCTTTCCAGTTCACTCAGTTTGCGGTTATAATTTAAAAACCTAACATTCTTGACAGCTAAAAAACATTAACTAAAGGCTTTCTTTCTTTCCATTTACCCTTTATTTTCCACCTTTCACAAAAGCTAAGGCAAAGGTTTACAATATTTCGAGTTCATCTTCATCGTTGTCGCTGTCAGAAGTGATGTCAGCTCAGTTTTGTTCAGTTTTGAATTTTTTTTGCATGCAGTGTTGAAATAAATTTGTTGCAGTTGTCACCACCAACTGTCTTACTGCGCATTAATTTCCTTTATTGTGAAATTCTACGTCCTCTTTCGTGTTAATTTTCTTTATTCGAAAGTCGTTTTCAATTAAATTCGTGTCAATTTAAGTCGCATTAATTTCCAATACCTTAATTTCATGGAGTGTTAATTTCCTATAATAAGGTATGCTTTGCTCCGTAAAAATAAGTTTCTGCATTCACTTTGTTTACGCACCGTTAACACCGTTCGCAGTTATAATTCTGTCTTTTACTTACACTTTCGCCTATAATACTTTTTGTTGACGCTCGGTTAATAATACACCAAACATTAACACAATTTACCTTGAATGTCGCTATCCATTGCTTCTATTGAGGCTGGCTCTTGAACGCCATCCCCGTTGTAGCTGATGAGCTGTATATACGACAGCATTTAGGCACTCTGCTTTCTGCTTCGTTTTAAACACTTTGTTTTACGCAACGGGTAATTAAACAATCTTACCTTCATTTGATAAATCTTGGTTCATTTTCAAGCAATAACTTAGCTGAATTAGAACTTACACTTTGACAATGCTGACTCATTGTGATGGCTAATTGCTCAAGACTCTAAGACACTTGGCACTGAATGAACGATTGTGGGCAAATTGTCGTTCCTTTATAATCGCTGAAACAAAAGGCAATATTGGCCTTTGATGTGTTCAGGCTTCATTTGCATACAAACTCGCTGAAGCGTATTGAACACGTGTGGGAAATAATTTTGTTGCTGAGGTGGGCTCTTTCCATTGACGTAAGTACTCATTGTTGCCAAGATTGCTGACGCAATTACTATTTCACCTTCGTTCTGCCGGTAAGCAAATTGCTTATTTCTAAAAACGCGGGACATTACTTTTGCTGAGCTAGCAAAATGAACCCAATGTTCACCCTTTGTTTTCGGGGATTAGGCGGCAATCTTGTTTGACGTCAGTGACTAATACTCGCTCTTTTTGCTTGCACGCAATGACCTTTCGCTTTTTTCTTTCAACCTTTTTTTTACTTTTTCTTTCATGTTCTTTTCCTCATACGTGATGTTACCGTAAAAACTTGTGTATAAGCCGCACCCCCAACTTTCAAGCATGATTTTGAAAAAAAAACAAACCAAAAATACGCTTTTGTAAAAAAGGTGATCGTTTGTTTGCGCATCAAAATGTTCACAAATAAACTTGAGGAAATTTAATGTTGTGTATTTGCAGTGACATTTTAAATAAGTTAATCAACTCTGAAAATACCTTTTAAAAGGTTCTCTTTAATCAATTTCCCCATTTCCTGCGAAAGACAACAGTTCTCTTCATTGCTAAAGCCCACAGTTGAAATGAAAATGGAACGATGTAACGAAAATGAAGCGCTGCAGAATGCTACAAAACGATTGCTTAGTAACCACGCGTTTATTTGACGAGGGAAGTCTGGACACCAGAGAAACGAGAGTTGCTAAACGAGAGTTTAACAACCCAATGGACAAACACGCCGTGAAAGTAGTGAAGGACGACGAAACGGTCGGTCATTTGCCTCGCGAATTCTCTCGAATAGCGTGGTATTTTCTTGCACGTAGTGGGGAAATCAGCGTTGAAGTGATCGGTCGCAGACGACACTGTAAGCAGCTGTGCGGAGGAATGGAGATTCCGTGCCAGTTAGAGTTTAACTGCTCAAACAAAGCGCAGATGAAACGCTTAAAAGAACTACTGGCGAGCAAGATTCAGGTATAGAACCTGAAGATGCAAACAAACGGCTCCTTTAGGAGCCACCACTTCTACTGAAAGCAATGATCAACGACAGGTTTCAATATGTTTAATCTTTATTTACTGAAGGTTTTCAGTTCAATTTGTGACCCCTACAAGCCAGTTTACTCCCTTTGAGAGCAATGGTCTCGTGTATAAGCCGCACCCGCGATTTTTGACGCAAAATTTCGGCAAAAAGGTGCGGCTTATACACGAGTTTTTACGGTAAGTCTTATTTTCTTTTTCCCTTTCTAATTTAATATCCATTACTCCGTCTTATTTCCCAGTTAATTATGGAGCCGATTACTTTTACACTCTTTCAACACTCTTTATTAAAATACCTATTACAAGCGGAACTTGTGGTGGAAGCTAAACTTCCCCGCCCATTTCAATCCATTCTTCAAATAAAGTTTCATACAATACAAAACAAGTTTCATGTGCTTTTCGTCTGTATTTGGCTGTTGCCCTTAAATATTTCCAGTAGTTCAAATCAATATGGTCATCTATAATTAATCTTGAAGTTAAAATCCTTAAACCTTTGGCACACAGTTCGTCAGTACTTGTATTGACCCATTGGGTGTGAAAACAAAAAGCTCTTTCTCCGATTTCCTCTATTGTTCTTCTGGAAGTACAAAGGGGTACCTTTCGATTAATGATGCATACACTCTACAAACTTTGACATAGGCCGCAAACAGGTCAAAGTCTTCTGACTGAGTCCTAAATAGAAGCCAGTCTTCAATACAGATTCCAAATAGTCCAATTCTTAGATCGCAACTACTGCATGTTTCCCCTGTATAGACCCACGACGTAACGGGGCAACCAGGTAACACTCTCAGTTTCACAAGTGTTGGTCTAGAAAATAAAAAATACACCATTCGTTTACCGTCCTAGTCTTTGAATAATCGATGCCCCTTTATATACCATTTCAAAAGGGTCTTGTGTTCCCGATTTGTGTCTACCTCTTCGTGTTTCCACGTCAAAATTAAACCATATAATGGTAGAACAAACTCAAACATTCTTTCACAATGACTACATATATTTTTGTAAAAATTCAACCATTTCGTAAATGAACAATACGTCATCTTTTTCCACCTTCTTATGTTTTGCACAACACTTCTACAATAAACAACAAAAACACACGTTTTCACAATGGCAGAAAAAGAATTTTCATGCGCGGTGTCCACTCTAAGTCTCTGATAAAAGGTAGCCGTTCCAGGGTTTCTCTAAATAAAATTCAAAAACCAGACTGTAAATAAGGGCCTCCAATCGACATCTGGGACCAGTCGAATGAGGTCAAGTGACGATCTACATACAAATACATAATTAGTTTTTACCATTGAACTAAATGAAAGCTACTAATTACTGAAACACTTTACTGACTTAACTATCTGCCATTGCATGGATATTAAATGCGATAAACGCATACGCGGGCCAATGTCTGTATAAATTTCCATCGCTGTATGCTCGGTTAATAAAACGTACAAACAGTGCTACGGGCCACATTCCGTTTTGGTTTCCACCTCGGTATGCTTCTACGATTTGTAACATTGGTCTAAATGAATGGAGAAAGTTGGCAAAATAAATTTTCCTGGATAACGGCCAGTTAAGATCTCTTAATGTCCTTATGTCCATAAGCGTCTCTCTAAACAGAACAATCCACGCCTCTAGCTAACTTCGCTGTAGCCACCACACGTGGCTGGGAAACAAGGGCAGGGTCCAGTTTAAGTCTTCTAACACACGCAATTCAATAAGTACGTACCGAAAACGAAGTTTGTGTTCCTCTCTGAACCTGTCTCTCATCTCATTGCAGTCCCGTTCTTCAACGGCAATGCGTACCATATGCCATGGCGGCAAAACCTTTCTGGCTTGCTCCCCTGGGTTTGGCAAAGCTTTCAGACTTGATTCTTGAAGGGACATCATTTTCGATTAAGAAACAAGGTACAATGGTAAAGCAAAATGAGGCTTACGTCATGCTTCTTTTTTTTTCTAACTGTTGGCTTTTCTTTCATTGGTGCGTTTTGGATTCCCCTGCGACTTTTCCAACTTTATTGGTTTATCCTATTCCCTTTTGTTTTTCACACACCTAGCATTTGCATAGAGCAAATGGCAAGACACGCTCTGTTGTGCTGTTCTTGCTAACGAAGCAATGAAATACAGTGGAAGCCTAATATAACGATATGCCAAGGGATCAGTGGAATTAGATTGTTATAGCGAGACTCCCGATATAACGATATTGCCGTAAAATAACTGAAAATATCGTTCTATCGGGGTAAAATTAACATGTACTTTTTTTACTACATATTGTTTAATTAAACTTGTAATGGGTATCAAATGACTAACAAATGTAGCGTTTCAAGCACGCAGCAATGTCCTTAAACAATTTGCAAAGCATTAGACGTTGTCAAGGTTACACAACAAAGTCTGTGGTATGAATCGTAAAAGGGAAACAAAACAACTTAAACATTTGAAGTTGCGACTGTTATCATCTTTACTTTTTGCTGTTTGCATGTTCATTGTTTTTCTTTTTCAACAGACACTTGTTCATTAATTAAAGTACTCTTCAAGTTTGGTTTGCCTCATTTGTTTTATTCGCAATCTTGAAAACGCATCTTTCATCGCTGAAAGAAAGGAAAGGAATTCTCTCTCTCGTTTGCTCGAATCATCCAACTTAATAATACAATTTTTAATTGCTTTGACAGCTTCAGTAGCTTGCACAGGAGTCAGGCCTAGGGGCGTAGGTTCAATCACTGATATATCATCATCAGAGTCTGACTCGTCCCCTTGAGAGCTAGCAAGCACGACTGGTTGGACTGCCTCCAAAGCTTCCCTTTCCGCGTCATTTTCCGTCATCTGATTCTCTGTGGTAACATCTTTGTCTAGAGATACAAACTGGCTAAATGACACATCTGCTAGCAAGGGATACTCCTGGACTACCCTTCTCCATAAACTAGGTTCTCCACCTTCTTCTACGCTTTCCTCGTCTTGAGTAGTAGGGGAGGCACCGGTTACTCCGGTTCTTTGCGGGGGAATACATTAACGCAGATGACGTCATGCATCTCATTAAGATACGATGATGTCATAGTTTAAATTAATGCCGATAACGTCATGCATGCCATTAAGATAGGATGATGTCATAGTTTATTTGTAGCTGGCAAGGAGCCAGTGACGTCAGAATACCCTAGGGCTTGACGTCATCAAAAAATGTTGACATCATAATCTATAAATAGAAAAGTGATATCATGTCCCTACTCTTTTAACCCTGATTGGATAGTAAACAATCTATTATGTGTTTAACATAAAAGCGTGCTTTCCCTTCAGCACTTCATTCTCGCAATCGCTTTGCTAAGGAAAAAGTCTTACTATCACCAATATTTTTTAAAACATTGCTTTAAACATGCAAGTCGAATCGAGTGCTTCACCTCTGCTGACTGAAGATAAAGCCAGTTCCTTACCCGGTCAGTTCTGCCCGTTTCATCCCCGCTCAATGTTGGAATTGGTAGAAAAAGCGCAAGGATTTTGCTATGTGTACTGCCCCGAGAAAATGTGTTTTATGTTTGCCCTGCTTCAGAATGGAAAGAGGACATAGAGTGGATCGCGCATCATACACACTCTGATGTGAAAAAATATGCAGCTCGGTTGGTCTGTGATTGTTCCAACAAGCTAGCATTGAGAAAAAGTAAACAGCCTTGGAGCATGCTACAAAAAAGAGTGTGGATTTTTCCTGTGGATAGACCAGCCAATATCGCATGGTATCAAGGATCGGCTCTCGTATTCACCTCAGCCAAGGGTCACAAGATTCCAACCTTATGGGGAGATGAAGGAGATGTATGAAAAACATCGCCAAGAGGCTAAACAGAAAGCATTTATCCAACACCAGCGCCATACACGCAAATGTGACGAAGGCTTTGAAATGTGTGACAACGGTTTTAACAGTCTAGGAAGTCCCAACATCTTTCATGGGCTTAGATACAGACAATGGATGCATGAAGTATGGGAATCGTACAAGTTTTATGTCCAAAAAATGAAAGAAGACTCTCGAGACGACCCAGATGCTACACTTTGTTTAGAGAAAGATGATGTACTGTGTCAGGCGTACTACAAGTACGCGAGAGAGGACGGGCATCACCCCGAAAGTTACCAGGTGTTGAAGGTTTTGTATGAAAGACACATTGAAGGCAAACACGTACCTTTTCAACGTTATGTTATCACCCCTGAAGAACGTGAAGAGATTGAATAATAATAAATAATAATAACTTAATTTGTATAGCGGTATATACAAAAGCTCTATATCGCTTTACAATCAAAAAAAAAAAAGAAAATAACTAACAATAGCACTAAAACAAAGAGTCAATTGAAAGCGAGTCTAAAAAGATAAGTTTTCAATCTAGATTTAAAAACATCAACTGATCCACTTAATTTAATGTCTAAGGGAATATCATTCCAGTGCTTTGGGGCAGCGACCGAAAAGGCCCTGTCCCCATAGCTCTTCAGGCTCACATTCGATACTTCTAATAAATGTTTGCTAGCTGACCTAAGATTTCTAGTAGGGTTATATGGGACTATAAGTTGACTTAAATACGGAGGCGCCAGATTATTGAGAGCTTTAAAAGTTAACAGTAATACTTTAAAGGTAATTCGCTGCTCCACAGGTAACCAGTGTAGCTCCTTAAGGACGGGGCGAATGTGCGCAGCCCTAGGTTGCCCAGCTACAAGGCGTGCAGCACAGTTTTGAACGCGCTGGAGCTTCTGAATAATATACTCCGGTGACCCGAGGAGCAACGAGTTACAATTGTCCAGTCGACAAGTAACATAAGCACGGTCAAGGGTCATTGTGCTCTCAGAAGTCAGATACATTCTAATCTTCGCGATATTCCGAAGATGAAATAAAGCAGATTTACAAACGGAACTCACATGCTTATCCAGTGACAAGGTCTCATCAAAAACAACTCCTATGTTTCTAGCTTTGTCAGACCGCTCTACACGATGATCACCGACCAGGATACTATCTAAAGATGGGCGTGGCCGATATTTTGAACTGATAACAAGCAGTTCTGTCTTGTCCCTATTCAACTTAAGTTTGTTACAAGACATCCAATGGTCGATATCTCTAACACAAGATTCAACCTGAGAGACAGAATAAGCTTGATCATCCCCACTGAGAGAATTGAAAGACAGATACAACTGAGTATCATCAACATAAAAATGATAGCCCATGTTGTACTGTCTGACAATATCCCCCAATGGGGAGGTATAGAGCAGATATAAAATCGGTCCAAGCACGAAGCCCTGTGGTACTCCGCACAACAGCGAACGCGTGACAGACCGCGCACCACGAATGCTCATAAAATGAGTTCTGTCGCTCAGGTATGATTTAAACCAGGCCATAGCTAGATCGCAAAGACCAAAGCAGTTTGCTAATCTCTCAATCAGTATAGTGTGATCAACCGTATCGAAAGCGGCCAATAGATCTAACAAAAGTAAGATAACAGTCCTATTCCTATCAACGTCTCGGATAATATCATTAAAAACTTTGACTAAAGCAGTTTCGGTACTATGAAATTGTTTATATGCAGATTGTAGTATTTCATCAAGTCCATTACTAGAAATGCGATTAATCAACTGAGATGCCACCACCTTCTCAGTAAGTTTAGACATGAACATCAAATTTGAAATAGGACGAAAATTCGAAAAAACTTCAACATCAAGTGTGGGCTTTTTGAGAAGAGGATTCAACAATGCAAGCTTAAAACAGTCTGGAAAAACAGCTAGACATAAAGACTGATTTACAATTTGAGTCATAACAGGTAAAAGAACTGATGTGCACTGCTTCAAAACAGAAGCAGTGACGGGATCAAGAGGACAGGACTTGATGGTCATCTTACTAAGTAATTCCGGGACATCAGACAATGTTACAGACTTAAAACATGACAAGGCACACTGATGGACAATGGCATCGGACTCCACAACAATATCAGATGTGGAGTCAAGTGAGTTTCGCAGAACTGTAATCTTCTCACCAAAGAAATCAATGAACTTGTTAGCAAGATCACCATCAGACGCACACCCTGAGGGATACTCCGCGGGCACGCGCTTATGTAGGAGCTTATTTACCGTTTTGAAAAGAGTTCGGGGATTATTACTACTCTCCCGTATAATGCCTGAGTAACAGTCAACTTTCGTTTTCTTGATCAAAGCGTTCACTCTAAGGCATTGTTCCTTAAATCTAGAATAATCCGATTCTCGTTTTGAAGAACGCCAGCACCGCTCGAGAGCTCTGCGTTTTTTCTTTTCAGATCGTATTTCGTCAGTGTACCATAAGGCGGTTGTTCGAAGAGTAATGGTCTTAGTCTTCAGAGGCGCGTTTTTGTCTAACAATGACTTTAATGTAGTGTTATACTCATAAACAAGTTCACCGAGACTAAAAGAAGCAGCATCCCTTACTAGCCTGGTGTTCTCCAACAGACCACAAAACTCGCTAAAATCAATATCACGAATTTTGCGATATGAGATTCGTTTACGCTCGAGTGGTAATTTAGCAAGGTCCAACAAACTGTGTACAGCAAGATGATCCGAGACAAAAGGATTGTCAACAGTACAGCAGCCAACTAATTTCTCATGAGCTCTCGTTAATTTCAAATCGAGTATGTGACCTTTCTTATGAGTCGCTTCAGAGACATGCTGGATCAAATCAAACGATTCCAGGACTTGTAAGAATCGTCGAGCATCGCAATCATTAGGCTCATCAATATGAAAATTAAAGTCGCCAGCGACCAACAGGGCACTAATAGTCAAAACAAGTCCCTCCAGAAACATTCTCACCGTGAATCCATTCCCAGGACTAGGTGGAGCTCGGTAAATAACGACAAGTCTAAGATTATGGTTGTAAACTGATGTAATATGAATATTAATGAGTTCAAAACTCCTGTGGATCATTTGTACATCCCTCTTGACCTTAAAACATCTCCTGTAAACTAGAGCAACTCCACCACCGTCAGCATAATTCCTTGGTAACTGCTCAATGTTAATTTCAGTTACGTTCTTATTCTAGAGCGTTTGCACAAGATGCACGCAGATCAAAATGTATTGCTATGCTTAACAATATAAGGAACCCTAGGTCTTCCTGTTTGTTCTAAATAAAAATGACTATTACAGAACTGTTTTCTCCTTTCTATCTCGAGGACCTGAAAAACTATTGAAGTCTTGTCATTTTCACGCACGGTTAATCAGTTAATTATGCGAGGTTCACAAGCCCAAAGTTGAATACAAATTAGCTCTACAGGAAAAAACTCAAGGGAGCAACCCTGACGTATTATTATAAAACAAATAACTTAACAAGGATCAATTAAAACACGCGACTCATAATTGCTACAACCAATTGCAAAAGTACTTGAGACATTGTACCGTATTTTGGCATAAATGGCCTGTCCATGATCTTGTGCTTGTGATCCCCCCTCCACCCCTTATCAAAGTTGCTAGCAATACAAGACCATACTCAAAACTTGGAGGAACAACTTTGAATGGGAGGGAGGAGGGAGGTCAGTATTATATTTTACAGACCTGTGACCAGGAGCGATTAGAAGCAAGAAAGGTCGTTTTTCCGTGGGAGTGTCTCATCTTTTTTGCAACTGGTTGTAGCAATAAAATCAGACACGAGACACCGTTTAAAACAAAAAGAGTCAAATACACAGTGATTTGAAAGAAATCTATTAAAATAGTCAAAGAAAGCAAGCCATCCTTTTTTTTAACATTGCGCACAATGTTTTACTTACCCCTCGCCCTTTTCAATGTTATTTCCCTCCTCAATTTTTTTTATTCCCTCCTCCACAATTTTTATTATTTCCCCTCCTCAATGTTTTTTATTCCCCTCCTCCACCTCCACCTCCTCATTTCTATTGTTTTCTCTCCACCACCACCACCGCCAAATTTCTATTTTTTTCCCTCCACCACCGCCACCGCCACCGCCACATTTCTATTGTTTTCCCTCCACCACCACCGCCACATTTCTATTGTTCTCCCCCCACCACCACAACCACCACCACCACCCCCGCCACATTTCTATTGTTTTCCTTCCACCACCACCACCACCGCCACATTTCTATTGTTTTCCCTCCACCACCACCACCTCCACATTTCTATTGTTTTCCCTCCACCTCCTCCTATCGTTTCCGGAGGTGGAGGAGGGGAATAAAAAACATTGAGGAGGGGAAATAATAAAAATTTATCTCCCCATAAGGTTGGAATCTTGTGACCCTTGGCTGAGGTGAATACGAGAGCCAATCCTTGATACCATGCAATATTGGCTGGTCCATCTACAGGAAAAATCCACACTCTTTTTTGTAGTATGTCAGAAACATTCGATCCTGGCTCCAAGGCTGTTTACTTTTTGTCAATGCTAGCTCGTAGAACAATCACAGACCAACCGAGCTGCATATTTTTTCACATCAGAGTGTGTATGATGCGCGATCCACTCTATGTCCTCTTTCCATTCTGAAGCAGGGCAAACATAAAACACATTTTCTCGGGGCAGTACACATAGCAAAATCCTTGCGCTTTTTCTACCAATTCCAACGTTGAGCGGGGATGAAACGGGCAGAACTGACCGGGTAAGGAACTGGCTTTATCTTCAGTCAGCAGAGGTGAAGCGCTCGATTCGACTTGCATGTTTGAAGCAATGTTTTAAAAAATATTGGTGATAGTAAGACTTTTTCCTTAGCAAAGCTATTGCGAGAATGAAGTGCTGAAGGGAAAGCGCGCTTTTATGTCAAACACATAATAGATTGTTTACTATCCAATCAGGGTTAAAAGAGTAGGGACATGATATCACTTTTCTATTTATAGATTATGATGTCAACATTTTTTGATGACGTCAAGCCCTAGGGTATTCTGACGTCACTGGCTCCTTGCCAGCTACAAATAAACTATGACATCATCCTATCTTAATGGCATGCATGACGTCATCAGCATTTATTTAAACTATGACATCATCCTATCTTAATGAGATGCATGATGTCATCTGCGTTAATGTTTTCCCCCCGCAAGTTAATGGAATTCCAAAGAACCAGAGTAACCAGTGCCTCCCCTACTACTCGCCTGGAAATCCAGCCTTTCTCCAACAGTTGTGAATAGTGTCAGGGCTCACGTTGTCCCACGCTTTGGCTAGCATAAAAGTAGCATCCTCAAGATCTATCTCTTTGATGGGCCGATCCTCATCCAAATACTGCACCATTCTTCGAATTATTGCCTGGCGGTAGTAGACCTTCAGGTTCTGAATAATACCCTGGTCTGCAGGCTGAAGTCTACCTGTACAGTTTGACGGGAAAAATATCAATCGCGTGTTTGTTAGGCCAGTGACTGACACGTGTGCAGTGCAGTTATCGATGAACAGCAGGATATGCCGCTTTGCCGCTTTCATCTTCTGATCAATTTTTCAAAGCCATTCTTCGAATAAAACACTGTCTATCCATGCCTTCTTTTGTGATTTGTAGGTCACTGGAATCAAATCCATATTGCTTCCCCTGAAACACCGTGGTTTGGCATATTTCCCGATAACTAACAGGGGTAGCTTGTCTTTTCCGTCTTGGTTGCATAATATAAGAAGAGTAACATGCTCTTTACTGTTCTTCCCCCCACTGCACTTTTGTCCTTTAAAATGGAGGGTTTGTGTTGGAGTTGCTTTCCACGGAAGGCTCTCTAGGCCCGTAGCTACGGCAAATATCTGGGAGACGTTCTGCCCATGTGTCCGCTACACTGGAGTCGACGCTTTTTTCTTCACTGCAAACATTCTGGCCTGTGATACCTTGTCTTTCTTTAAATCTGTCTAAAAATCCATTGCTTGCCTTCAAATTTTCGTAACCGAGTTGCTCTGCAAAGTACCGAGCTTTCTCTGCCAAAAGTGGTCCATTAACTGGGACATTAATGCTTCGCACGTTTTTGAACCATTCTGGTAGTGCTTTTTCCACATCAGGGTAAGACGGCTGCTTCATCCTCTTGCGCTTGTCCTTGTACAGGCCTCCCTCATAGGCGCTTATGATCTCCTTTTCACTCCGCACAATAGTCGCAACAGTTGATTGAGATAAAGGGGGGTCAAAAAGCTGTGCAACTTCGGCTTGTTTCTTTCCACTGTTGATTGCTTTCACAACTTTATACTTCTCTTCCAACTTCAAAACTCTTCGACTGCTCTTCTTCTTCGCAGTGGCTTTCTTTGCGCCGGGTTTCCGAACAGGAATTTCATCGACTTTCTCTTCGCTTGACATCTTAGAGTGCAGCTCTCCGCAACTAAGTGTACCACAGTAACACGTGTTTGCTGTTGTGTCATCTCAGATGGAAACTGATACTGTATGACCTTTCTTTCATATTTAATTCATATAACAAAGGCATACCTGAAAATGTATTTAAATTCTAACGGAAGACCAGAAGCATTGGGGCTCAATGAAAGGCTCGCCCATGTCATTTCTTGATGTGGTAGGCAGTTTCTCACACGCTGACCTGTAAGCTGCAATACTGCTGTACTTCACACCCTTAGCTTTGATTATTTGAGTGGAAAGTGTCGACGAGAGAAAGAGGAAAACGTCATGGACAAGTCTACATATTCATTCAAGTCTTGTATTCGAGGGTACCACGAATACAGGGACATTTGGGACGCAGCTATTGGTGAAGTTCTTGACTGTGAGTAAGGTTTAATTCCACTTTGCAATACAGTTGAAGATTAGCAGATGGCAAAGATAAAAGCAAAGACCATGTTTGGCCATGTTTTCAAGCCAAATTACGTTGTATTTTGTCAATAGAAACTTTATTTTGTTTTATTTTGCCACAGCACGAACCAAATAATCCTCAGGATATTCATGCTGTTGCCATAAAACGAATGGAGGGCAAAAGAAAGCACAAGCAAGTCATCGTCGGCCACGTGCCGCTGTGACTGTCACGAATCTTTCATTTATTTTTTAAACATGGAGGGCAGATTTCCGTTCAAGTTACAGGAAAACGCAGGAACAAAGGCATCGGCCCTAAAATCCCGGCGACGTATACTTTTTGTCACAAGAAGGAGTCAAAAATACTAAAACTGAAAGAACTATTAAATGACAAGGAGGATAATTAAATAAATAAATAACGATTTGCAGGTAGCACATCCACTTAGTGGTTCTTCTTCTACCTGATTCCTGGTCGAATTGGAATTTGGAAATGTTGGATAAAGAAACAAAGGAGACTTTTGTCTGATTGGTCAATCTCATCTGTGATTTTATTGGTCAAACTGTAAAAAGTGATTCTAAGAGCGGGAAAGAACGGAAGGCGAGAGGCAGCTTTGGAGGCGTCGGTTAACATTTTCTCTCATTAAGATTGATAGTCTGTTTGTGCAAGAAGGACCCGGTTTAAAAGGAAACTGTTTAGTTTCCCGAAAACATAGTTTGGTACTTACTTTTTGTGGCAGAGGCTTCGTACTATAAAGGGAAATTGTGACGAGTGATCGACGGATCAATCCAACCCGGTGAGTCAAAACCTACCGTGTTTGGCGCAGCGAAAGCCGCGAGACGTGGAGGAAAATTTCGCCTTTCTTGAACTGTCCTTCATTATTACCGGAGTTTTCAGCACAGGAATGAATAACTGTTAAATAAAGTAAGTTGTTGTACAATGAAAACGTGTGAATTTTATCGTAGTGATGAGATTTTAACTGAAACAGCGATAAGAGCCTATCCACTGACGCTGTGGAAAATTTGAAGGTACATGATAATTAGCACGCAACTCACTAATAATAGCTTAGTTTAGCTAAAAGATGTTTGATGGGCCCCTAAACCAAGACAAAAATGCAAGAATAAAATGAGGAAGTCGTTGTTAAAAAGAAAATAAGATGGTTTCATTGATAGAATTGTGATAAGTTTTCAAACACTGGCAGTTTCAAGAGTCGACACCAAGCAGAAGAGGGAAAATTCACAGTTTTCAGAAAAAATTGTTTAAGTATTCGAGACTTTTGCCGTGGGCTTTGGGACAAGAAATCCCTTTTGTGAGAGATAGTGCATATATCTAGGAAGTGGCTTGTACAAATAAAATGCAATATAAAGTGGCATTGCACTAAAGAAAAGCCAAAAAGTTGTATCTTCTCAACGCAAAAACCATCAAAATGGCGTCCCAGGACTATTTTTATTGTTTCTAATTATGCTTACAATGTCACTAATTTTAGAGTCTGAAAGTCCTGGCCCTGAAAGAGTACAAAATTTCAAGTAATATTTACTATCATTTCGATGCATTACCTTGAACTGTGACGAATAATGAATGTTTTAATGTTGTGCGCATGGAATTTTTAACGAAAGAGACGGGAAATTTTCTTGCCGTTAGGACAATTATAGCCAAAAAGTCTATTTAGAGTTCGAGGGACGCAAATCGCTTTAAACCTATAACAGACGAGTAATGAAAGAACAAATTGTAACAATGACACCCGGATGGCCGTGTAATAAACCCAGATTTAACTTTAAAATGAACTACACTTTATTCGGCCGCCATGACACCCGGAAAGCATGGCCCACACAAATATCCATGATCCTTTGCACGTTTACAGTAACCGAGAACTTCCGCTAACACAACTTCCGGTAGACAATAATATCGATACATTACATACCTTCCTTTCTTTAGAAACAAACAGACTACGAGAAAAAGTCAATAAGGCACTTAACAGCGAAAAATAAATCTGTATGAAAACTGTTCTGCTCGCATTGAGTTATCTCAATAAGACTGTTCAATAAAATCTAATAACATGAAATCAAATCTAACAGACTTCAACATAAGTCCAACGTGTCAACAGAGTTCAGTTCATAAAGTACATAGTCCTTGTACTTCTCCGGCATTCTGACAGTCCATCTTGGTCTTGATGTTGCTATACTCTCCTCCGAGGAATAGCATTGGGTGCTTCTTGGGAAGCGGCCTCTGTGGCTTCTGGGGATTCCCCTGGTGGGTTGTACCGCTTAACAAATGAACTGTTCCGCCTGTATTCCACACCCTCCTTTGACCTAACAGTCACCTCACTGCCTTCCTTAGTCTGCACTGTGTATGGCTCACTCTCGAAATTTGCTTCTAGCTTGCCAGACGTTTTCGTGTTCTTCAGTAAAACCAGATCTCCAGGCACTACAGGGCTTTCGGCTGCACCCCGCTTGTTGTCAGCATGTTCCTTGTGGGCGAACTTGTGATTCCAGTCACGATCTCTGACCCCCTCGTCCAACAGGTTACCAGCGCGCCTCAACTCTGGAAGTTTGGTTTTCAACTCTCTGCCAAACATAAGGAAAGCAGGAGTAACACCAGTGCTTGTTTGCGGTGTGGTTCTATATGCTAGCAGAAACTTCTGCAGTTCTTCACGCCAGTTTTTGCCCTCGACGTGAGCAACTTTCGAAGTCTTAAGCAGAGTTCTGTTCTGTCTCTCAACATGTCCGTTGGCCTGCGGCCACAGCGGTGGGGAAGTTAAGTGTTCGATTCCGTGGTCAGAGAGAAACTTCTCAAACTCCGCAGAGCAAAACTGAGGACCATTGTCAGACTTGAGTGTAAATGGAAATCCATATCTGGAGAATATCTGTGTCAGTACATCCACCACTCTCTTAGCTGCTGTTGAGCACATGATTGCTACCTCGTAGAATCTACTGTAATAGTCTACGACTACGAGCAAACTTTCTCCAGTGGGAAGGGGGCCCATCAGGTCTATGGCTATGTCTTGCCAGGGTCCAATAGGCGGCTTCACTCTCTTCATGGGCTCAGGAACCTGGAATTCACCTACGACTTGGCAACCATGACAAGACTTACACACCTGCTCTGCGTCTGAGTCAATCTTTGGCCACCAAACCTTTGTCCTTAAACGTGCCTTCATTTTTACGATGCCCTGATGTCCCTCGTGGGCAAGACGCAAGACTTCTCCCCGAAAAGCCTTCGGAACAACAATTCTTGTACCTCGCAAAACAAGTTTGCCTAACACACACAATTCATCCTTGACACACACATAAGCTGTCATCCTACACTGAGACCAGTCCCCACTTAAAATGTACTGTCTCAGGCTAGCAATTTCTGGGTCACTATCAGAAACCAATTCGACTTGTTTGGCTGTCAGGGCAACAGGTAAGCTTTCCTCAGCAACTGCCTTGACAAAGTCAAATTCCTCCCCACTTGCGTCTTTAGGGTTACATTGATTGAGTCTTGAGAGAGAGTCTGCGATATTCGCTTTGCCAGGCCGATAAACAACTCTGTAGTCATACCCCTGCAACCTCAGAACCCAACGTTCGATACGTGCTGATGGTTTTGAAAGCCTGCCAAAAATACACTCGAGTGGCTTGTGATCAGTTTCAAGTTCAAATTTGCGCCCGTATACATAAATGTTGAACCTCTCACAAGCCCATACTAGGGCAAGGGCCTCTTTCTCGGTCTGGCTGTATCTCCGCTCCACTTCAGTGAGGTTTCTGGACGCGTACGAGATTGCTCGCCACTCGCCGTCTTGAAGTTGAGTCAGCACTGCACCTAAACCCTGTGGACCTGCATCGGCAATAATACGTGTGTTACAGTCTCCTCTGAAATATGCAAGCGTAGTGGCCTGTGCAACTAGCTGTTTCAACTTCTGGAATGACCTTTCCTGTGCTTCACCCCAGATGAAAGGCTCATTCTTCCTCAGGAGGCTCCTGAGTGGTTCTGCTTCTTGTGCGAAGTTGGGAAGAAACTTTGCAGAATACTGTACAAGCTGAACAAATGATCTGACCTGTGAAGCATCTTGTGGAGGGCTTGCGTTCAAGATGGCAGCTACTTTCTCTTCACTGGGCGCAACACCTTGTCTGCTCAGATCATGACCGAAGAATGTAAGCTTGGGAAGACGAAACTGGCATTTGTCCCCATTCAAGGTTAGTCCTTTCTCCTTCAATCGGGTCAGTACAGCATGCAAATTCCTGTCGTGTTCCTTTATGCCACAACCATGCACAATCAAATCATCTGCCAAATTAGCCACTCCCTCGCAACCATGCAAAACATCCGCCACAATTTTCTGGTACTTTTCAGGCGCCGATGTTACCCCGAACATCAAACGTTTGTACCTGTACAACCCACGGTGTTTCACAAACGTCGTGATCTCGCGCGATTTTTCATCCAATTCCACCTGGTGAAAGCCCCACTTGAGATCGAGCTTTGAGAAGACAGTTGAGCCATTAAGGTCGTACAATACTTCCTCAATTGTAGGGATTGGGTGTCGTTCCCTCTCTATTGCTGAATTCGCCCTGCGCATGTCCATGCAAATCCGAATGTCACCGTCTGTCTTCGGGACAACAACCAGCGGCGACACCCACTCAGTTGGGTTGTGTGACACCTCCTCGATGATGTCTTTGGCTAACAACTCATCCAACTTCTTGTCAACCTTGGCTCTTAACCCAAATGGCAGTCTCCGTACGGGCTGTGCAACCGGCGTGACATCGTCTCTTACATGTAATTTCAGCTGAAAATCCTTCAGCTTTCCAACCCCCGTAAAAACCTCTCTATACTTCTCACGGATGTCCGCATCACTTCCTTCAACAGTTAATGAACACACATCTGGACCGACCCTTAACACGCCCAACTTCTCAGCAGTGTTCTTTCCCAGTATAGATCTTCCTGGACCTTTAACCACTGTGAATTCGTCCACACAACTGTTGCCACTGATCTCGCACACAATCTCAGACACAAATGTCCCAATCACCTCAATAGGATCTTTCTGTCCATAAGCAAACAACTTTTTGCTTGATTTCTTGGACTCACACTGAACACTCTTCTTCTTCAAAACTTCCCAGGTTGCTTGATCAATCACATTGCACGACGCTCCAGAATCAATAAGTACCCCTGGTAACGTCACTCCTCCAACCTTCAAATCAACTTCACTACCACTTGTAGGCTGACTGACTCCAACTGTAAATGCATAATAATCTTGTTGTCCAGTGGCTGAATCCTCTGATAGTTGATAGGCTCTACCCCGTGTATTATTCCTTCCCTCGTCATCCCTTGTAAGACGTTTGCGTTCCTTTGTTTTGCAACAGACTGCAAAATGTCCAATCTCGCCACATGCATTACATTTCTTGCTACGGGCAGGACAATTCGGGTCACGTGCCATATGGTCAGTGTAATTACAGCGAAAACAGCCTCTTACTTTTGTCTCCTGAGAACCACCCGACAGTTTACCAGACTTATTTCCTCTGTTTCTACCCTGCGCTGTCCCTTTTCCTTTTCCTTTGCTGTGAGGTTTGCCGGAAACAGCATTCACCTGACCGGATGACTGATCCAGAGCCTTGACCTGCATGTTCACTGCTTCCTGCACACGAGCCAAATCTTGTAAATCCTTCAGAGTAGCATTTGTTTTCTCCAGGAACTTACGGCGAAGTCTGGGGTCCCTGCATCTCTCAATAAGCTGATCCCTTATTGCCTCATCTACATTTTCAAACTCGCAGAAGATCGCTTTCTGCCTCAACCGACAAACAAACTGATCCACCGACTCTCCTGACGCCTGCTCCATTTGCCTAAACTGATGTCTTTCGAATGGAACGTTCAACTGCGGTGCAAAATAGTTATCCAACAATGCCATACTCTCAGCGAACGGCTTGATTTCCGTACCGGTCAATAACGTGTAATAAAGCTCCTGAAAATTCAACCCTCCAGTATGCAACAGCAATGCGGTTTTCTGTTCATCTTTCGTAATCCCTTTTGCCACCAAATACAGATTGAACGAGCGTTTCCACAACTTCCAGCGAACTGCAAGGGTGTTCGGATCTTCCTTTGGATTGAAGGTAGGAAGGCTGGCCACATCAAGTAGAGGAACAAACGTCGCGGTTGGCGAAGCTTGTGAACTTGAAGCTGTACTCGAAGTGGTTCCACTGTCGTCCGTCATCTTCCTGACAAAATACGAGGACTTTCCGCACAAATGACTTCCAAAACATCCACTACCTCACAAAACGAATTGAATCCTCGTCGCCAATGTAACAATGACAACCGGATGGCCGTGTAATAAACCCAGATTTAACTTTAAAATGAACTACACTTTATTCGGCCGCCATGACACCCGGAAAGCATGGCCCACATCCATGATATCCATGATCCTTTGCACGTTTACAGTAACCGAGAACTTCCGCTAACACAACTTCCGGTAGACAATAATATCGATACATTACACAAATAAAGCGAAAAATAATGAGCATTTAACTGGTAAGCGGTGCGCAAACCGGTATTAAAGGTCGCCGGTAGAAAACGTACTTGTACCGTGCCTTAAAGCTTTCTCATAAGGTTATTTATGGTACTACGAATGTCGTAAGACTTGAATACTAGGCAAATGTACTTTAAAAACAGGAACGATAAACAAACACCCTGAATATGACGAGTTTTATTAACATCATGCAAGTAAGCTAGATTAAAATATTCGTATAGATTAAGACTTTTCTGTTTACAATTATTTACAATAAATAACTTAGCTCTGTTGTGTCGTTATGGGATTTCTTTTCGCAATTGTTTTTATGCATTAAATGCATTGATCTTCCACGAGTTAAATTTTTTCCATAATGGGTATATGTGTGATGATGATGGTAGCCGTGTGATCCACTCTGCAGGTGTTTCCCTCTTCTGTTGGTCTTCGGACAGTATGTATGTTGTGATAGTCATCTACCATCATAAGGATGGCATGCTCCTGTTCAAGTGTCTTCTTGATGGCATTGTTTACTACATTTAATCGTTCTTTGCCAATGTTGGCACGGTATCTACTTAGAACTTTGCTTGGACAACTTGTGCCCAAAAGACGCTGGATTTCAATACCAGTCTGCGAAAGATTGCAAAACTGCAAAAATAACCCATTGTCTTGTAAAAAATTGCACTTTTGCGACAAACCAAAACATAGTTGATACAAAATAGCAACTGTGCGCTTCCGGTTTAACAAAATGCGGTCTGCAGAATGGCGGGAAGAAGTCGTGGAGGCCAAAACAAAATTGAAAAGATTCTCAGCACCATGAAGGGAACAGAACTTAAAAAATTCTGCTGGCTCATAAATGGGAGGGTGCTTGTTTTTTTTAGCAGTGGCGTAGGAGGGCCTCTTCAAGATTTTTAACCTCTTCGTTGAACTTTTCACCTAAAAAAATGGAAAATAAGCTTATATAAAAAAAGCCTGAGGCAAGGGACAGAGTTCTCATCAAAAAGGACATTCATATTATTAAATGCAACAGTCTTAAATTAACACATTCTTTTCTTTTTATAAGAGTGTTTTTTTTTCTGACCCAGGCTGAATATTCTTATTTTTCTGCCGATTTTAGGCTGAAAATATTGTTGTATTATTCTTAAATTGTAGCCTCTAGAAATTATGCACATGTACTGGGGTATAAATTGCAGGTAATGGCAATGGCACGTTGTGTTTCTTCCTGGTGGCTAGCTTTGCCGTCAAGAGCAAGAAATAACTTCACAGTCAATTAACAGATTTTCAACACACAAAATTATATCCTTTTCAGCCTTGGGTTTATTCTTATCATATTCTTAATATTTTGCAAATTTCAGCCTCCATATTCTTAGAAAATATATTCTTATAGAAAAAAAAAGTGTAGTTTCTGGTACTGTTTTGTTTTGGTTTTCTTCTGACTACATACAATCTGCGAGAAAATTTATAAACCTACCAGTAACCTTGAGAAACACATCATTCTGACGTGACGCTTGTAAAAGCGTTGGCGCCGGCTCCGGCAATGTAGGCACTTCGTCCAGCTCTTTTTCTGTTAGTATTTAATAAGAGCCATCAGTTTACTCGACATTAAAGAACGAAGAATCAGAAAATCCTTCGGTAAGTTCGTAACTAGATGTAAATTGAAGGTAAAAAGGTTAAGTTCTTACATTGAGCTTATCTTACCTCCAGAAGTTGAAGTTTGGACAACGGCCACATCCGTGACAGACACTTCAGGACATGACTCCTCGGCGACGGATAGACCCTTTTTCATTTTGTTGTAACATTTTTTACAGAGAGAATTTTCCCCCACCCCAACAAGTTTACTCTTCGAGCGGGTGGAGGCACAATTCTTGCAATTACTACGAAACATGAGCTAGTTATGCACCTATCAATGTTAAGCCCGAGGGGGGGGACCCCGGGCATATGTGGGGCATTTGACTTTTGAGAAGATTTTTTGGTCAAAGTCCCCACCGTGGGGCCCCAAAACTGGGTCAAATAAGATCAAATATCCCCACCTTAGGGGCCAGCCTGATCATCACGGCCCAGGTTCATGATGTTGTTTCCATTAGTGTACTGCAGCTTATCGAAGCCGGCATACAATGCAGAACTCCAATGAGCATCGGGATTGTATTTTAGCGTGAACCCCTTTCTAGCACGTCTCTGTACGACTTGTGCCAACCCTTTGTATCTAGCAGCAGACTTGCGACGTTTATTCCGGGCAACACACAACTGCACAACACTTCCATAACTAAAAGAAGATTTGTATTTGGCTTGCAGATGTTCCTGAATTCTTTTAAACGTAACTTTCCTCCCAACACACTTGTTGCCATCAAATGTCAACACACCGGTTCGCCTCCAAGCATCGGCACCCACACCACACTTTTGAACGTATTGTTCAATTGTTTCGCCAATGTCAGGGTGTTCCCTTTGTATTCTCCCAACTTTCTTGCTTTTCCTTCTTCTTAAATAACGCCTTTCTGCAACACGCTTTTTAACTTCCCTTGTTGCTTTTCTTCGGATCACTGCCCTCTTTTTCTTGATAATATCCAGTCCAGCTTCATCAAGAGGATCACGTACACGTTGCCACTCTTCAGCGCAATCAGAATCGGAATCTGACACTATCATACCATCAGCGATTTCACTCTCCATTTCTTGGCGCCTTTTCTCCTCAAGGTATACCTGCCGGGACTGTTCTATAATGCGCTCATCATTTTCACTGAGGTCAAGGAAGGGCAATTGCCCTGCAAAGTCGAGTAGCACTTGTTCAAGAACATGTTCTGCGGCATTTGGCATCAACACCTCTAATGCACAGACGAACTCCAACCACCACTTCATGTTTATATTTTTTTAATTTATGAAAAATGACCATTTGGGGGGTAAAGGTTTTTAATGAATGTCATACCTCTTCTGTTGGTTTCCGTAGTTTTAAAGTGCCACCGAAATTATCAAGACGCATACATCCATCTGTGGTCGATGTTCTCTCTGTGTTCCTTCTTCCTTTTTTTTCTTCCATGTTTTGTGAAACACTTGCTTGTGAAATAGGAGCCCAAGATTCGTCTTCTTTTAAGACCATCAGAACTGTGTTCTTGTCAAGAGCCTTCACAACGTCATCCTCATCAACCACACTCCCATCCTCTTCCAAAACAATGCTGTCTCCGTTTAACTTTTCCTTGCCTGTTAGTTTATAAAGACAAAACGAATTGACCATTATATTTTGGTTTATAAAGATGCACAACATATTTGTTAAATTTTTTTTTCCACAAAAAAATATGCTACAGAATCTGTATAACACACACAAGTGTTTTAATCCACTGCAATATGCTCCTAATAACATCCATTTTATTACCATAGAGTGCACAAGGATAAGTCATATTCTCACACTAGACTACACATCAAGCTTAGAAATTGTATAAACTACAGTATCAAATTTTAGATTTATATGTACAAAAAAGCAAAAGGGGAAATGTCAATCAACAATATAGGCACAAACGTAATCATATATCTTTTATATCAAAAAAATAGTGAGTAGTGCTTTGTTTAAAAACAGTAAGCTTATGCAGTATTTATTATAAAGTTCGTTTTAATATTAAAAACTCAACACTGTAGTACAAGAGTTGTATTAAATATCTGCTTCACGTACCTTTCTTTTTTAAATCAACCATTGACTCCGCTACAATGCTGTAGCGGAGTGTTCTGCACGCGCTGCAGATTTTTAAAAGAGGCATTGTCCTAGTCAATGGATAGAAAACATTAGAATGTATGAATGAATTCCAAGCCTTGATTCTCTGACGGAAAGCGAGACATTATCAAAAATCCACACAATCCCCACAGAGTAAGGTGTTCCATCAATTTATATTGACAACCAGTAGTGAGAAGCAGTGTTTTTGTTTACAGAAACGAGTGCTTACCTCAAAAACAGCCGTGCTTTCCAGCCAGCGCTCCAGTGAATTCCAAGATGGCCGGCACAGACATGACTAGCTACCAGTACTCCTCGCAAAAAAAAAGCAAACGTCCCCACCCTGGGGCCCTGATTCTAAGTCAAACTCCCGAGGGTGGGGAAGGCAAAAGAGGTCAAATGCCCCACATATGCCCGGGGTCCCCCCCCCTCGGGCTTAACATTGATAGGTGCATTACGGACAAAACATTGCTCGTTCCCTCTTGCTCGCAAAAGCGAAGAACTGTGCCAAAAAAGGTCTTCCCGCCTTCAAAGCACCCACTGCTAGTTTCTTTCGCGCCATTCCGAGAGTTGAAGGCGGCTGCACATCTGCTAACTAGAACAAGTGATCAAGCAAAGAAAAGTAGAAACCTTCCCTTCGGCGGCCATGTTTGTTTACGAGATTTCTGTCGCGCGCAAAGAACAAGAGTCTGGATACCAGAGTCCGAATTGACCAATCAGACAAAAGTCTCCTTTGTTGGCTAGAGGCATCGTAAACTGAAAGCTGTTGACAGAAAAGTTACTGTAATGTTATTGTATTAAATTCAATGTTTTGGTTTAAATTATATCTGTGTACAGATTCTGTAATATCGTTTTTTCGGGGAAGATTTTACGCTCGGTGCGCTAAAAACTCACCGTTATACCGGGAATATCGTTATATCGAAGATCGTTATATCGGGGTTCTGTCCCATACATTTTACTGTAACTTTTGCCGGGACATAGCATATTTATCGTTATACCGGGGATATTGTTATATCGAGGATCGTTGTATCGGGATTCCTCTGTACAAGGGTTTAGTAGACCCAAAAAACAAGCCGTTCGGCAACCTGCTACCTTTCGAGGTGCAAGTAATCATTATGTTCTGGACCCAATGTTTCATGACAAATGACAGAAGGACAAAAATTAATGAAGAATTAACCCGCCTTCCCAGTTGCCATCGCACAGCTATTCCAATGTCCGTGGCATTTTCGTTTTCAAGCGGCTACAAACGTTTTTCTTCTGCTATGGAAAACAAACCTTATCCTCGCTTTTACGGTTGTCCTCACTGTTTCAGAAGGAACACAACAAGCGCGGTAAGTGTGTTCATCTATTTCCCTTCAGTTTTATTTCATGCTTACCGCTAAGATCTTGTCTTTTTCTTGTAGATTGATATGATTGTCGCTATGGGAAACGAGGATAAACTATATGATGCAAATTTTTTTTTTTTTCATGCTTACCACTAAGATTTTTTTTTTCTTGTAGATTGATATGATTGTCGCTACGGGAAACGAAGATAAAACTATATGATGCAAGATTGGCCCATATTTTGCAGTTGTTTAGACAGGCTCATCCAGAGATACAGCTCTGTGAATTACCAGTACACGGCAAGAGACAAAATCAGATGGTTGAGGATAGTTTGGACTTTTTGTTAGACAATTTACACGACAGATATTCTCGTTTACCAGCTACCCTTTCCTTTATTTTGTAATTTTGCGATTGATATTTTTAAACATGAAATTTTGCGTTTGATATTTTTACACATTACATATTTTTATTCATTTCATTGCATATTGCGTCATATGTTTTACTGGCTACTCTCACGTGTCTCTCCTTCTTATTTCCGACTCTTTCCGACCCCTTCCATTGATCACCCGAGCCTCGTTTTAGCTTCTTTTGGTTTTCTATATGGTGGCTAAACTCTTTCATTGGTTAATTTCGATTCCCCAGCGACTTTTTTAGTCTCGATTGGTTTAGCCTATTCCCTTGCGTTTTTCACACAACTAGCATTTCCATAGAGCAAATGGCAAGACACGCTCTGTTGTGCTGTTTTTGCTAACGAAGCAATGAAATACAAGGGCTTAGTAGACCCAAAAAACAAGCCGTTCGGCAACCTGCTACCTTTTGAGGTGCAAGTAATCATTATGTTCTGGACCCAATGCTTCATGACAAATGACAGAAGGACAAAAATGGGTGAAGAACTAATCCGCCTTCCCTGTTGCCTTCGAACAGGTATTCCAATGTTCGTGGCATTTTCGTTTTCAAGCAGCTACAAACGTTTTTCTATGGAAAACAAACCTTATCCTCGCTTTTACAGTTGTCCTCACTGTCACTGTACCAATATCCAGTTTATGGAACGCAAGGAAGTCCAGTCATTCTCGATTTATTAGTAAATGGATCTCTTCTTGACTGGCTGATCGACTTTTATTCGACTATCTCTCCAGACTTTTCTCTGACTTTATAATACTTGTAATTTGATTAAACAAATTTATTCACAATGTTTTTTGTTACTGCGCAGGGGACACTTCTTCTCCTACATGTGTGAGTTGACTCAACCGATTACACATATAAGTTCGCTTCCTCCTTCAGTATAATAACTACTCAAGTGTCTCTCCTTCTTGCCTCATGACATCATCCCTCATTAACATAATTTCGACCCCCTTCCGAAGGGACCCGAGCCCTCTTCGAAGGCTTCCGACCACACCCGGGCCTTGTTCTAAGATATTTCCGATTTCCCCCAACAATAGATCGAAATATCCTCTACACCAATCAGAAGGCTCGAAAGACAATAGTGTATGTTCGCGTGACGTCACAAAAATTCCGAAAACGAGGCGCCGCCATCTTGGAGGAGTAATGTTCTATTTATAATGGCGGCAACTGAAGCGTGTCCTTCTGAGAGCGAGACAAATTCCAAGTTTATTCTGTCTGCCTATGGCGAGTCATTACAGGGCAACATAAGGAGAAGATATGTGGAGAAAATAGCGGCCATTGGTATCGACCCTTTCCTTATTCCGCAAGAAAACTGTACTCCGGAATGTCTTCCTCCAGTCGAGTCGTGCGATCTTCTGTCATATCTAGTGCTCGATACGAGTTTTTATACAAAGGAGCAGTTTAAAAATTTCAAAAGTCTCCTTGCGTACAACCATATGGTGTCCGGCTTTATTACAAGTGTTCTTGGACAAACATTGCGAGATAAATACGTGGTTCTCGCAAAAGTGAGACATTCCCAACGTATGAATGATCCGCACGTGCCATTGTGGATAATATCAACCAAAGAAGGAACTGTTCTTTCAGCTCACTGTGCTGGGTGTATGGCCGGGCTGGGAGAATGCTGTTACTAGAGACTTTCTGGAGAATTTGCATATTACCAGAAATATTGGGAAGATGGTATACCCGAAAGATGGATTTAAAAGCCCAGCTTTCCCCAGAAGAAGTCACAAAACCTGGTGACTGTTACTGCAGGGAAACAACTAGTGAAGCACCAATAACATGTGCCAACCACACATGCAAAATATCCAAATTTCATCCATCCTGTTTGGGTATCAAGAATGTAACAGTTCCAAAAATGTGGTACTGCCCTCATTGTAGAAAGTTGCCCCAATTTACCAGGGCAAAAAGCAAGAAATTGCCTGAAATGAAGGATCAATTCCTAAGTGAGGCAACAAAACTTGCAACTATCTGCACATGTCAAAAAAAAGCACAGACAAATGATAAACTGCTGAAATGTCATAATGAACAGTGCTCAAATGGTAAATTTTTTCATCTGTCCTGCATGTCTTACAAACGTTATCCAAGCAATGCAAGAACAACCTGGCTTTGCTATAACTGCAAGATTACAGCACCTAAAAGTAGACCATCAACACCAGCTCAAGGGAATTCTGATTTGGTAGGAGAACCAGCTGGAACACCCGATAGTGTAATGTCAGCCCCTATTATTAATGATTCAAGCTCCCAAAGTGATAATGATTTGAAGGCAGATTCACCTGCAACACCAATCAACATCAGTGCAAACACCCCACAGGATAGTGATGTGGAAGGAGAATCATCCCCAAATCCTGACCCAGATGTTTTGTTTGTCAAAGAAACTGTCAATACAAATGTTAATAAGACGGGTTCACTAGGGAATCTGACTGAAAGAGAATTTGCATTGATAGAGGATACACATGGCTGGTTAGACTGTTCTATAATCCACCAGGCACAAATCTACCTCAAACAGTTAAATCCGAACATTGAAGGATTTCAAAGGCCAACACTTGGTCCAATAAGAGCCTTTGACATTATCAGTGGTGAATTCATACAGATTTTGAACACTGGAGGTAACCACTGGGTATGTTTAAGTTCCATTGGTTGCTCCAGTGGCCATGTTAATTTATATGACAGTTTTTTTCATGATGTTGTCTGTGACGACATTGAGGAACAGGCAAGAAGTCTACTCGGACAGGACTTCAGGGGAATTAATGTTGTCCCTATTCAGCAGCAACTAAATGGATCTGACTGTGGGATATTTGCTACGAGCCTTGTTTTTATGCAAGACCCCTTGAGTATTCAATTTGATATCCCGAAAATGCGTCCTCACCTTTCAAGATGTTTGAGGTCCAGTAGAATGGAACTTTTTCCAGCCGTTGATCTTTAATAATGGACATTTTCCCAACTGGTAACCTTTTAAGCCCTAACAGCGCGTAGCAAATAAGTTCTCCTGACCTTACATTATCACTGCCTAATGAAACGTACAGGTCAGGAGAATGAATAAAAGGACCATCTAAGATAAAATGTGTCAATGTTTAACTGAACAGTACCATAAGAAATGCACTGTATGGCAGAACTTGATATGGGGTTTAAAAGGTCACATTCTTCATTGCACACAGTTATATAAAATTATGTAAATACCCTTGTTGTTATGATACGCTGTAAGTGACCATTGCCACATCTTGTACTTGTTTATTGGGAAAAATCCCATAGATGAGGGACAGTGATTGCCAGGTAGTACCCATAAAGATTAAATCCCAGTAGAGAACTAATTTTAAGGTAGAATGAAAGGACCCAGTTATCTTGAGAGGCATTTTTTCATTCTGTACTAAAGGGATGTGTGGAATAAGGCCCCAGTTGCAAATGACTCCTGATATTACTACATGTACTAAATTCTCCCTTTGATAATTGAGCATAAACAAGACAAATTGGAAGGAGAATCTAGCAGTTCATCAGGAGGCACTTGAGGCATAATTCCAAAGAGCTAGAAATATTGTTGTAATTATTTTACTGCCTCTCCAACCCAGTGTTAGATATTAAAGGAGGATCACACTATCCATTCAATAATATTTTTATAGTTGATCAATTTTATTACCCTTATCCATGGATAAAAATATCATTTACTGCTAAGGCTCACCATATTTTCTACAGGATCAGGAAATTTGATGGAAACAGTGTCAAGTATCTGTGTGGGAGGCTAATATGAACCTTGCAATATATATATTTGTATGAAAGAAAGCTGCATTATTAAAATTATACAATAAAAAACTATTTACAAAGGAAAGCTAACATATAAAAAAACCAAATACATGGTCAAAACGTCTCTATAGCAGACACCAACTTGTTGGTCAAAAATATCAAGACAAAACAACCTTAGCTAGCAAAAACATAGTTTTGGTTTTCAAAGCCGACACTCTTCGCTACTAGTGGGCTGTAACATATAGCCTAGTAGTAGCTCAACCAATCAGAACGTAGCATTGATAATCGACCACTAGCTGGATTTTACTAAATTGAAATACACTGTCAAACTCTTTCAACTAAGCACTAGAACCCAAATAAGTGCTGCACTGGGTACTAGATTCTCAATCCCACAAGCACTGCTCTTAGAAACCAAAACAAATTTTTTGTTTTAGTAAGCTTGACTTCAATTGCTATTAATTAATATTACTTAATTAATTTCTGGGCCAACTGCATAATTTTTTTTTTAACCAAATGTTTTACCATACTGATCAAAACTTATTTGAATAAAAAAATGTTTGTGAACCTGCTGAAGCTTGTGACAAGGGTGAATCATTACCATGTAAGAAATGTTTACATTTTCTCAATAATCCTTATTTTTTTCAACCATTAAGTCGTGAGTTTACAGTCAAGGTTGGTCACCTGGGCCGGGTTGTTCGAAGCTGCGTTAAGATAACCCAGGGTTAGTGCGAAATTTGAATGCAGACATTAAAGCTTAAAAAGTAAATTCAGTTTAATTCTTTTTGTCAACAAGTTGATGATTGGATACTCTTGAAAATAACAGAGAAAATTATCTGAGAAAATCCTTTTGAACAAAAGAAAAAGAAACCGGGGTTAGAATTTAACCCGGGGTTAGTGCTAACTGGCGTTCGAACAACCGGGCCCTGAAACTCATCTTGCTTGAATGGATTTGCAGCTGACTCCCTATAGAGCTGCAGTGTTTTTAATCACCCTCTTTTCATGCATATTACTTTTCAGGCTTAAGTAACAACAACTACCGTATTTCTTCACCTATAAGCCGAGCGATTTTTTCAGTTTTCGACCCAAAATTTTGGGAGATTTTTCACGGAGAACGGGGTTCGGCTTGTAGCCGAGGGTTTTACATTTTAAAAATATACAGTTGCTGAATAACTTTACCCCCCCCCCCCCCCCCGGCTTGTAGTCAAGTTAGCAATGAAGCAGCAGTACTAAAACACAACAAAAATAACTTCTGAATATTGGTTATTCACTTTTATGAAATTGGTGGCTCCTAAAGGAGCCGTTTGACGGATATGTAAACCCAATAGTTTACTCGCCATCCGTTTCGTTTTCGCTGTCTGTCTCGAACTCGTTCTCTTCTATGTCTTCATTGTCTACTTCTGGGGTTTCCTCAGAGTAGACCACGTCGTCCTCTGTTCCGTCCAAGGCATTGGAAATACCGCAGGTCTTGAAGGATTTGACAACCACACTTTTAACAAGCTTGCTACACTTCTTGGCTATGTATTTAGGTGTACCGTAAATGGACTGGGGCTCAGGCAAGATGTATGGCTAATTCAGACAACTTGACGAGTTATTACCCATTAAAGAAATCAATCAAAACTCACAATAGGAGGACAGAGGTTAACAAGGGCAGCACAAACTCGAATTATCTTGTCAATCAGTGGGGCTTTGCTCTTGTCCTCACATGCTAAGTAGTCAGCTGACAGAGTACTTTGTAAGATTGTGTACTTTTGTCTCAGAATTCCAATAACTCTCTCCACATGAATTCTGACATTGGCGATTTTACGTGTCTTTTCTACATCAACTGGATCCAGCTGTTGTTTGCCCCTGGTAAATGCAGGGACGTTCAGTTCTGCCTGGTGAAACCACACCTGCTCGTGGACAGTGAAACCTCTGTCTGCAAGGACAAGATCCCTAGGAAGTAAATTTTTTAAAAAGCCACAGTTCTCTGTAAGAAATTTGTCTGATGTGCGCCCCCCCCAGGCCTCACTAACAAATGATATTGTTCCTTGTGGTGTTATCCCAATCAACACTTTCGCAGTGTTATGGTGTTTGTAGTTCGAAAAGGTCTGTGCTCTTGCTAAAAGATTGGATGGCCTATCAATAAATATCTCGAAACAGTCAATGATCACACTTGTCTTTAGACCAAAAGAGTCAATGAAACATTTCGGCATTGTTCTTTGAAGCTGTTCCCGACTTGGCCAGGAAATTAAAGGAGATAAACGAACATCCATGACAGTTAACCAGGTAACAATAATACGAGAAACAACAGTTCTAGAAACATCAAAACGATAAGCAAGATCTTGGTGTGGGACGGCCAGTCGTAGTTTTATCAACACCAGAACAAACTCCTGAAATTTACTCAATGACAGGGAGCGTCTGTTGACATGTGGAGATACAAGGGAGAATGTTTTCATTAAAACTTCCCACGAGGGTAATCCAGTGTAAAAGCGAACTTTACCGTCATCTCCCTCAAAAAATTCCTGTTCAAATACGGTGGATTTTTCTGGCATCCAAGGTTTAGGCGTTCGAAACATGTAATCACACTGCTCGGTTTGCGTTGACCGTGATTGCGTGAGTTCGCTTGGCTCAGTTTGCGTGGCCATGTTGTTCCCCTCTTCCTCCTCCTCTGGAACCTCTGCCAAATCTTCTTCATCTTGAACCGCGAAAGAAATATCCCTGATTCTATCGCCATGGGCTTCTGATTCATCTTCCCTTGCCTTTTTTTCTTTCACAGCCTGAACCTGTTCTTCACGCTCCCTCTCGCGTTTACGTCTTTCTCTTACTCTCTGGGCTCTTTCCTGTTGTTTCTCTTGTTGGTCTGAACTCTTTAACTTGCTGTGGCCCAAATGCAAGCTAGGCACCCAGTCTAGATTGAATTTATCCCAGAGGGAAGCTGCTTTTCCAGAGTGAAAATGAATTCCACAAACACGGTCGTTCTCAAGCTTGCTTTCTGTTAAGTCATCACGACTTATGGCCGCTAACCATCTAGTTCGCCGTTCATTCGACAAAATTTCCGTCTGCTCGCCTTGACTAGTAATAACTTTAGGCACCCTACAAAAACTAAGGTCTGGACGTCTCTTTTTATCGTTGGAACATCCAACGATTAGACAAAACGAAGGCATCGCTACAAGACGCGAGGAGTCGCGTGACAGATTTCACTCCTCCAATATGGCGGAACCAACTTTTCACCTACGTCATAGTCATGTGACCGCACAGACACTATAGACCTCCTATCGAAAACGATGGGGACCCAACAGACTACGGATTGCTGCTCGAATAGCCCGCCAATTCCCACGAATAGCCCGCCAATCCAAAATCTCTGTACACATCCTTCATTCAGGAAAAGACCAAGTAACAATGGGCATGACTCGCTTTTATTAAATAACAAAGTCAGTATACCAACTTGCATAGCAAATTGTGAAAAATGAGGTCAGTTAACCAGTTTATTGTCTGTTGAAATATCATTTTCTTCTAATTATGGGACATAATTTTTTAAACCCATTGCTAATAATGTTTTTTTTTTCATAAAGGGTGATCTCAGAAAATGTGTTTTGACAGAAAACACTACAATGTTTGTTTAAAGGACAACATTTAACTTTAAGAAAAAATTCTTCTTTTTCATCTATCTGTATGTATTCAAGAGTGGGTGTTTGATACTGCCATGATGTTCTGCGACTCCTAAGTGCAAATTGTGAAATGCAACAGAACACTAGGTGTGTCGCCCGTGTTTCTGTGAGTAAGAAATTCATGGCATTATTAATTCACCTGCTAACGTAGCTAAGTCATCTTAAGTGAGTAGGTTTTTGATAAGGCCATGATGTTCCTAAGTGCAAATTGTGAAATGCAACAGAACACTAGGTGTGTCGCCCGTGTTTCTGTGAGTAAGAAATTCATGGCATTATTAATTCACCTGCTAACGTAGCTAAGTCATCTTAAGTGAGTAGGTTTTTGATAAGGCCATGATGTTCCTAAGTGCAAATTGTGAAATGCAACAGAACACTAGGTGTGTCGCCCGTGTTTCTGTGAGTTAGAAATTTATGGCATTATTAATTCACCTGCAAACTTTTCTAATAGTCATCTTAGGTGAGTAGGTCTTTGATTATGCCATAATGTTCTGCGACTCCTAAGTGCAAATTGTGAAATGCAACAGAACACTAGGTGTATCGCTCGTGTTTCTGTGAGTTAGAAATTCATGGCATTTTTAATTCACCTGCAAACGTTTCTAATAGTCATGTTAAGTGAGTGGGTCTTTGATGTTAAGTATTGGACCCTGACCAATGGTTGTATAATACGTAGTAACGATTGTCAATCTTCGAATCTGCGTGACATGGGTTTGCCCTTATAGCCCACGACATGTCGTCGTTTGTATCAGTCATTCTTAGCTAGCAGAATCGCCTTTGTATTTTGCTGTCGTGAAAAATACCTTCTAAAAAGCTAAGCAAACACTCTTCCCCCTAGAGTAGTATAGGGCGCACCGAATTATCCCCTTTTTTGAGCAGGAATCTCATTAGCGTGAGTAGGAATACATTAACGCCGATGACGTCATAGGCTATTGTCCTCATCTCATGAATAAAATGCGGTGGATTTAATTAGGTTTACTGGTTTGACCGGTTTGTCAGGTTCTATTTTTAGCCTGGTTGATATAACTGGTTTATTTTTGTTTTATGACATCACCTATTGTCTTGAACTCATGAATAAAATGCGGTGGAATAAATTAGCGTCTATGTCGTAATACTCTATTGTCTTGTACTCATGAATAAAATGAAGGGGAATAAATTAGTATCTTTGTCGTAATAACCTATTGTATTGAACTCATGAATAAAATGCGGTGGAATAAATTATCGTCGATGACGCAAGAGTCTTTTGTCTTTATTCATAGTGCGGTGGATTTAATTAACGTGTTCTATATTTAGAATGCTGGTAAAACCCGTTTGATAGGTTTATTTTAGATCGATGATGTCATAGTTTATTGTTCTTGAGCTTATAAAAGCTCGCTTTCTTCCAAGCACATCATTCGCAAGTTGTGAGTTTGAGTAATTATCATGGATTTTAACTCGTTTGTCACCAACATTGAGCTTGACTCGACCAGTAAGCCTCAATTAACGGTAGATGAAGTTGAGAAAATTGAACGAAAGCGAGTAGCCAATATTATTGGTCATGTGTTCCAGTTAACATACGCTGCAATATTTGACTCTCTCATTCAAGAAGAGAAAGTTAGACGTTGCAATGGCTGTGATATTCATCACCCGAGTCAAAGAGAACACTCTTGTCTTATGATGGATAGTCAAGATGGATGGTTCTACTACCACGATGACGTTAGAGAGAAGATCGACCTAAATCAGGTTCTAAAAACAGCCGAAAGTGTATGCGGTGCACTCGGTTTCAAGTTGGGGAAGTCATGGAAAGCGTACGTGACTGAGCTGCCAAAGTTGCGTTGGACCAATATATATCTTACTTCCCTTGAACTGGATAGTGTTGGTGAGATTGTTCAATCTAGAGAGCAACAAGAGCGTATTCTGTATGCTCTTTACTACGGCCCCTGTGGACTGAAATGTAAAGATGTCAAGGCTACGGAAGCTCGCGAAGAGGTTAAGAACATTGACCCGATAGAAATAAAATGTCCTGAAAATGTTGTCAGAAAAGAAGAACTAATGGACCTTGATTACGTAGTGAATGAAATTCAAAATAAATTTTATGTTTGAAGTAATAAAGTGTGTTCATGAAAGGATTTAAAGTTAGTGAGTGTTTGTCTTTATTCAAGTTAACATGGGCTTAGCTCTCTCTATGCATCGATTTGATTTTTACCGGTACCGCCTTCTAGCCAGAAATGTAGCTATTTTGTCAGGTGAAATAGACTAACTTAGAGAGAAATTCTGTGAACTACCAGGAACTATGCTTGACAAGTTAAAATCTCTCCATTCAGAAGTATTTTCCGTGAAAGTAAACTGGGGACGATTGTTGGTATTTCTACGATTCGCTAATCAGCTCGGATGAACCGAGGAAGAATGGGAACTATTATTTCAATTTCTCATACCCACTCTCACTCGGATACAAGAGTAATTCATGTAGGTAATAATTATTCACTTAGCATCATGTGGTGGCGTAGAAATGGCTACGTGATCACTGTTGTATGGGTTTAAGTTAAACTTACACCGTTGTACTCAAACTTATATTGATTTGTACTCAATTTACAGGTCAATAGCACCTTTTTTCTTTTGCTTAACGCAGTTACCTTTGTTAAGTGTTAGTCTTTGTTGGTCACCAAATTTGAGAATAATTATGCAGATCACTTTTGGCGGAATTTTATCATTATCAAGTTACTCTCACAAAACGCGTACAGAACTCGTTGATCATTGCCTTAAACACCAGTTGATGGCCCTAAAGGAGCCTTCTGTTTCTCCTACAATTGGTTGAATTTGCTTTAAGTGTTAAAAACGCTCATGAAACAGTTGAATTGGATAAATTTGAATACATCATGTTTTGGCGGACTAAATTGGCGCCTTTTTATAAAGCGCGTTTCCAGGTTCATAAAACGTGTACAGAACTCGTTGATCATTGCTTTCATGATATTTGGTGGCTCCTAATGGAGCCGTTTTTGATTTGACGTTAACTTACTTCTCCAGAAGTAAGTCTATCCCATTCATGAGGAGTGAGATGGTTTCTTCTTGCTCGGCAACTCTTTTGCGGAGTTTTAGCTCCCTGGAATGTTTGATAAGGTTGTCGGGCACTCTCGCCATGAAGTTTTGGTCTAATTGGACCTCCATCGTCTTTAGTCTCACTCCCTCTCTAATCTTCGGTAACGGTGTTTCATCAACTAAAGAGTTGTTGGGAAGAGAAAGATCTCTCTCAACCTCACCGAGCGCTCTTTCGATCCAAAGTTCTGTTTGTTGATCGAGATCCATGGTCAAACTGAGCACAATTTCAATTAATTAAGGTTATATTCATAAATATTCTTTTGATAAATTTAGCACGACCAATTGCAATACAGCAAGGGTTAAAATAACCAATCTATGACTCTTTCGCAATATTCCTTTTCCCACCGAAAAATTATTCCATGCATTCATTAAAAGGTATATTACGCAATATTCTTCTCACCTTCAAATCTAAAACTAAATGTTAAAGCTACAAAGGGACTAACCCTTCACAAAACTCAACTGAGTTAAGGGTTTATTTTTAACAAACATGACCATCAAACTTAAGCCTACGAAACGAGAAACGCAAGTTTTCCGATTGTCATTTTTGCTGTTAATAATTTCTTAGGATAGATAATATTAAATATGTGATTGTACAGAACTCACAAAACAAACATTGAAAATGTCTCTCCTGTTAGCATACATCACCTTTCTGGGTATTTTGGTTTGTGTGGATGGGAATGAATGCGTCATAGCTAAGTGTCACTTTGACCACGTTACCGAAACCATCGATTGTTCAAGGCTGACTTTGCATTCCGTGTTGTATTCATCTCATACTGGTAAATACATTTATACACAGTTACTCCTGCGCCATAACCAGTTAACGCATTTCAACATATCTCTACTCATGGTATATTTACCAAAGATTGAAGTGATTGATTTACGCGACAACACTGTACTGCTATTTGAAGATTTAGCCAACCAAAGAGCACCTAGTGGATTGACTATTATTTGTAACTGTCAAAAGGCTCCACTCAACACAACACTCAGAACATCGACAGTGCAGTTAACTGGACAAGTGTCGAGAAACGATAGATCTTCGATCAAATCAACAGTCATTAACAGTCCAACAAGTAAACACGTTGCGTTAATAGTACACAAAGGGAATTCGTCAACTGCAGTTCTGTATATTTACTGCCTAATGTCTGCTATTTTTATTTTTCCAACTACGATTTTCATATTTCAAGCAATCACACACTACCGCCAACGTAGACAGAACAACAGGAATTTGCCACCCATATCGCTTCAGTTATCCCCATTGAATGAGGTTGATTCAGATGAAGAGAACTTGATTTTTGTGCGAGAAACCAGCTCAGTATAATGGGATTTGGACTTTCGAATCACAAACTCGATTCAAACACGTTTTTTTTTTCTGTATTGTTATTGTTTTGTTATTGTAAGTGAGTAATTACTTTAAAACATTTATAGCAGTATTTACAAGGACTCTCTTTAGATGCTATAACGTTTAACCAACAAGTAGCGAGATTTCGCTAAGGTTATTGTCGAAAGTTCCTTCTAATATAGGGAAAAAATTACAAAACTCCGTTCATGTTTGCTGTTCATGTTAAAAGCGCTTAAATCCCGTGGGTTTTAAGTATTGAGTAATGAGGTTATGATAATGTTAGTAGTGAAAAAAAACACAGAAACCATATTGCCTCTTTAACACGGTTTCAAATGAAATAAATAAACTGTTTATGTGTTCTCGCTTGGTTCCAGACGCTCGCGTTTATGAATTCCAAGTCTGCGAAAAATTAGATGCGAACAAATACAATATGTTTGTCGACAAATTATTATCCAATTAATTCCCCCGACGCAAAGTTCAATGTTAAAATTAAGCAAACCATCATCAATACAAGCTAGTACATGAACGATGAATTTATTTTCGATTCAAAAACATTTAAACTTCTAACTTAACTTCCAGAAAAAAAATATTTATTACTTATTCGCTCTCACCAGAAGCCGATTTCTCGACTCGAGGCACGTGAAGATTATTTTGACAGTAAATGAGTTAACATTTGATAAGTAAAGCAGACAATTGTTTTAGAAGGAGTAGTGTATGAAATCAATTAAACTGAGTTAAATTTAAACACCGCTTTTGTTCGTGTGCAAAGAAGGATTATAGTTTTCAGAGTAAACTTTGACATTTATCATTTACTAAATAAAACCAAAGAAAACCAGACAGCAATTATATCTCAATTTGTCTTTTTGTGGAGACGCTTTTGAAAGCTACTCAGCGTGTCATCTAATCTAGGTTATGTTTACAACAGGTCGGCGGTGTGTAGCAGACTGGAACGTGACGCAATCGATGATTGATGAGTTGTTTTGAGAGTGAGTCGGAGATTGGGCACAAGTTCGGTTGTAGCGGCGCGGACGTTATTTTCACTAAATTTGTAGTTTTATTCACATACTGTTTTGGTAAAACCTTTATTAACCATTCAAACGCAAATTGATTTTATTTTTTTAAGATAAGATTTATTTTAATTTCCGAATCGTTCTTCTACGACTGATGATTTAGAAAAGATCTATTGTGATATCAAATGTTTCCTTTCATCGATATGAAACTGCACAAGACAAGACAACTTTATTTTTTTGCACCCTAAATTAAATTAAATTTACAGTCAAAGAATAATAAAAATAAAATGAAGTGCATGGCTGCCCAAAATAACCACCATTGGCTAATGAGATTGGGCAGCCATCCTTAGTGTTTAATTACAATAATTTTTAAAGGGCCAGGTAGTTAAGACTTATTAGGATAAACAAATACAACAACACA